>NC_091989.1:109721900-110045502 GCF_044704955.1 Pristiophorus japonicus | reverse complement strand
GATGTTAAATAGGGTAATTAATGATTCTTCAGCCAGGTAGCTCCAGCTATCCCAGGCTAGGCAATGGGGGAGGGGTGCTTCAGTGGTGTGTGGGGCCTAGCTGTAAGCAAGACGCCCACATACACTTCCACACACACACACCCCCCGCGATGTTCCGGGCCTCGAAGAAATCTTCTTTCCCTCCCTCCACCAATAAAACAAAGTCTTTAGGGGAATGCACCAAAATACTCCCATCTTTTGATGATGAAGTCTTCCCCTCCTTCCACACTGGATAGTTGTTGTTCTTTTTCCCCCTCTCTCCAACTCTTTGTTGAAGTAATGAAGTTGTTGAATTTTCTGCTCTCCTCCTCTCCCTCTGGATGAATTGGAATTGTAGTAAGCCCCTTCCTCCTCTTCCTGGGCTGTTTCACAGGTCTCACAAAGGCCTTCCAGGCAGGAGCAACAGCAGCAAGCTCCTTCCCTCACTGCTCCAGGCTCCAAATGATCAGGCCACGCCTCCAAAGCTCCACCATTGGTCCACAGAACTCATTTTGGGAGGAAACTAAAACATTAAATCATTAAATCCTGTCCCCCCCTATCTGGATGACACACCAAACATTTCCAAGGCCCTTTTTTTTGTGGTTTTTTGGGGGGGGCGTTTTTGTGTTTTTGGTTTTTTTTTTAGTTTATTTTTGGGCACTAAAATCATTTTTTTTTTCTCCACGTGCCCCCTATAAAAGGGGAGGGGGACACTAAAAACACCGGCAATTAAAACAAATTAAACTTTAAAACATAAAATCAAATTAAAATTTGGTTGCCGGGGGTAACGATGCACTCCAGTCCCTCCGGTGCCCACCTCTCGCAGAAGGCCGCGAGCGTACCGGTGGACACCGCGTGCTCCATCTCCAAGGACACCCTGGCGCGGATGTACGCGCGGAAGAGAGGCAGGCAGTCAGGCTGAACGACCCCCTCGACCGCCCGCTGCCTGGACCGGCTGATGGCACCCTTCGCCGTGCCCAGGAGCAGTCCTACGAGGAGGCCCTCAGACCTACCCGCTCCCCTCCGCACAGGGTGCCCAAAGATCAGGAGTGTGGGACTGAAGTTCAGCCAGAATTTCAGGAGCAGCCCCTTTAAATAATAAAACAGGGGCTGCAACCTCGTGCATTCGATAAAAACATGGAACACGGACTCTTCCAGACCGCAGAAATTGCAGGCAGCCTGGGAGCCCGTGAACCGGCTTAAAAATTTATTGCACGGTACTGCTCCGTGCACCACCCTCCAGGCCAAGTCCCCGATAAATAGTGGGAGGACTCCCGCGTAGAGTGCCATCCATCGGGGACCCCCGCGCCTCCTCCGGACGGCAAGATGGTATGCCATGGCGTGTCCGGACGGCCGGCGAGGATGGCAAAGTTGAGAGTGTGCAGGAGCAGCCCATACAGGAAACTCCTCTGCGCGGAACTGAAAGGCACGGAGGGGAATTCCCCGAGGCAGCTCAAGTTGTGAGGCGCCGGCTCCCGAGGGAAGTTCCGGGGTTTGGCGCCGATGAGGAATTCCGTCCGGACGGGGGTCAGTTCGGACGGGATCTCCCCACGTGCTTGAGCCTCCTCGATGCAACTAACGGAGTCAGGGCCCAGAGCTGTTTTTAGCGACTCGATGGCATCGACCGCGCGGCGGACGTCGGCCGAATTTAGGCTCCGCGCCAGCGTGTCTGGCGCCATCCAGCCCGCTCCTCCGCCATCGAGCAGGTCCCTGACCCTGGTCACCTCACCAGCCACAGCCCTCTCGTCCGACTGCCACCTAAAACCTCGGTCGTGGAGGTACGGATTCCCGAGCAGCGACTCCTGCAG
Source organism: Pristiophorus japonicus (assembly GCF_044704955.1). Lineage (NCBI taxonomy): Eukaryota > Metazoa > Chordata > Chondrichthyes > Pristiophoridae > Pristiophorus > Pristiophorus japonicus. The sequence goes on along the minus strand of NC_091989.1, from coordinate 110,043,676 downwards.
GACAGCCGCCACTCCAGCCGGTGGAGAGCTGCGCTTGGTGGAGACTTTGTTCCAGACCCTGATGAGTTCCTGGTAAAAGACAGGCAGCTCCTGGAAGGTGGTCCTGACGCCCTCAGAGCTCACAAACAGGAGTTGAGGCCGTGCTGCTGGCGGAAGAAATACATCGCCAGAGCACGCCACCTAGGAGGGGGCTCGACGTAAAGGTATCTCTGCAGGGTCTGAAGACGGAAAGTCGCGAGCTGGGTGCTGACGCACACCAACGACTGACCGCCCTCCCTAAGCGGGAGACTCAAGACCGCGGCAGAGACCCAGTGCTTCCTGTTGTTCCAGAAGAAGTCCACCAGCTTCTTCTGTATCTTGGTGACAAACGCAGGGGGAGGGGTCAAAGTGACCAGCCGGTACCACATCATGGCGGCCACCAGCTGGTTTATGACTAGCGCTCGACCCCTGTAGGACAGCACTCGGAGCAGTCCTGTCCAGCGCCCTAGGTGAGCAGTGACCTTGGCCTCCAGCTCTTGCCAGTTCGTCGGCCAGGCTTCCTCGTCGGGGCTAAGGTAGACTGCCAGATAGAGGAGGTGGGTCGTGCTCCAGGCAAAAGGCCTGAGCTCCTCCGGCAGGGAGTCCACCCGTCACTGACCCACCAGGAGTCCACACCATTTCTCCCAGTTGATCCTGGCGGAGGATGCGGCCGAGTAAATCTCCTGGCACTCACGCATCCTCCGCAGGTCAGCGGGATCCTCTACCGCGAGGAGTACATCATGGGCGTAAGCCGAGAGGACAACCTCCACGCCCGGCCCTTGCAGAGCCAGTCCCATCAACCTCGTCCGCAGGAGGCGCAGGAAAGGCTCCACGCAGATGGAATATAACTGGCCGGACATGGGGCATCCCTGGCGCACCCCTCTCCCAAAGCAAAGGGGCGCCGTCAAGGACCCGTTAACCTTAATCAGACACTCCGCGGCGGCGTACAAAAGTCGGATCCGGGCGACGAAATGCGTCCCGAACCCGAAAGCACGCAGAGTCCCGAACTGATAGTCGTGATCCACCCTGTCGAACGCCTTCTCTTGGTCGAGAGATAGGAAGGCGACCGACAGACCAGCCTCCTGGGAATGCTGGATGAGGTCCCGGACCAGATGGATGTTATCGTGGATTGTCCGGCCCGGGACCGTGTAGGACTGGTCGGGGTGGATCATGTGGTCCAGCACGGCGCCAAGGCGAGCAGACATCGCCCTGGTGAAGATTTTGTAGTCCGTGCTGAGGAGGGAGACCGGGCGCCAGTTCTTAAGAAGGCGGAGATCGCCCTTCTTAGGCAGCAGGACGATGATTGCCCTGCGCCAAGAGAGGGGCATCTCCCCGGTCGCCAGACTTTCCCCCAGGACCCGCGCGTAGTCGCCCCCCAGAACGTCCCAGAACGCCCTGTGGAACTCCACGGTCAGCCCGTCCAGCTTTTCCCCTCGAGAGCCGGTCGAAGGCGCCGGTCAGCTCCGCCAGGCGTAGCGGAGCTTCCAGATTTTCGGCGCCCTCCGGGCCGACCTTCGGCAGGTCCTCCCACAAAACTCTACGCGCTTCCCCGCTGGACGGCTCCGGAGAGAACAGAGCCCCGTAATATTCACGGGCCCTGTTGTTGACGCCCTCCAGATCCAAGACGAGAGAGCCGTCGTCGGCCAGCAGCGTCAAGAGCTGCTTACGGACACTCTGTCTTTTTTCCAGCGAGTAGAAGAAGGGGGAGCCGCGGTCCAGATCCCGCAGGAACCGGATCCGCGACCTCACGAACGCGCCTCGGGACCCGACGAGCTGCAAGTCCTTCAGCACGGCCTTCTTCGCTTTGTACACCGTCCGCAGGGCCGGGTCCTCGACGACTTGACCGAGACGGGACTTCAGGTCGAGCACCTCTTTTTCTAGGCGCCCGACCCTGGCCGCCCGCCTCTTGGTCGACCCCCTCGCGTACTCTTGACAGAAGATGCGGACGTGAGCCTTGCCGACGTCCCACCATAGCCTCAAGGAGGGGAAGCCCCCCTGCTTCCTTCTCCAGTCGGCCCAGAAACGACTTAACGAGTCCTGGAACCGCCCGTCCTCCAGCAGCCGGTTGTTAAAGTGCCAGTACGCGGACCCTGTCCTTGCGCGGAGCGAAGCGAGCTCCGCCCACACCAGGTGGTGGTCCGAACACGGCACCGGCCGCATGGAGGCCGCCGGGACGCAGGAAACATACGCCCGAGACCATCCTATTCCAGGCCTCACCCAAGTAAAGGCGCTGGAGTCGGGGTGGAGATTTCGCCAGACGTCCACCAAGTCGAAGGACCCGACCAGGTCCCTCAACTTCTCGATCGCCGTCACGCTCTGTGGGGCACCAGAGCTGCCCCTCGCCTCGAGGGTGCAGTTAAAATCCCCCCCGAGGACAATGCAGTCGCCGGCGTCGACGGAGCCAAGAAGAGCAGACACCTCTTTGAAGAAGCGCATTTGCTGCGGGCCGGGCTGAGGGGCGTACACGTTCACGAGATGGAGCGGCACGTCCCCCAGGCGAACCGTGACGTGCAGCAAGCGGCCTGGCACGGGCTCCTCGACCCCCAAGATCTCCGGCTGAAAATGCGGGGCCAGCAAGATAGCCACCCCACTAGAAGTGGCGGTGAGGTGGCTCATGTGGACCTCTCCTTGCCATTCCAGGAGCCACGTGGCTTCGTCTCCCGGAACGGTGTGGGTTTCTTGCAGGAAGCACACCGCATATTTCCCCTCCCGCAGGAGCGAAAAATTGTTAAATCTACGGCGTGCCTCTCTGCCGCCGTTGATGTTGAGGCTGGCTATGGTTATATTTCTGACAAAAGCATAGTGCAACCTCTACCTAACCTATTGTGAGGGGGGAGTGGAGTCGTTTGTTGACCTCCACTCCTTCAGCAGCCCAGCGAGGAACCTTTTGAGCCGGCGCAGCTCAAGGCCTTGCGCCTTTGATAAGGGCCCGCCCGCGGCCATGGTTTTAGCGGCGGCGCGGACGGACGCGACGAGCAACCCCGGCTCGGACCATCTTTCCAGGGCCAGATGGGCTCGGTTGCGGCGACCCTGGCTCTGGACCAAAAAGTCCCGGAGTTCCTTTACAGGAATGAGGGGGGTCTCAGCGGCGGGCACGAGGAGATCCACTGCCTCACTGGCGATGGACTCGAGATCTTCTCCCTCGTCCCCCACCGAGACCCCGTCCCCCTCCGGGAGGTCGCCGCCAGCAGCCGGCCCGTCGACCGCACAAGGTACGGCAAACGGCCCGGCCGCTCCATCCGGCCCTGGCTCTGCCCCGATCCCGCTCCCAGGATCGTCGGCAGAGGAGTCCCCACTGGGCTCTTTTAAAAGCGGTGCTGGGTCGGGAAGCGACAGAGGAAGGGGTTCCCCCTCCGCCCCAGGAACCGGGGAACATAGAGAGACCTGGTTTAGGAAATTCTCCAGGTCTACCCAGTCCCCCAGCTCCAAAGTAGGGGGCGAGGGTTGGTGTTCTTCCCCCTCCCCGCCGCCACCCCCCGGCCCAGCGTGTGGATGTATGTTAAAAATGTTTAAATTTTCATTTTCTGCCGAGTCAAGCAAGTCCCGGGGGAAGTTGGATAAAGGCTGGGCGGGCTCAGATTTCGGCCTTTTCGGCCCCGCCCGCCTCAGTCCCCGGGACGCTCGAACCGGCGGCAACGCATTCCTCCACTGGCCCCGTGCCCCCCACGACAGGCAGATCTTCCACGCCATCCCCGGGAGGCAGAGGCTGGGCAGCCTCGACTGCCCCACCCTCCCCGGGGACAGAGTCCTCTTGCCTCCAGGGCAGTTAGGGGCCGCTGGCAGGGGACGCGGGACACGCATCGGGCACCGACTCCTCCGCAGGGGGATGTTGTTCCCCCTCCGCCTCATTGGAGCAGCGCCTCCTTTTGTTCCTGGGGATGCGCGGAGGCAGGGAGACCTCCATGTCTGCCGAGGCCTCCCGCTCCACTCACCCCTTTTTCTTATCTTGCCCGCGCCCGAGCCCCTCTGCAGTATTGGTCAAGGGCTCGGGCACGGGCTCAGGGCACCCCGCGCTCGCCGATGACTGGGTTGGGCTGAGCGCGGTGATCAAACTGTCTGGCGCACTGAGGGGACCCGCCTCGAGATGTTTCGCCTTCCTCCGCGCCTTCTTTCCGATCGGACGCTCTCCCTCCCCCCCGCCGGAGGCCGTGAAAACAAAGGCCCCCGACGATGCCCGCGCACCCACAGCTCCCGGCATGCGGACGCTACTAGGGGGAGGGGTGGCGGCGGCGCCAGCCTTGGCCGCCTTCGGTGGTTTGGCGGCTTTGGAGGCGGGGCAGTTCTTACGAACAAGCGCCACCTCCCTACAGGCATGGCACCGCACGCCATCCGACGTCCAGAAGACGCGGTAGGCAGTCCCCTTGTGCACCAGATTAAAACTACCCTTTGTCGTCTCCTCCCGCGCCAGCCGGACAAAGAGCTGGCGGCGGAAGGAGAAGACGTGGCGCAGGCTGTTCTCCCTGAGGCCGAGCGGTATGGGGTTGATCCCCGACCTTACCTCCCCCAGTTGGTGTAGGTGAGGGAGGAGGAGCTCAGCGGGAACAAAGGGCGGGACGTTAGAAAGGATGACCCTCTGCGCGATGGCCTCGAGAGGGTCCACCGGCAGGAACGTCCTGCCCACCGTGAGCCCCTTTTCAAGGGCCAGGGATACCGCCCGCTCCGACCCCAGGAAGAATACTGCCTTCCCAGACATCTTGGAGGCTGCGACAATGGCCGAGGGGCCGACTACCCCAGCCATCGCCCGCACGGACTCCTCGATGCTCATTGTGGGGTGAGTGTAGCTCTTGACCCCGTGTTTTTTTGTTATAAGTCTGAATGGTGGCAGGGCAGCAGGAGGCGCAGTGGATGTGGACGCCGCCTGCGCGTACGTCTTAGCTGGCCCTGCCACCGGCGTGGATGGGGTCGCCATCACGAGGACCCTTTAAGGGCTACACCCACCCCAAAGTCACAGGCCTTAATGTTCTTAAATTGGCCTCGTTTAAATGTATGAGCAGAGGAGCTCACAATGAGGCACACCTCTCCCCTAGTTGACAATTGGGGAGGGACCTTGCCCCCTCTGCTCAGTTGTCTTGATTGTTTTTTTAATTCGGAGGAAAGGGCTCTCAGAGAGAGAGGGGAGAGACAGAGAGAGAGAGAAAGAGTGTGGGGGGGCGGGAAAGAGGGAAACTGTGAGGGCAGGTCTCCCCTCACAGCGATGGGTGGGTGTTTCTTGGGGTGCACCCCCCAGATGGCAAAAAAACACAGTCTTTGTAGATGGTCTTCGGGTGGGGGGAGAAGATGTCTTCACCTGGGGCAGCTGGAGCCACCCAGGCACACACTCCCAACGATGTTAAATAGGGTGATTAGTAATACTTCAGCCAGGTAGCTCCAGCTATCCCAGGCTAGGCAATGGGGGAGGGGTGCTTCAGTGGTGTGTGGGGTCCAACTGTAAGCAAGACCCCCACACACACTTCCACACACACACACCCCCCACGATGTTCCGGGCCTCGAAGAAATCTTCTTTTCTCCCCCCACCGATACAACAAAGTCTTTCGGGGAATGCACCAATACACCCACCTTTTGATGATGAAGTCTTTCCCTCCTTCCACACTGGATAGTTGTTGTTCTTTTCCCCCTCTCTCCAACTCTTTGTAGAAGTAATGAAGTTGTTGAATTTTCTGCTCTCCTCCTCTCCCTCTGGATGAATTGGAATTGTAGTAAGCCCCTTCCTCCTCTTCCTGGGCTGTTTCACAGGTCTCACAAAGGCCTTCCAGGCAGGAGCAACAGCAGCAAGCTCCTTCCCTCACTGCTCCAGGTTCCAAATGATCAGGCCATGCCTCCAAAGCTCCACCATTGTCCACAGATACCTGAAAGTCGCAGGCCATGTGGATATGGTGGTTAACAAGGCATACGGAATGCTTGCCTTTATTGGCCAAGGCATAGAATATGAGCAGGGAGGTTATGCTTAAATTGTATACTACTTTGGTTAGGCCACAGCTGGAGTACAGCGTGCAGTTCTGATCGCCGTATTATAGGAAAGACGTGATTGCACTAGAGAGAGTGCAGAGGAGATTTACTTGGATGCTGCCTGGAATGGAGAATCTTAGTTATGAGGACAGATTGGATAGGCTGGGTTTGTTCTCAGGAGAACAGAAGAGGTTGAGAGGAGCCCTTATTGAGGTATAGAAAATATTGAGGGGCCTGGACATAGTGGATAGTAAGGGTCTATTTCCATTGGTTGAGGGGGCTATTATGAGGGGGCATAATTTTAAGGTTGTTGGTGGAAGGTTTATAGGGGATTTGAGGGGAGGGGCTTCTTTACGCAGAGGGTTGTAGGGATCTGGAACTCGCTGCCTGGAAGAGTGGTGGAGGCAGAAACCCTCACCACTTTTAAGAGATGGTTGGACGGGTACTTGAAGTGCCGTAACCTGCAGGGCTGGGTGTTCTTTGCCTTTCTGTTATTGTTCATGGGTTTGCATGTAACCTTTAGGGCTGCTGAAGAAGGGCTGTTCAGCTCTTTGTCGGCCGACGCGGATACGATGGGCCGAAATGTCCTTCTTCTGCTCTGTAAATTTCTAGGTTTCTATGTTTCTAGTAACGGACGCTTACTCTAAACGGATTGAATGTGTAATCATTTCATCCTGCACGTCCACTGCTACCATTGAAAGCCTCCGGGCCATGTTCGCCACCCATGGCTTGCCCAACATCCTTGTCAGTGACAATGGACTGTGTTTCACCAGCTCAGAATTCAACGTGTTTGTGACCCACAATGGCATTAAGCATGTCAGGTCTGCCCCGTTGAAGCCCGCATCCAATGGTCAAGCGGAACAGGCAGTCCAAACTATCAAGCAGAGCTTCAAATGCGTGACAGACGGCTCCTTGCAGACCCGCTTATCTCAGGTTCTGCTCAGAAACATAGAAACATAGAAACATAGAAATTAGGTGCAGGAGTAGGCCATTCGGCCCTTCGAGCCTGCACCGCATTCAATAAGATCATGGCTGATCATTCCCTCAGTACCCCTTTCCTGCTTTGTCTCCAAACCCTTGATCCCCTTAGCCGTAAGGGCTATATCGTACTCCCTCTTGAATATATCCGATGAACTGGCATCAACAACTCTCTGCGGCAGGAAATTCCACAGTTTAACAACTCTCTGAGTGAAGAGGTTTCTCCTCATCTCAGTCCTAAATGGCCTACCCCTTATCCTAAGACTATGTCCCCTGGTTCTGGACTTCCCCAACATCGGGAACATTCTTCCCGCATCTAACCTGTCCAGTCCCGTCAGAATCTTATAGATTTCTAAGAGATCCCCTCTCATCCTTCTAAACTCCAGTGAATAAAGGCCCAGTTGATTCAGTCTCTCCTCATATGACAGTCCAACCATCCCTGGAATTAGTCTGGTGAACCTTCGCTGCACTCCGTCAATAGCAAGAACGTCCTTCCTCAGATTAGGAGACCAAAACTGAACACAATATTCCAGGTGAGGCCTCACTAAGGCCCTGTACAACTGCAGTAAGACCTCCCTGCTCCTATACTCAAATCCCCTAGCTATGAAGGCCAACATACCATTTGCCTTCTTCACCGCCTTATATCTGCATACCAACTTTCAATGACTGATGTACCATGACACCCAGGTCTCATTGCACCTCCCCTTTTCTTAATCTGCCACTATTCAGATAATATTCTGCCTTCGTTTTTTTGCCCCCAAAATGGATAACCTCACAGTTATCCACATTATACTGCATCTGCCATGAATTTGCCCACTCACCTAACCTGTCCAAGTCACCCTGCAGCCTCTTAACATCCCCCTCACAGCTCACACCACCACCCAGTTTCATGTCATCTGCAAACTTGGAGATATTACACTCAATTCCTTCATCGAAATCGTTAATGTATATTGTAAAGAGCTGGGGTCCCAGCATTGAGCCCTGCGGCACTCCATTAGTCACTGCCTGCCATTCTGAAAAAGACCCGTTTATCCCGACTCTCTGCTTCCTGTCTGCCAACCAGTTCTCTATCCACGTCAGTACATTACTCCCAATACCATGCGCTTTGATTTTGCACACCAATCTCTTGTGCGGGACCTTGTCAAAAGCCTTTTGAAAGTCCAAATACACCACATCCACTGGTTCTCCCTTGTCCACTCTGCTAGTTAAATCCTCAAAAAATTCCAGAAGATTCGTCAAGCATGATTTTCCTTTCATAAAACCATGCTGACTTGGACCGATCCTATCACTGCTAGGGCCACTTCCTTAAGACTATCAGGCCCCGGGGATTTATCGGCCTTCAATACCATCATTTTCTCTAACACAATTTCCCGCCTAATAAGGATATCCTTCAGTTCCTCCTTCTCACTGGACCCACTGTCCCCTAGTACATTCGGAAAGTTATTTGTGTCTTCCTTTGTGAAGACAGAACCAAAGTATTTGTTCAATTGGTCTGCCATTTCTTTGCTCCCCATTATAAATTCACTTGAATCCGACTGCAAGGGACCTATATTTGTCTTCACTCATCTTTTTCTCTTCACATATCTATAGAAGCTTTTGCAGTCATTTTTAATGTTCCCTGCAAGCTTCCTCTCGTACTTTATTTTCCCCCTCTTAATTAAACCCTTAATCCTCCTCTGTTGAATTCTAAATTTCTCCCAGTCCTAAGGTTTATTACTTTTTCTAGCCAATTTATAATCCTCTTCCTTGGTTTTAACACTATCCTTAATTTCCCTTGTTAGCCACGGTTGAGCCACCTTCCCCGTTTTATTTTTACTCCAGACAGGGATGTACAATTGCTGAAGTTCATCCATGTGATCTTTAAATGTTTGCCATTGCCTATCCACCGTCAACCCTTTAAGTATCCTTTGCCAGTCTATTCTAGCCAATTCACTCCTCAAATCATCGAAGTTACCTTTCCTTAAGTTCAGGACCCTAGTTTCTGAATTAACTGTGTCACTCTCCATCTGAATAAAGAATAAAGAATAATGAATTATGGTCACTCTTCCCCAAGGGGCCTCGCACAACAAGATTGCTAATTAGTCCCTTCTCATTACACATCATCCAGTCTAGGATGGCCAGCTCTTTAGTTGGTTCCTCGACATATTGGTCTAGAAAACCATCCCTAATACACTCCAGGAAATCCTCCTCCACCACATTGCTACCAGTTTGGTTAGCCCACTCAATATGTAGATTAAAGTCGCCCATGATAACTGCTGTACACATCCCTTATTTCTTGTTTGATGCTGTCCCCAACCTCACTACTACTGTTTGGTGGTCTGTACACAACTCCCACTAGCGTTTTCTGCCCTTTGGTATTCCGCAGCTCTATCCATACCGATTCCACAGCATCCAGGCTAATGTCCTTCCTTACTATTGCATTAATTTCCTCTTTAACCAGCAATGCAACCCCGCCTCCTTTTCCTCTCTGCCTATCCTTCCTAAATGTTGAATACCCCTGGATGTTGAGTTCCCAGCCTTGGTCACCCTGGAGCCATGTCTCCGTGATGCCAATTACATCATATGCATTAACTGCTGTCTGCGTAGTTAATTCGTCTACCTTATTCCGAATACTCCTCGCATTGAGGCACAGAGCCTTCAGGCTTGTCTTTTTAACACACTTTGCCCCTTTAGAATTTTGATGTAATGTGGCCCTTTTTGTTTTTTGCCTTGGGTTTCTCTGCCCTCCACTTGTACTATTCTCCTTTCTATCTTTTGCTTCTGCCTCCATTTTATTTCCCTCCGTCTCCCTGCATAGGCTCCCATCCCCCTGCCTTGTTAGTTTAACTCCTCCCCAACAGCACTAGCAAACACTCCCCCTGGGACATTGGTTCCAGTCCTGCCCAAATGCAGACCATCCGGTTTGTACTGGTCTCACCTTCCTCAGAACCGGTTCCAATGTCCCAGGAATTTGAATGCCTCCCTTTTGCACCACTCCTCAAACCACATATTCATCTGAGCTATCCTGCGATTCCTACTCTGACTAGCACGTGGCACTGGTAGCAATCCTGAAATTACTATTTTTGAGGTCCTACTTTTTAATTTAGCTCCTAGCTCCCTAAATTCGTCTCGTAGGACCTCATCCCATTTTTTACCTATATCGTTGGCACATATATGCACCACGACAACTGGCTGTTCACCCTCCCTTTTCAGAATGTCCTGCACCCGCTCCGAGACATCCTTGACCCTTGCACCAGGGAGGCAACATACCATCCTGGAGTCTCGGTTGCAATTGAATCCCCTATCACTATAGCTCTCCCACTCTTTTTCCTGCCCTCTTGTGCAGCAGAGCTACCCACGGTGTCATGAACTTGGCTGCTGCTGCCCTCCCCTGATGAATCATCCCCCTCAACAGTACCCAAAGCGGTGTATCTGTTTTGCAGGGGGATGACTGCAGGGGACCCCTGCACTACCTTCCTTGCACTGCTCTTCCTGTTGGTCACCTATTTACTATCTGGTTGTGTACCCTTTACCTGCGGTGAGACCAACTTGCTAAACGTGCTTTTCTTGTCATTCTCAGCATCGTGCATGCTCCAGAGTGAATCCACCCGCAGCTTCAGTGCCGCAATGCGGTCCGTCAGGAGCTGGAGGCGGATGCACTTCCCGCACACGTAATCGTCAGGGACACCGGAAGTGTCCCTGACTTCCCACATGGTACAGGAGAAGCATAACACGTGTCCGAGCTGTCCTGCCATGACTTAACCCTTCGATAAACTTAATTTGGCAACAGCAATGCTAAATGTTACTAACTGATATAGAAAAGAAAAAGAAAAACTACTTACCAATCACCAGCCAATCACACCCCCTTGGCTGTGACGTCACCTTTCGATGGCGGTGTGAGCTGTGAGGAGGAGGCTAAGAGGCTGCAAGGTGACTTGGACAGGTTAGGTGAGTATACTGCATCTGTCATGCATTTGCCCAATGTAAATAAATGTGAGGTTATCCACTTTGGTGGCAAAAACAGGAAGGCAGAATATTGTCTGAATGGTGACAGATTAGGAAAAGGGGAGGTGCAACGAGACCTGGGTGTCATGGTACCTCAGTCATTGAAAGTTGGCATGCAGGTACACCAGGCATTGAAGAAGGCAAATAGCATGTTGGCCTTCATAGCGAGAGGATTTGAGTATCGGAGCAGGGAGGTCTTATTGCAGTTGAACATGGCCTTGGTGAGGTCACACCTTGAATATTGTGTGCAATTTTGGTCTCCTAATCTGAGGGAGGACATTCTTGCTGTTGAGGGTGTGTAGCGAAGGATCACCACACCGATTCCCAGGATGGCAGGACTGACATATGAAGAAATACTGGATCGACTAGGCTTATTTTCACTGGAATTTAGAAGAATGAGAGGAGATTTCATAGAAACATATAAAATTCTGACGGGATTGGACAGGTTAGATGCAGGAAGAATGTTCTTGATGTTGGGGAAGTCCAGAACCAGGGGTCACAGTCGAAGGATAAGGGGTAAGCCATTTAGGACCGAGATGAGGAGAAACTTCTTCGCTCAGAGAATTGTGAACATGTGGAATTCTCTACCACAGAAAGTTGTTGAGGCCAGTTCGTTATATATATTCAAAAGAGAGTTAGATGTGGTCTTTACAGCTAAAGGGATCAAGGGGTATAGAGAGAAACCAGGAATGGGGTACTAAAGTTGCATGATCAGCCATGATCATATTGAATGGTGGTGAAGGGTCGAAGGGCCAAATGGCCTACTCCTGCACCTATTTTCTATGTTTCTATGCCCTGGATGGTGTCGAACTTCTTGTGTGTTATTAGAGCTGGACTCTTCCACGCAAGTGGAGAGTATTCCATCACACTCCTGACTTGTGCCTTTTAGATGGTGGAAAGGCTTTGGGGAGTCATCGCAGAATACCCAACCTCTGACCTCCTCTAGCTTGTTGCCACAGTATTTATATGGCTGGTCCAGTTAAGTTTCTGGTCAATGGTGACCCCGAGGATGTTGATAGTGGGGGGATTCGGCGATGGTATTGCCCTTGACTATCAAGGGGCGATGGTTAGACTCTCGATTGTTGAAGATGGTCATTGCCTGGCACTTGTGTGGCACGAATGTTACTCGCCACTTATCAGCCCAAGCCTGAATGACTTCCAGGTCTTGCTGCATGCGGGCATGTACTGCTCCATTATCTGAGAAGTTGCGAATGGCTCTGAACACTGTGCAGTCATCAGCAAACATCTCCACTTCTGACCTTATCATGGACAGATGGTCATTGGTGAAGCAGCTGAAGATGGTTGGGCCTTGGACACTGCCCAGAGAAGTCCTGCAGTGATGTCCTGTGGCTGGGATGATTGACCTCCAACCACCACAAACATCATTCTTTGTGCTAGGTATGACTTCAGCCAGTGGAGAGTTTCCCCCCTGATTCACATTGACTTCAGTTTTACTAGGGCTCCTTGATGCCACACTCGGTCAAATGCTGCCTTGATGACAAGGGTAGTCACTCTCACCTCACCTCTGGAATTCAGCTCTTTTGTCCATGTTTGGACCAAAGCTGTAATGAGGTCTGGTGCCGAGTGGTCCTGGAGGAACTCAAACTGGACATCAGTGAGCAAGTTATTGGTGAGTAAGTGCCGCTTGATAGCACTGTTGATGACACCTTCCAACACTTTGCTGATGATTGACAGTAGACTGATGGGGCGGTAATTGGCCGGATTGGATTTGTCCTGCTTTTTGTGGACAGGACATACCTGGGCAGTTTTCCACATTGTCGGTTAGATGCCAATGTTGTAACTTTACTGAAACAGCTTCGCTAGAGACGCGGCTAGTTCTAGAGCACAAGCCTTCAACACAACAGCCAGGATATTGTCAGGCCCATAGCCTTTGCTGTACCCAGTGTGCTCAGCCATTTCTTGATATCACACGGAGTGAATCGAATTGGCTGAAGACTGGCTTCTGTGATGGGGACCTTAGGTGGAGGCCAATATGGATCATCCACTTGGCACCTGGCTAAAGATGGTTGTAAACGCTTCAGTCTTGTCTTTTGCACTCACGAGCTGGGCTCCATCATCATTGAGGATGGGAATATTCATGGAGCCTCCTCCTCCCGTTACTTGTTGAATGATCCACCAACATTCACGACATGTGGCAGACTATGGAGCTTTGATCTGATCCGTTGGTTGTGGGATCTCTTAGCCTTGCCTATAGCATGCTGCTTCTGCTTTTTAGCATGCATGTAGGCCTGTGTTGCAGCTTCCCCAGGTTGGCACATCATTTTTAGGTTCACCTCCTGGCATGTCCTGCTACACTCTTCATTGAACCAGGGTCATGTTAGAGTGGATGAGACCTGGTTTGAGCAAGAAATGGGCCCAGTACGTCAAACGGCCTGTCCAACTCTATGCTTTAAGTTCTTAAGTGAAGATATTGTTTTTGTGTCCAAGAAGCAAGATAAAATGAGACAGATTGGAGGAAAAGAATATGGTTCACAAAACTGGCACTTTGGGATGGTATCCAATGAGACAACATGGGCAACATCCAAGAGAATAGAATCGCCGAACTTTGGGGAACATGTTGTACCTGAAAAAGACAAAGTAGCGCACCTGTCACAATGGTCAGACATTGCCTTCTGATTCTTACCATTATGCGAGGGACTAGATTGTCTTCTGTGGCAGCTTTACTGCGTGAAGTGCAGTGGAATCCCAATTTTCCTCAGTGTACCGTTATCAAATATTCATGCTGGCCACCTGGTACTAATAGCACACTCTATAGGGTATCCACCATTCTTGGGGGAGGAATTTCCAGTGCTGCTACAGCAAGTGGAAGGGTCAAGGAAGCCAGTTTTTTGTAACAATCTGGTTTACACAACTATCTGAGGCTGCTGCTTCTTCAGGGCACTGAACCCACAAACCTTAATGTTCGTCAGATAAGGTGTTATTGCCTGTAATCCAACAATGGTAGGCCGAGCTGCTTGGCTCCGAGGAAAGGAGTTATATCATGGCTACACCATAGAAACAGACCATTTGGCCCAACTGGCCTATGCCAGCATTTATGCTCCACACATGAGCCTCTCCAACCCTCTTCATCTTACCCTATCAGCATACCCTTTTATTCTTTTCTCCCTCATGCTTATCTATGCTATTTGCCTCAACTACTTGTTGTAGCATGTTTCACATTCTAACCACTCTTGGCAAAGAATTTTCTCCTGAATTCCTTATTGGATTTATTAGTGAATAAGTTGTATTTATGGCCCATAGTTTTTGAGTCCCCTACAAGTAGAAACATCTTCTCACCCTATCAAACTCCTTCATTATTTTACGGACCTCTATCAGGTCACTCCTCAGCCTAGAGAAAAGAGCCCCAGCCTTTCCTGATGAGTACATCCTCTCAGTTCTGGTATCATCCTTGTAAATGTTTTTGTAGCTTCTCTGATGCCGCTATATCCTCACAATATGGAGACCAGAGCACTGCGCAGTACTCGAAATGTGATCTAACCAAGGTTCTATACAAGTTGAACATAACTTCCCTGCTTTTCAGTTCTCTCTCTCTAGAAATAAACCCCAGTGATTGGTTTGCTTTTTTAATGCCCTATTAACCTGCATTGCTACTTTTAGTGATTGTTGTGTATTTGTGCCCCTCGATCCCTTTGCTCCTCAACTCCATTTAGACTCTTATTATCCAAGCAGTATGTGGCCTCCTTATTCTTCCTGCCAAAATGCATCACCTCAGATTTAACTATATTAAAATTAATTTTCCAATTAAACACCTATTCTGCAAGTTTATTAATGTCTTCTTGCATTTGTAACAATCTTTTTATTGACTACAACACCCCCCTGCCAATTTGGTGGCATCCACAAATTTAGAAATTGTACTTCCGATTCCTGGGTCCAAATGATCAATGTAAATGGTGAAAAACAGCGGCCCCAGCACCGATCCCTGTGGAACACCACTCCCCCCGCCCCCCCCTTTTGCCAGTCTCAGTAGCTATCCTTAATCCCTACTCTCTGTTTTCTGTTTTGTAGCCAGAAAGGCTGACAAAGTACATGATTCAGGCTTTGTGAAAGGAGGTGACCTTGTCAATGAGTGTCTCCACATAGCATATCATCAGAAGAAAGCACATAGGTTGAAACTAGTAGTGTGATCTGTTTACAAATCAAATACAAAACAGTAAGGCACAGCAAGTTATTGAATGTTTTACTTGTATTATACAATTAAGATCACAAGGCATTAAAATACCCTTTATTACCCCATAGAACTTATTTCCTACACATTAGTAAGCAACAGGACTATTGAATGAAATGGTCTTCAGTAGACCTTCATAGCATAAAATTGGTACATGAAACTGCAATCTCAAGCATGATATAAATGTCCAATCTAGAGGAGTTTAGATAAAAACTGAGAAACTCAGGTTGTGATTTGTTGTCAGGGTATAACTTATAACTATGCCTTTTGCAGTTTACGGGCATCCTGTGAGCACAACAAAACTCTAACATTGTGGGGAAAGGTTTTCATATCAGGATATTAGTGTCTTCCTGCAAAAACATCCTTTCATGGCTCAACCATCAGAGTAAGTTCGGACGAAAGGTCATCGACCTGAAACGTTAACTGTGTTTCTCTCTCCACAGATGCTGCCTGACCTGCTGAGTATATCCAGCATTTTCTGTTTTTATTACAGATTTCCAGCATCAGCGGTATTTTGCTTTTGTATCAGAGTCATTAAATTTGTCTGTTAAGTTGAATGAGTTCAAAACAACTAGCCCTAGTCATTGAGAAACTGCCCTAGCCATTGAGAAACTAGTACTAGCCATTGAGAAACTAGTTCTAGCCATTGAGAAACTGGTCCTAGCCATTGAGAAACCAGTCCTAGCCATTGAGAAACCAGTTTTAGCCATTGAGAAACTGGTCCTAGTCATTGAGAAACTGGTCCTAGTCATTGAGAAACTAGTTCTAGCCATTGAGAAACTAGTTCTAGCCATTGAGAAACCAGTCCTAGCCATTGAGAAACCGGTCCTAGCCATTGAGAAACTAGTACTAGCCATTGAGAAACTGGTCCTAGCTATTGAGAAACCAGTCCTAGCCATTGAGAAACCAGTGTTAGCCATTGAGAAACTGGTCCTAGTCATTGAGAAACTGGTCCTAGTCATTGAGAAACTGGTCCTAGTCATTGAGAAACTAGTTCTAGCCATTGAGAAACTAGCTCTAGCCATTGAGAAACCGGTCCTAGCCATTGAGAAACTAGTTCTAGCCATTGAGAAACTAGTTCTAGCCATTGAGAAACCAGTCCTAGCCATTGAGAAACCAGTCCTAGCCATTGAGAAACTAGTTCTAGCCATTGATAAACCGGTCCTAGCCATTGAGAAACCGGTCCTAGCCATTGAGAAACTGGTCCTAGTCATTGAGAAACTGGTCCTAGTCATTGAGAAACTAGTTCTAGCCATTGAGAAACTAGTTCTAGCCATTGAGAAACCAGTCCTAGCCATTGAGAAACCGGTCCTAGCCATTGAGAAACTAGTACTAGCCATTGAGAAACTGGTCCTAGCCATTGAGAAACCAGTCCTAGCCATTGAGAAACCAGTTTTAGCCATTGAGAAACTGGTCCTAGTCATTGAGAAACTGGTCCTAGTCATTGAGAAACTGGTCCTAGTCATTGAGAAACTAGTTCTAGCCATTGAGAAACTAGCTCTAGCCATTGAGAAACCGGTCCTAGCCATTGAGAAACTAGTTCTAGCCATTGAGAAACTAGTTCTAGCCATTGAGAAACCGGTCCTAGCCATTGAGAAACCAGTCCTAGCCATTGAGAAACTAGTTCTAGGCATTGATAAACCGGTCCTAGCCATTGAGAAACCGGTCCTAGCCATTGAGAAACCGGTCCTAGCCATTGAGAAACTGGTCCTAGCCATTGAGAAACCAGTCCTAGCCATTGAGAAACTAGTTCTAGCAATTGAGAAATCGGTCCTAGTCATTGAGAAACTGGTCCTAGCCATTGAGAAACCGGTCCGAGCCATTGAGAAACTGGTCCTAGTCATTGAGAAACCAGTCCTAGTCATTGAGAAACCGGTCCTAGTCATTGGGAAACTGGTCCTAGCCATTGAGAAACGGGTCCTAGCCATTGAGAAACCAGTCCTAGCCATTGAGAAACTAGTTCTAGCCATTCATAAACCGGTCCTAGCCATTGAGAAACCGGTCCTAGTCATTGAGAAACCGGTCCTAGTCATTGAGAAACTGGTCCTAGCCATTGAGAAACTAGTTCTAGCCATTGAGAAACCAGTCCTAGCCATTGAGAAACTAGTTCTAGCCATTGAGAAACTAGTTCTAGCAATTGAGAAACCGGTCCTAGCCATTGAGAAACTGGTCCTAGCCATTGAGAAACTAGTTCTAGCCATTGTGGAACTGGTCCTAGCCATTGAGAAACTAGTTCTAGCCATTGAGAAACTAGTTCTAGCCATTGAGAATCCAGTCCTAGCCATTGAGAAACTAGTTCTAGCCATTGAGAAACTAGTTCTAGCAATTGAGAAACCGGTCCTAGCCATTGAGAAACTGGTCCTAGCCATTGAGAAACTGGTCCTAGCAATTGAGAAACTGGTCCTAGTAATTGAGAAACTGGTCCTAGCCATTGAGAAACTGGTCCTAGTCATTGAGAAACTGGTCCTAGCCATTGAAAAACTGGTCCTAGCTATTGAGAAACTGGTCCTAGCCATTGAGAAACTGGTCCTAGCAATTGAGAAACTGGTCCTAGCCATTGAGAAACTGGTCCTAGCCATTGAGAAACTGGTCCTAGTCATTGAGAAACTGGTCCTAGTCATTGAGAAACTGGTCCTAGCCATTGAGAAACCGGTCCTAGCCATTGAGAAACCGGTCCTAGCCATTGAGAAATTGGTCCTAGTCATTGAGAAACCAGTCCTAGCCATTGAGAAACCGGTCCTAGCCATTGAGAAACCGGTCCTAGTCATTGAGAAACCGGTCCTAGCCATTGAGAAACCGGTCCTAGCCATTGAGAAACCTGTGATTTAATTAATTTAATTAACAATGGTGTAAACACAGTGAATCCATACAGGACAGACCTCTCTCGTTGCCATGGTCTGATTGTGTAGACAGTTATGTACATTGGTCACGCTTGCCATAGAAACAATTAACTTTGTCGAGAGATACTGCTGGCTAAAGCTAATTGTTTGAATCATAGTTACCTGGTCTATCTAAAGTCATATAAAGGCGTAATGGGTAAATCCCCATTTTTGTCACAGAAATTATTCTTTTTATCTGAGTGGATTACTTACTGTAATATTTAGGATCATGGTGTATGAGTGGGAATCTTTGGAACTGCAAGAATTCTCAGGGGTATTCATTGATCGTATGACTAATTTACTACCAGCTAGTGATTGCTGTTACATCAGTATTTATATTCATAGAATCAAAGATTCATATAAATTTACAGCACAGAAGGAGGTCATTCGGTCTATTATGTCCGCGCCGGCTGACAGCGCAATCTAGCCTAATCCCACTTTCCAGCTCTTGGTCCGTAGCCTTATAGGTTATGGCACTTCAAGTGCACATCTAAGTACTTTTTAAATGTGGTGAGGGTTTCTGCCTCTACCACCTTTTCAAGCAGTGAGTTCCAGATCCCCACCACCCTCTGGATGAAGAAATGTTTCCTCATCTCCCCTCTAAACCTTCTACCAATTACTTTAAATCTATGCCCCCTGGATGTTGACCACTCTGTTAAGGGAAACAGGTCCTTCCTATCCACTCTAGCTAGGCCCCTAAAAATGTTATACACCTCAATTAGGTCTCCCCTCAACCTCCTCTGTTCCAAGGAAAACAACCCTAGCCTTTCCAATCTTTCCTCATAGCTAAACTTCTCTAGTCCAGGCAACGTCCTCATAAATCTCCTCTACCCTCTCTTGTGTCATCACATCTTTCCTGTAATGTGGTGACCAGAACTGTACACAGTACTCCGATTGTAGCCTAGCTAGTGTTTTTAAACAGTTTAAGCATAACCTCCCTGCTCTTGTATTCTTTGCCTCGGCTAATAAAGGCAAATATTCCATATGCCTTTTTAATTGTCTTATCTACCTGGCCTGCTACCATCAGAAATCTGTGGACATGCACGCCAAGGTCCCTTTGTTTCTCTACACTTCTCAGTGTCCTACCATTTAATGTGTATTCCCTTGCCTTGTTAGCCCTCCCCAAATGCATTACCTCACACTTCTCAGTATTGAATTCCATTTGCCATTGTTCTGCCCACCTAACCAGTCCATTGATAGCTTCCTGCAGTCTACAGAGTTCTTCTTCATTATCAACAACATGACCATTTTTTGTATGATCTGCAAACTACTTAGTCAAACCCCCTACATTCAAATCTAAATCATTGATATAGAATCATAGAAAAATTATGACACAAAAGGAGGCTATTTGGCCCATTGTGTCCGCGCCGGTCGGAAACGAGCTACCCAGCCTAATCCCACCTTCCAGCACGAGGTCCGTAGCCCTGTAGATTACGGCTTTTTAAGTGCACATCCAGTACTTTTTAAATGTGGTGAGGGTTTCTGCCTCTACCACCCTTTCAGGCCGTGAGTTCCAGACCTCCACCACCCTCTGGATGAAGAAATCTTTCCTCATCTCCCTTCTAATCCTTCTACCAATTACTTTAAATCTATGCCCTCTGCTTATTGACCCCTCTGCTAAAGGAAATAAGTCCTTCCTTTCTACTCTATCTAGGCCCCTCATAATGTTATACACCTCAATTAAATCTCCCCTCCGCCTCCTCTGTTCTAAGGAAAACAACCCCAGCCTATCCAATCTTTCTCATAGGTAAAGTTTTCCAGTCCTGGCAACATCCTTGTAAATCTACTGTGCCCTTTCTATTGCAATCATATCCTTCCTGTAATGTGGTGACCAGATCTGCATGCAGTACTCAAACTGTGGCCTAACTAGTGTTGTATACAGTTCTACCTTTTTAACTACTTCATCAATCTGTCCTGCTACCTTTAAGGATATGTGGACATATACTCTGTTCCTCCACACCTCTCCGTATCCTCCCATTTATTGTATATTCCCTTGCCTTGTTGCCCCTCCCGAAATGCATTACCTCACACTTTTCCCAATTGAACTCCATTTGCCACTTTTCTGCCCAACTGACCAGTTTATTGATATCTTCCTGCGTCCTAGAACTTTCCTCTTCACTGTCAACCACACGGCCAATGTTTGTATCATCTGCAAATTTCTTTATCATGCCCCCTACGTTTAAATCTAAATCATTAATATATACTTACAAAAAGTAAGGGACCAAGTGCTGAGCCCTGTGGATCCCTACTGGAAACCGCTTTCCAGTCACAAAAACTCCCCTCAACCATTACACTTTGCTTCCAATTTTTTGAGCCAATTTTGGATCCAATTTGCCACTCTCCCTTGGATCAGCTTACCATGTGGGACCTTGTCAAAAGCCTTGCTAAAATCCATGTAAACTACATCAAAGACACTTCCCTTATCGACCCTCCTTGTTACCTCCTCAAAAAATTCAATCAAGTTAGTCAGACACAACGTTCCCTTAACAAATCCATGCTGACTGTCCTTGATTAATCCATGTCTTTCTAAATGAAGATTTATCCTGTACCTCAGAATTTTTCCCAATAATTTTACCACCACCAAGGTTAGGCTGACTGGCCTGTAATTAATTGGTCTATCCCTTTCTCCCTTTTTAAACATTAGCAGCCCTATAGTCCTCGGGCACCACACATGTTACTGCACTAATAACGCAAAAACGTTTTTTTTGCTGAGCACTAATGGTGCACCATTATCTTCATTTCTTAATCCAAACTCTCAATGCACAGTACAGGGTATATCCAAGCTTTCAGCATACATTGGTTAATAGTTGCTATCTTGAAAAAGCAATCATTTGACCATCTTGCAGAGGCTAAGCATGTGCACCACAGTATTGACCTGTGAGTATTTTTGTTTGCTTAAAAGAATCAAATGACAATTTGAATCTCTTGCTATTAAACTACAATTAAGATTGCATTTTCCATTTAATACACCAAGCAATGCAGGAAATGTCAGCCATTGATCAGCTTTGAGGCATCCATCTGTGGTCTTGATGATGGAGATAACTTCCTTTTGTTTTTTATTACAACTTTCTCTGGAATTAGATATTTCTGTTGAACTTTCACTTTATCCATGAGTTATTCTTCTTCAAGTCTAACAACCGTCCTTTTAAATACTGTTTGTCCAGAATTGTGTCCAAAATCCTATTATAGTTGCCGCAACGAGGTCAAGTGTGTGGCTCCTGTTCACTTACAAAAATACAGCATCCCAACTGGAATTGTGCTTGTGTGGATGCTGGGGGAGGACAAGATCAGGGCCAGTTATGATTTCCTTCAGTCAAGTGATACTCGCTGTAAAGATTCTCCTCTGAATAATGACCACATGAGCAAGCTACTCGGTGACCAGCATGGCCCATGGAACAGGATTCCGTTGCAGGAGTCAACATCCTCAGGAGATGAAGAGAGTGGAGAAAACTCGGTTGTGTCTGCTGTGTGGAATCTACCATTTTGGGTTTGGTGATGGCATGGGCCTGAATTTTCAAACATAAATAGAATGCTCCAGATGGCTCTTCCTCTGTCTTTTCCTCTCCCCGCCACCCCCCCCTGTATGTAACACATTTTTCTACCAAGTACATTCAAACCATACTTAACAATGCCAGCAGACTAATTTTAGCATGGAGAAGGCCATAATCTTTCGAAAAGTTTATGAAGACGCAAAATGAATTACTTGGACTTGTCTGAGGATCAGTGCGTTCAGCGATTCAGACTTGCCAGGGAAGTCATTACTGACATATGACTGGATTTGTGGCTCAGACTTGCAGACCATCACTGCTCTACTGCGGCTGTTCATCACAGCAGTCATCTACTGTTTGCAGCTGAGTTCTCCCAGGCATTAGAGGGAGATTACAGTGCCATTGATCAAGCCACTATGGGCACCCAAGTTCAGTAAGTGACTGGTGCATAACTTCTGAAATTATTTAAAGGCACATTTAGAATATTCTGTGCAACTTTGGACCCTCCTTTCAAAAGGAAATTGGTCTTCCCATTGCATTAATCAGGAGGGAAATAAATGCAATGGGTCAGCACTTCTGGTTCCAAGCTTTGAAAAGAGACTCACAGAACAGAAATTCATTTTATCGAAGAAAAGATTGAGAGGTGACATGATTCAGGTATTTGAAATACTAAAAGACACGAATAATGAGGACATACTCAATTTAAAATGATCACAGAACTATTTTCCCCACATTTGTGTGGAATAGACTTGCATCAGAAGCAATTAATGCTGTGTCCACTTACCTGTTAAAATGTGTTGGATAAATAATCAGGGTGAAATGGAATTTACGGTGAGAAAGAAGGGTAGACACAAATGGCCAGATGCTCAATGGGACACAGTAATTCCTGCTATGCTGAGCCACTGTGTCAAATAATTGTGAATAACAAAACTGGATTCATATTCTAGACTTTTCACGATTGATTTCAAAGAGCCCAAGTATTTTTTTTGGGGGGGGGTGCTAAAGAAAAGCAACAAATATTTTTAGAACAACAAAAGCAAATCACTGCAGATGCAGTATGTTTAAATATTTAAGTTTGCTAACTGACAGAAGACAGTCAAAGCTAATGGATGTTTTCAGATTACCTCGAATTTACAGCTGGGGAACAGGTCATTCGGCCTGACAAATCCATGCCGATGTTTATGCTCCACACAAGCCGCCTCTCACCTTACTTCCTCTAATCCCATCAACATATCCTTCTATTCCTTTCTCCCTCATGTGCTTGTATAACATAGAAACATAGAAACAATAGAAAATAGGTGCAGGAGTAGGCCATTCGGCCCTTTGAGCCTGCACCACCATTCAATGAGTTCATGGCTGAACATGCAACTTCAGTACCCCATTCCTGCTTTCTCGCCATACCCCTTGATCCCCCGAGTAGTAAGGACTTCATCTAACTCCTTTTTGAATATATTTAGTGAATTGGCCTCAACTACTTTCTGTGGTAGAGAATTCCACAGGTTTACCACTCTCTGGGTGAAGAAGTTCCTCCTCATCTCGGTCCTAAATGGCTTACCCCTTATCCTGAGACTGTGTCCCCTGGTTCTGGACTTCCCCAACATTGGGAACATTCTTCCTGCATCTAACCTGTCTAACCCAATCAGAATTTTAAACGTTTCTATGAGGTCCCCTCTCATTCTTCTGAACTCCAGTGAATACAAGCCCAGTTGATCCAGTCTTTCTTGATAGGTCAGTCCCGCCATCCCGGGAATCAGTCTGGTGAACCTTCGCTGCACTCCCTCAATAGCAAGAATGTCCTTCCTCAGGTTAGGAGACCAAAACTGTACACAATACTCCAGGTGTGGCCTCACCAAGGCCCTGTACAACTGTAGCAACACCTCCCTGCCCCTGTACTCAAATCCCCTCGCTATGAAGGCCAACATGCCATTTGCTTTCTTAACCGCCTGCTGCACCTGCATGCCAACCTTCAATGACTGATGTACCATGACACCCAGGTCTCGTTGCACCTCCCCTTTTCCTAATCTGTCACCATTCAGATAATAGTCTGTCTCTCTGTTTTTACCACCAAAGTGGATAACCTCACATTTATCCACATTATACTTCATCTGCCATGCATTTGCCCACTCACCTAACCTATCCAAGTCGCTCTGCAGCCTCATAGCATCCTCCTCGCAGCTCACACTGCCACCCAACTTAGTGTCATCCGCAAATTTGGAGATACTACATTTAATCCCCTCATCTAAATCATTAATGTACAGTGTAAACAGCTGGGGCCTCAGCACAGAACCTTGCGGTACACCACTAGTCACTGCCTGCCATTCTGAAAAGTACCCATTTACTCCTACTCTTTGCTTCCTGTCTGACAACCAGTTCTCAATCCATGTCAGCACACTACCCCCAATCCCATGTGCTTTAACTTTGCACATTAATCTCTTGTGTGGGACCTTGTCGAACGCCTTCTGAAAGTCCAAATATACCACATCAACTGGTTCTCCCTTGTCCACTCTACAGGAAACATCCCCAAAAAATTCCAGAAGATTTGTCAAGCATGATTTCCCTTTCACAAATCCGTGCTGACTTGGACCTATCACGTCACCTCTTTCCAAATGTACTGCTATGACATCCTTAATAATTGATTCCATAATTTTACCCACTACCAATGTCAGGCTGACCGGTCTATAATTCCCTGGTATCTCTCTCCCTCCTTTTTTAAAAAGTGGGGTTACATTGGCTACCCTCCACTCCATAGGAACTGATCCAGAGTCAATGGAATGTTGGAAAATGACTGTCAATGCATCCACAATTTCCAAGGCCACCTCCTTAAGTACTCTGGGATGCAGTCCATCAGGCCCTGGGGATTTATCGGCCTTCAATCCCATCAATTTCCCCAACACAATTTCCCGACTAATAAGGATTTCCCTCAGTTCCTCCTCCTTACTAGACCCTCTGACCCCTTTTATATCCGGAAGGTTGTTTGTGTCCTCCTTAGTGAATACCGAACCAAAGTACTTGTTCAATTGGTCCGCCATTTCTTTGTTCCCCGTTATGACTTCCCCTGATGCTGACTGCAGGGGACCTACGTTTGTCTTTACTAACCTTTTTCTCTTTACATATCTATAGAAACTTTTGCAATCCGTCTTAATGTTCCCTGCAAGCTTCTTCTCGTACTCCATTTTCCCTGCCCTAATCAAACCCTTTGTCCTCCTCTGCTGAGTTCTAAATTTCTCCCAGTCCCCGGGTTCTCTGCTATTTCTGGCCAATTTGTATGCCACTTCCTTGGCTTTAATACTATCCCTGATTTCCCTTGATAGCCACGGTTGAGCCACCTTCCCTTTTTTATTTTTACGCCAGACAGGAATGTACAATTGTTGTAGTTCATCCATGCGGTCTCTAAATGTCTGCCATTGCCCATCCACAGTCAACCCCTTCAGTATCATTCGCCAATCTATCCTAGCCAATTCACGCCTCATACCTTCAAAGTTAACCTTCTTTAAGTTCTGGACCATGGTCTCTGAATTAACTGTTTCATTCATCATCCTAATGCAGAATTCCACCATATTATGGTCACTCTTCCCCAAGGGGCCTCGCACAATGAGATTGCTAATTAATCCTCTCTCATTACACAACACCCAGTCTAAGATGGCCTCCCCCCTAGTTGGTTCCTCGACATATTGGTCTAAAAAACCATCCCTTATGCACTCCAGGAAATCCTCCTCCACCGTATTGCTTCCAGTTTGGTTAGCCCAATCTATGTGCATATTAAAGTCACCCATTATAACTGCTGCACCTTTATTGCATGCACTCCTAATTTCCTGTTTGATGCCCTCCCCAACATCACTACTACTGTTTGGAGGTCTGTACACAACTCCCACTAACGTTTTTTGCCCTTTGGTGTTCTGCAGCTCTACCCATATAGATTCCATATCATCCAAGCTAATGTCCTTCCTAACTATTGCCTTAATCTCCTCCTTAACCAGCAATGCTACCCCACCTCCTTTTCCTTTTATTCTATCCTTCCTGAATGTTGAATACCCCTGGATGTTGAGTTCCCAGCCCTGATCATCCTGGAGCCACGTCTCCGTAATCCCAATCACATCATATTTGTTAACATCTATTTGCACAGTTAATTCATCCACCTTATTGCGGATACTCCTTGCATTAAGACACAAAGCCTACAGGCTTGTTTTTTTTAACACCCTTTGTCCTTTTAGAATTTTGCTGTACAATGGCCCTTTTTGTTCTTTGCCTTGGGTTTCTCTGCCCTCCACTTTTCCTCATCTTCTTTCTGTCTTTTTCTTTTGCCTCCTTTTTGTTTCCCTCTGTCTCCCTGCATAGGCTCCCATACCCCTGCCATATTAGTTTAACACCTCCCCAACAGCACTAGCAAACACTCCCCCTAGGACATTGGTTTCGGTCCTGCCCAGGTGCAGACCGTCCGGTTTGTACTGGTCCCACCTCCCCCAGAACCGGTTCCAATGCCCCAGGAATTTGAATCTCTCCCTGCTGCACCACTGCTCAAGCCACGTATTCATCTGCGCTATCCTGCGATTCCTACTCTGACTAGCACGTGGCACTGGTAGCAATCCCGAGATTACTACTTTTGAGGTCCTACTTTTTAATTTAGCTCCTAGCTCCTTAAATTTGTTTCGTAGGACCTCATCCCTTTTTTTACCTATGTCGTTGGTACCAATGTGCACCACGACAACTGGCTGATCTCCCTCCCTTTTTAGAATGTCCTGCACCCGCTCCGAGACATCCTTGACCCAATGACCTTTTTGTTATCTGTATGTTCTTGAATCCACGGCAGATCTTGGTGTTTTTGGACTCCAACTTGTGTATTCCTGTCTCCTGCACTGATGCTTGCTCCCTGTATTCTTTTCTTCTTAAGCGCTGTTCGCCTCAACCATTCCCTGTGGCAGCGAGTTCCACATTCCAGATTGGAGGAATGTAAGCAGTGGTGTTCCCCAGAGGTCATAGTTGGGACCATTGCTCTTAACTGATCTGGATTTGGGTATAAGAGGCAGAATATCAATTTCTGAAGGCAACACAAAAGGTGGGAGAGTGGTTAACTGTATAAAGAACTGTAGAAACTTCAGGAGTCTATCAACAAATTAGTAGATTGGGCAGATGAAATTAACTGTGGGGAAATGTGAAGTGAGGTATTTCGAAACAATGAAAAAGGAGAGGACATATACACTAAATGGTAAAATTTTAAAGAAAGTTAAAGTGCAGAGATACATGAAGGTTTAAGTGCACAGACTGTTTAAAAGTGGACAAACTGATGATAAAGCATACAAGATCCTAGTTTTTATGAATGAGGCATAGACTGCAAAAGCAAACCATTATCATTAGTTAGGCTGTTGTGGAATATTGTCAAATTTGGGGTACCTTGCTTTAGGCCATGGAGAGGGAGCAGTAGAGATTCACTAAGATGTTGCAAGGAGGAGCGGCTTTAGATATGAGCAGAGCCTAAAACAGCTGGGGCTTTTTTCCCTATTAGACCAAAGGTTAAATGGAGATCTGATAGAGATGTCCAAGATCATCGAGGGGTTTTGAGGTAAATATTTCCACTGCTCAGTGAGTTGGTTACAAGAGGTCATACATTTTAAGATCACCACCAAAGTGGAGGAAGTGATTAGGATTTATTTCATGTAGCAAGCTGTTCCCAGAAGAAAATGTGGTGGAAGCAGAATCCATTATTTTTAATAAAAGGGAACTGGGTCATTATTTGAAAAAGAAAAAAATAATGGCTGTCGGGAAAAGGCAACATAATGAGACTGAATGTACAGCTGTTTTGGAGAGCTGGAGCAGACACCATGGATCAAATGATCTCCTTCTGTTTTGTAACATTCTACCATTCTGTGGTTCCAGGAATATTGAATTCTTTGAACTATATTGTAATTTCCAAGAGGCCAGCCTGCTGGAGGTTCTATCTTTGGAAACTCCTCTCCCTTGGGTGATTCATGGTTTAATCTGTCACGGTTTGTGGAGGGACCTGACCTACTGGGCCCAATGACCTTTTTGTTATCTGTATGTTCTTGAATCCACAGCAGATCTTGGTGTTTTTGGACTCCAACTTGTGTATTCCTGTCTCCTGCACTGATGCTTGCTCCCTGTATTCTTTTTTTATTCTTCTTAGGCAGTCCCTCGGAGTTGAGGATGACTTGCTTCCACACTAAAATGAGTTCTAAGGTGACTGAAGAGACCAATGCGGGATCTACAGTTTCTGTCACAGGTGGGACAGACAGTGGTTGGAGGGACAGCTGGGCGGGGTGCTTGATTTGTCGTACGCTCCTTCTGCTGTTTGTACTTGGCTTCCGTGTGCTCCAGGTGAAGAGATTCGAAGTGTTCGGCGCCTTCCCGGATGCTTCTCTTCCATTTTGAACGGTCATGGGCCTGGGATTCCCAAATATCGGTGGGGATGTTGCACTTTTTCAAGGAGGATTTGAGGGTGTCCTTGAAGCGTTTTCTCTGCCCTCCTGGGGTTCGCCTGGCGTGTCGGTGCTCGGAGTAGAGAGATTGTTTCGGGAGTCTAGTGTCGGGTATTCGGATAATGTATTGCCCACTATTCACTGCATTGCCCACTAATCCTCAGTATAACCTATAAGCCCTCACTGTATAACATTGTTCCCATTATATATTCAACAATATCTCTCCTCATTCACGATTGTACATCACATTGTTGGCCATTGTCTGTGATCGGAACCAACACCAGCTCCTAACAACAGTATGGATATTTACGTTATTTTCCCTGTGTTTGTATGCAGTACGTGACTTTAAATTGACTCCTAATCTATGGCAAGTTTATCCATCTTCTGACCTCTGTGCCATCAATCACCCTCTTGTTAGGAGCGTGGATTAGTCGCAGTGCTCTTTTTGCAGTGGGTGGGTGCTGATGCCACACTAGTGCCACATGCTGTGCCCTGGTTTGTAATTGGTGCGGGCAGAATCATGACAACTTTACAATCATAACACACCTGCACTGGCTGGGAAGTGCTATATAACTGCAATTCTCAGCAGGACCCCATATGTACTAATGCTATTCTGGTCACTGTTGAATATAGTTTCCCCCACTTTTCAGTACATACAGCTCCCAATGTAACCCCCCCACCCCCCGCCTTCTCCGTACAACGTACCGGCCGATCCATATCTCTCAAACCATTTCATAAATATTGTCATTGATTCTTTTTTTATAATGTTGAGTAAAACATAATCCTCCTAATGGATAACGGATGATCGGATATTCTAAGGCACAGATGTTTGATGCGGGAGTGATTGTGCTGGTGTGGGTTGATCCAGATGTCACTGTACTTGTAATTCACCAGAAACACGGGCATTTCATACTCAACCCCGGGAAGAAAGGAGGCGGCATGATTGCGGCGAGAGGGTTTGGGCAGTGGGCATTAATTCGAGCTCGCACTCATTCCGAATTGTGTGTCAGTAGGATGACTGGGGAGGGGGGCGAGTGAGCTGCTGGGATGCTCGGTGCTTGCTTGGTTTAGCTCCGATCCCGGGCTGGTACCATGCTCTGCAGATCTCGGATCCACGCCCTGACAGCCTGGCAAATGGAAGCGGCTGCTCCGGGAGAATTCTCAGTAAACACAACACGGCACCGCTGGAAACGCCTGTCTCCCAACTCTGCTTACTCGCTCGTTACTTTGGCAGCAATAATGCACACGCGGAGCGTTTCAGATTAAAATGTACTCGATGCCCGCGGTTGTGATTTAAAAAAAAACTCCGCTCCCTTCACTTCTCTGCAAATATTCTGACTTTACAGTAGCTGCGTTACACTAAACCGTCATGTACTGTAACTTAAGTGCTTCAGTGCCCTAATTGCGAGTGATTTTTTGTAGCTAAATCCATTTAACAACGTTACATTATGGGTATGATCAATTTATAGTGCCCACCATAATCTGCTGATACAGTAAGCACTCTCTGGCCCCCAATAACATGTGGATCATAATCCCTTTTAAATTCGTTAAATGCATGTGAAATTAGCAGTGCATATATATATGTGTGTGTGTGTGTGTGTGTGCAGTGGGTGTGAGAGCGTGTTTCAGCAATGGATTCTGCTCTGTGTTGCATTAAATGAATGAGCACTGGGTGTATGCACCGAGTCGCTCCAGGTTTTTGCAATGCAAATGTTGATTTGCAATTGCATCGATTACGTTCACTCCTGCAAATGCGATTGTTTTTTTTGGAGGGGGCGGGGGCACGGCGATTGCAGGCTTTTCTCGTGTAATAAGCAGCGGGTGCTCGCCCCCCTCGGTGAAGGTGCAGTCAGCAGTGGTGGTGCTGGGTGTTGGTGGCTTGGCGCAGGCTCAGTCTGTTTTGACGTCAGTGGGAGTCGGGCTGAGGCAGGCAGTGCGCACTCTCTGTCTGTCCCTCCATTGTGAGCCGCTGAAGGATGCGATCGGGCTGATCTGCCGCCGCCCAGTATACAGCACCCAGCCAGCGAGCAAGTGACAGTGCCAGCCGGCCCCAGCCCGTTATCTCTCTCTCTCTCTCTTCCCTCCCCCTCCCCGTTCGAAGGCGAGCCGCTTTGAGTGTGCATTTCTGCAAAAAAAAAAGGCAAGCCACTCCTGCAGGATATCTTTTCTTCCCGTCTGCTGTGCACCGGCAAAGGAAAGCAGCGAGCCCGGCCCCCCCTCCCTGGCTTTGGATGTGTGATTAAAACCCGGCGTTTCGAAGAGAGGGTTCAGTCCGAGAGAGAGAGAGAGAGGAGAGAGGCCAGAGCTGTGCTACTTTGCAAACACTGACCATGGGATGTACAATGAGTGCCGAGGAGAGGGCAGCCATGGAGCGGAACAAAGCCATCGAGAAATCCATCAAGGAGGATGGCATCAGCGCCGCCAAGGATGTCAAGCTGCTGCTGCTCGGTAAGAGCGAAGGCGCCCGGGCTCCCACAGCACCCTCCCTCCCTCCCTCCCTCCCTTCCTTCATACATCCATCCCTGTCAGCCTCCCTCCCTCCATCCCAGTCAGCCCGCGGCGGGCTGGAGAGGCCGGCCTGCCGGGCTTCTGTCCTCTCTCTCAAATCTCCCTTTATCTCCTTTATATTTGCTCGCGTTCCCTTTTTCCCCACCTCCCCAACCCCACTTTCGCTCATTTTTTCTTTTTTTTTTAAATGTTCCAACAGGGGCGGGCGAATCAGGGAAAAGCACCATCGTAAAGCAAATGAAGTAAGTGGCTCATGTTTTGGACTTCATTTTATACGGATTTTAATATCGCGCATACATTTCTCGCTATATGTTCTCGCCTCATTTTGAGTCGAGACTGTATCTTGAGGTTAGATGTATATTAATGGCAGAGACCCGCCATATTTATGGTGCTGTTATCTCAGTCTATCTCCAATATATTGATGGGTTTGGTGTGACTTTTCCCAACATGTGCTCTATGGTGATTGGAGGGTCAGATTTTTTGTGTGCAGGAGGGGAGGTTATTTTTGTTTTAAAATGCCTATTTGTTTGGGAAGGGGTGTGGGTCTGGTGTATTTATGTTGTAGCTCTATCACCATAGCAGGGCTTGATTCTCTGTGCAAGGATGCATCAGGACCGAGATTGAGCTTCAGAGGAGGGGCAGGGGAAAAATCATCTGCCGCTACCAATTAAGCTTTAATGCCCAGCTTTCATCTCAACCTTTTTGTCATATTTGATCGCTTGACACGGGCTGCAAGGCCAGCTCTGGTATTTAAAACAACTACATGGAATGCGGATTTAACCTGGCAGACGGCAAACTGAACACTTGCCATTTAAAGCTTTTAACCGAGATTTTACGATTCATTGTTGTAATTAATCAGCCAGGATTCACTCGGGTTCTGATTAATAGCAGTGATATTCTCATTATTAATACATGGGTGCGATTACATGGATCATAAAGCAGGTTGGTCCCTCCCTAGCCTACCCGATCATTCCCTTGAATCCTATTTTCTTTACAGACAGTATGGGATCCTCATGATTTGGGGGATAAGAGAATGTGTGCTAGCACATTGGAGTGATAGCATTGCCCTCGCCATAAGTACCAACCCGTTATTGCTGTATAAGAATAATGTAGGCCTATCAATTTGTATGACTGGCCCAGATCTGTGTGTTATGTACATGGATGTCCATGTACATAAATCACTAAAAACCAGTGGACCGGTACAAAAAGTAATCACTGACTAATGGAATTTTTGGCCTTTACCTGAAGGAGGCTGGAATACAAAAGGGAGGAAGTTATGCTTCAGTTGTACAGAGCCTTGGGCACACCCCATCTGGAGTGCTGCGTTCAGTTCTGGGCATCACATCTTAGGAAGGTATTGGCCTCCGAGGGGGATGCAGTGCAGAATGGTAGTGGGGCTTAAAGGTTTAAATTATGAGGCCAGGTTGCAGAAACATGGCTTGTACCTCCTTGAGTTTACAAGATTGAGGGGCAATCTGATTGAGGCGTTTAAAATAACAAAAGGGTTTGATCGGGTAGATACGGGGAAACTATTTCCAAGGTAGGGTAATCCAGAACAAGGGGGCACAAATTTAAAATGAGATCTATGCCTTTCAGAATTGAAATCAGAAAGCACTTTTTCACATCAAGGCTATTAAAAATCTGGAACCCTTGCCCCAAAGAGTTGTGGATGCGCAGACAATTGAAATTTTCAAGACTGGGGTTGATGGATTTTTGTTAAGCAAGGGTATCGAGATATGGATCAAATGGAGTTGATAAAGATCAGTCATGATCTAATTGAGGGGTTGAATGGGCCTATTTCTGTTCCTGTGGTCCTATCTGTGACTGGCCCAGGTCTGCGTATTTATCTGTGCATTTACATGGAAGCTCTATTTTTATAATTATCTGTATGTCTTAATTCAGAGTAGAATATTACCTGTATAACTAACAGCACATTTCTGTGTATCATGGACCAGATCAGACAATTGCATGCGTAACTGGCTGGAAGCCTAGATCTGCCTATAGGACCCAGGTTCGTGCTTGTGTACCAGGGCCTGGGTCTTATTTGCATGTAACTGCCCAGGTTGTAGCCCAAAAGTGATGATGCTGTAGCTTGGATTTGTGTGTCTGTGTGTTGGGGCCTAGATTGATTCAGTATGAGTTAGGATGGGTTTGGTATGTGCAATGTGGGTTTGGTTTGTGCGATGTGAGTTGTGGGTCAGTGCACAGTGGGTTGCAGTTGAGGTTGGTGCTGTGCAGGTTGGGGTTTGGGCGTTCTGGCCTGGGTTGGTGCAATGTGGGCCTGGATCGTAGTGTTGGGACTTGTGTTGGTGTGCAATGGCCTATGTCTGTGTTTTCCAAATCGCGTTGGTTCGTTGGTGCCTAGTTTCGTGTGTTTTGACCTGGGTGTGCATCCACCTTTTGTAACCTGGTCTGGCTACGCCCCTGACTCAGTTCATCTGCTGCTGAAACCCTCATCCATGCCTTTGTTACCTCCCAGACTCGACTATTCGAGTCTGGGAGCCTCCCACCTTGCACGCTACGTAAATTTGAGCTTATCCAAAACTCTGCTTCCCATGGCCTAACTCGCACCAAGTCCCTTTCACCCATCACCCCTGTGCTCGCTGACCTACATTGGCAATGCCTCGCTTTAAAATTCTCATCCTTGTTTTCAAATCTCTCTATGACTTTGCCCCATCCTGTCTCTGTAACCTCCTCCAGCCCCACAACACTCAGATCTCTGCGCTCCTCCAATTCTGGCCTCTTGAGCAGCCCTGATTTTCTTCACTCAACTTTGGGGGTGCCAAGCCAGCGGCAGCCAAGGCTTTAAGTTCTGGAATTCCTTCCCTAAACCTCTCTGCCTCTCTCCTTTTAAGACACTCCTTAAAACCTACAAAAGAACATAAGAAATAGGAGCAGGAGTAGGTCATACGGCCCCTCGAGCCTGCTCCGCCATTCAATAAGATCATGGCTAATCTGTCTTGGGCTCGGCTCCACTTCCCTGCCCGGTCCCCATAACCCCTTATCAGTTAAGAAACTGTCTATCTCTGCTTAAATATATTCAATGTCCCAGTCTTCACAGCTCTCTGAGGCAGTGAATGCCACAGATTTACAACCCTCTGAGAAAAGAAATTTCTCCTCATCTCAGTTTTAAATGGGCAGCCCCTTATTCTAAGATTATGCCCTCTAGTTCTAGTCTCTCCTATCAGTGGAAACATCCACTCTGCATCCAAGCCCCCTCATAATCTTATGCGTTTCGATAAGATCACCTCTCATTCTTCTGAATTCCAATACCTACCTGTCCAATATATCTTTATGTGGATGGGTGTCAAATTGTGTTTGCTAATCGTTCCTGTGAAGAGCCTTGAGACGTTTTACTACGTCAAATGCACTACAATAAAATCAAGTTCTTGGGTTTTTTGGGGGGTCTGGAGGCTGTGTGTTATGCTCGGGGTCTATGTGTTCTGCCCCCCGTGTTTGTGTGTTGTGGACCCCCGGGTCTGTGTGATGTGACCCCCCCCCCCCTCCCGGCCGGGTCTGTGTGATGTGATGTGACCCCCGGGTCTATGTGTTGTGGCCCCGGTGTTTGTGTTGTGACCCCCCCGGGTCTGTGTGTTCTGACCCTGGTGTTTGTGTTGCGGACCCCTGGGATCTGTGTGATGTGATGTGACCCCCCGGGTCTGTGTGTTCTGGTGCTTGTGTTCCGGACCCCTGGGATCTGTGTGATGTGATGTGACCCCCCCCCCCCCC
The DNA here is from genome assembly GCF_044704955.1 of Pristiophorus japonicus. Classification (NCBI taxonomy): domain Eukaryota; kingdom Metazoa; phylum Chordata; class Chondrichthyes; family Pristiophoridae; genus Pristiophorus; species Pristiophorus japonicus. The sequence continues at coordinate 110,009,529 of NC_091989.1, read as the reverse complement.
AGGATCTGTGTGATGTGATGTGACCCCCGCCCCCCCCCCCCCCCCCGGGTCTGTGTGATGTGATGTGACCCCCCGGGTCTGTGTGTTCTGGTGCTTGTGTTCCGGACCCCTGGGATCTGTGTGTTGTGATGTGACCCCCCCGGGTCTGTGTGTTGTGGCCCCGGTGTTTGTGTTGCGGACCCCCGGGTCTGTGTGTTGTGATCCCCCCCCCCCCCCCCGGGTCTGTGTTCTGACCCTGGTGTTTGTGTTGCGGACCCCCGCGATCTGTGTGATGTGATGTGACCCCCCGGGTCTGTGTGTTCTGGTGCTTGTGTTCCGGACCCCTGGGATCTGTGTGTTGTGATGTGACCCCCCCGGGTCTGTGTGTTGTGTTGTGACCCCCCGGGTCTGTGTGTTCTGACCCCGGTGTTTGTGTTGCGGACCCCCGGGTCTGTGTGTTGTGATCCCCCCACCCCCCGGGTCTGTGTTCTGACCCTGGTGTTTGTGTTGCGGACCCCCGCGATCTGTGTGATGTGATGTGACCCCCCGGGTCTGTGTGTTCTGGTGCTTGTGTTCCGGACCCCTGGGATCTGTGTGTTGTGATGTGACCCCCCCGGGTCTGTGTGTTGTGTTGTGACCCCCCGGGTCTGTGTGTTCTGACCCCGGTGTTTGTGTTGCGGACCCCCGGGTCTGTGTGTTGTGATCCCCCCACCCCCCGGGTCTGTGTTCTGACCCTGGTGTTTGTGTTGCGGACCCCCGGGATCTGTGTGATGTGATGTGACCCCCAGGGTCTGTGTGATGTGTTGTGACCCCCCGGGTCTGTGTGTTCTGACCCCGGTGTTTGTGTTGCGGACCCCCGGGTCTGTGTGATGTGACCCCCGCCGCCCTGGTGCAGCCACAGCCTGTGTACCGGGAGCAGGCTGGAGGATGTGAAGCTGAGTGAGGAGCCGGCTCTGGGCAGCCACAGGCCGGGAGCGGCTCTCCGGGCCCCGCAGCGCTGGGTTGGGAGGGGTTTGCGAGCCGGGTACCGGTGCCGGGGCCGATCTGGGCTGACAGAGCTCGGCTCGGCTGTCGGGACCGGGCCGGCACTCGGGCCGCCGAGCGATTTTCAGGCGCTTTCGTTGGTGGACAGCGCCCAGGGAAGAGACTCGGCGCGGCTTCGGCAGCGCTCGGGCGGACTCGGCGCCTCTCGGGGCTGGGTGGGTGGGCCCGAGACCCTGGTGTGGTCCCAGGTTGGTTTGAGATCCCAGAGCTGCTTGGCCTCGCACTGGAGACACGGGGCCATTCAGAGCCTGAGGCATTGGGTGGTTTTAGTCAGTCAGCAGCAAGGATCATTCTTGCTCCCTTGGCCAGCAAAGCTGTAGAATTTGCCCATCCACATTACACAGCAACAGACGAGCGAGGCTTGTGCATACCCAGATGCTGGAAAGTTGCAATTTGGGATTTGCATTTCTTCTCGTTGCCAGACTTGAACCGTCGAATGGGAAAGGTCTGGGCAGGACAAGAATGAAGCCTCGCTTAGCTTTCCTATACAGATGGGTCCCAAGTGTTCACTGACCAGAGGCATCGGGGAGAACCAGCTGTCTAGGTGGTTCCTATGGCGAATAAGATCACAGCACTGCTCATTTACTTTACAGCACAGCTGCTGCTAAGATTGAGACTGCCGGCAGCAGCAACCTATACCAATATAGATAGGTCTTGAAATAAATACCCAGCATCTCCTGAGTTCAAACCTTGTGATGTGGCAGGACTGACATATGAGGAGAGACTGGATCAACTGGGCCTGTATTCACTGGAGGTGAGAAGGATGAGAGGGGATCTCATACAAACATATAAAATTCTGACGGGACTGGACAGGTTAGATGCGGGAAGAATGTTCCCGATGTAGGCGAAGTCCAGAAGCAGGGGACATAGTCTTAGGATAAGGGGTAGGCCATTTAGGACTGAGCTGAGGAGAAACTTCTTCACTCAGAGTTGTTAACCTGTGGAATTCCCTACCGCAGAAAGTTGTTGATGCCAGTTCATTGGATATATTCAAGAGGGAGTTAGATATGGCCCTTACGGCTAAAGGGATCAAGGGGTATGGAGAGAAAGCAGGAAAGGAGTACTGAGGTGAATTATCAGCCATGATCTTATTGAATAGTGGTGCAGGCTCGAAGGGCCGAATGGCCTACTCCTGCCCCTATTTTCTATGTTTCTATGTGACATGGATGCCCTTTACCACCGGATTTAATTCTGGCTGGCTGCTCATCTGTGCCATCCACCATACTGCTCCCATCTGGCCAAAAAATAACAAAAATGCCATAAAGCTGATTCCACAATTCCATGGTATATATTGTAGAGAATATGTACATGGATATCTTGGATTTAGATGTCACTGATAAATCTCTATAGCTTTGCTTTCATGGTTTATATTGTGTGGTCCCTTCAGTGTGTCACTACCTTGTAACATATTTCTGTCTATTGTTGCATAAGGATTCCTGAAGAACGCAACTTGTGTGATGCGTGCAGAAGTTTGTACCAACCAGACAGAGTAATTTATCTCTCTACAAAAGAAATAATTTTCAAATGTATTTTAAATTTTCAAATTATTCCACAAGGAATAAAATGCTGGCACTGACACCAAACTCTATGTACTGTTTAAGAGTAAGAAGATGGCAAGTGAGGAACATTGCTGTAGCATGAAAGCTTAACAGCTATTGAGAATTTTTCATCATCATTCAAGTTTGAATAATGGAAAGGATAGATAAAATTATTAATTAAAAAAAATTCTGATATCTTGATGGACAAAGTGAGAACAGATACAAATACTTGGTCTTGGTCTCCTAGAGACTTTCCACTGGTACATTCTGTAACATTTCAGATATGAAACTCAAATTTTAGATATTTGTAATGGGCACCCATTTGGTTCCTTCCAGTGATATTTAAAAAGAGATCATAGATTTTCAAAGAATGTCTGGGTACACTTGCTTGGTCCTACTGAGAGATACCTGGGGAAATGTAGAAGTTCTTGGAACAATTTCCAAGTCCATGCTGTAAACATCTGGCAAGCCACAGCTGATAGATGGTGGGAAGAGCCCTGGTTCACCAAATCATTCCGAGTACCTGCAAACCTCTGAAGATGCAATAACAATGCGCAAGTTTGCATTTGTGAAACTGTTCTGCTTGGATTGATTAAGCAACACATTGAGAAAGTTAACAGACCAATGCAAGTGTTTGAATCGAGGTCTGACATTTGGATCCACTTGGATAGGGAAACACAAATGGACTAATATAGGATAAAGCCTGGATTAGAGTATGATCAAGACCTTCCAAAGGAAGAGACAAATATCTGAAATTTTTGGGTGGGTGGAATTCAGAATTGGGTAGAAAATGATCTGTAAGGGTTGTTCTATCTCTTAGAACACAAAGTTAGAATGGAAGGAGATGTTTTGTATGCCTTGCCTCGGTAGATTCAGATAAGTTGACCACATGTATAAGACTGTGATCTTGCACAGACTGAATTATTTTTCTGTTGCACATGGATTCTCATCACTATCAAATTACTATTTAGTATTAAACAGACTCTCTGCAAATATCAGTTATCATGTGTCCCATCTTAAACTTAGGATAAAGAGCAGCAAATAACATTTGCATTCTTCATGCATCTTTTGTATCAAATCATTTTTAAAAGGTTATACATTACATTTTGCAGATACATTGTGAAAATAGTCAAATATCGAGAGGATCAGAGCAGTAAATTGCACCAGAGCACACTTGCAATAATGACATATTGAAAGGATCAAATCCTTTATTTTGTTTTTATTTTAAAACTCCCAATGGTACTATTGTTAGGTCCCTGAACTCTGCAATTCTAGATGAGCAGATATAGTGACAGTGAACTTCTTGCACCTGATCCTGTATAACCAGTTATTTTGCAAAGAGGGTCAGCCTGCAGGGAGCATAAGAATGTTCAGTGCCCTTATAACAAGTCAGCCAAAACAGAGAGGTTGATATTGTGTGAAATGCCTTCCATGGTTCATTTTATCTAAAACTTCGCTGTTGCAGGTTATTGGTAAGAGAGTTTTGACCTAGCGATTTTACACTGTATTAATGATTGCACAACCAACAAAGTGACTGTGCCACAGTGCACCTGGTAAAGTTGAAGTGTGTTCATTTGAATTCACTTAACTCTTTTAATGTTCAAGTTATAGGTCTCTCAATTCTTGACTTGCTCTTTTGTGCCATACTATAAAGCTGCTAGGCATGGTACAGCCTGCTAGGAGACAGTTTGTGTATGATCCCCTCTTCACTGTCCAATTTTGCTCTAGTGACTTAAGGGCAGAGCTCCCAATTTGTATCAGTGCAATGACTCTGCACAGACGATCTGCTCCTAGCCCTGCCCCTCTCAACACCCTTCCAGACCAACTGTCTTAAAGCCTAAAACACAGAAACAAATGAACTGGGGTACCAATGCTTTAGATAGCTTCATGTAGAACTTGTGGGAATCCCTGGGAATTTAAATGAAACTCCTTAACAGCATAAAATGTCTCAAAGCATAATTGTTTTCTGCAGAACACTAAAAACACATCAGTTCCACAGGAGAGCTGGAATTTGGAATATTTCAATCCGCCAGACTGAAATTTTAGAACTAGAATTATTTTGGCCACCTTAAAATTGCAGTAGTCATTAAAAATTATGAGAATTTGAAGGATATAGAATATTTCACCCATATGAATGAGATTATTGCATTTAACTTCCTAACAGTCACGGTTCAGAGTCCTGAATCTACTGCCAGCAGATAGCGTTATTTAATTCTTTTGATTTCACGGGATGAGTCCTGTGGTTGTCAGTTAAAATGTTCTCCTTTTTGATTTTAGAATGCAGTTATTTCTGATGGGGACTGGACAGCGCATTGGTTAGAAAACTCTAATTTTACCTCCGGAAAATGGTTCAAATCCAACATAGCCTAACATGATGAAACTCTGATAAAAATCTGCTGCTTGGGGCAGGTAATTTTAACCCAAATCCTAGTGGTTGTAAGTCCATAGCACGGACTGCCCAACATTTTTATCAATTGTTTGGCAATACTGTCCTTTGGATAAACTACCCAACTTGGGTCCTGCACACTTGTTCTGTTGGCTCAGGTGGATGTTTGTGATTCCATGGCACTACTTGTAGAATAATAGCCAGGGGAACTTCCTAACATTCCTCCTTTAACACTGACAAAAACAAATTCACTAGCTGTTTATTGTTCATATTGTTTGTGGGGTCTTGCTCTGTCAGAGGATTAAAGCATTTGAGAGAGAGGATATTGGGCAATAAACAATTGCAGCGATAATAAGGCAAAGCCGTGAAGGGATTTATAGGTAAGGACAAGGATCTAGGAATATAGCATGGGCAGGGGTTGGGAGGGCGGGTTGATGGGCAGCCAGGAAGATGAGAGGCCAGCAAGGAAATGGTTATTCAGGACATGTCAAAGGCATGTACAAAGGTTTCCGTGGCTGTGGTGCCGAGGTTGGAAAGACCGAACAGATTACTGGTTCAACCTGAGCAGGGAAAAAGCAATGGGCTGGGAGCAGGGTTTGTGGCAGGGGTCAATGGCAATGGCTTTCATCTTCTCGATATTCAGCTGGACAAAGCTGTAACACAACTAAAAGCTGGCGTTAGACAGGTAGTCTAACAGAACAGACACAGTCTAGGGATCGAGGGAAATGGCGGATAAGGGTGTCAACAGCGTACATGTGAAAAATGACTCCTGCCTGCGGATGATGTTGCAGAAGGGAAGAATGTGTCAAAGGATCGGGGGCCAAGGATAGATCCCAAAGGTGATGGTGTGAGGGAGGGAAGAGATGCTGGAGATACACTGACTGCAATTTAGAGCGCGAGGAATAGAATAATACAAGGGCCGTCCCAAAGAGGTAGAGGACGAAGGAGAGTCATTAGAGGAGGAAAGTGCAGTTGACTACATTAGACCCTGTGAAAAGATCGAGACACATCTCTTTCGTCTCCACTCCCCCCTTCGCCCTACATTTGATGGCTATACCTTCAATTGCCTGGGCCCTACACCCTGGGATTCCTTTCCTCAACCCCGTCTCACTTCTCCACCTCCTTTTAAGATTAATTTAAATGGAGAAACATTGCAAAGTGCTGCAATACAGAGAGACCTGGGGATTCTTGTGCATGAAACACAAAAAGTGAGTATGCAGGTACAGCAAGTAATCAGGAAGGCAAATGGAATGTTGGCCTTTATTGCAAGGGGAATAGAGTATAAAAGCTGAGAAGTCCTGCTACAACTGTACAGGGTATTGGTGAGGCCACACCTGGAGTACTGCGTACAGTTTTGGTGTCTCTATTTAAGGAAGGATATACTTGTATTGGAGACTGTTCAGAGAAGGTTCACTAGGTTGATTCCGAAGATGAGGGGTTTGACTTATGAAGATAGATTGGGCCTGTGCACATTGGAGTTCAGAAGAATGAGAGGTGATTTTATCAAAACATACAAGATAATGAGGGGGCTCGACAAGGTGGATGCAGGGACGATATTTCCATTCATCGAGGAAACTAATACTAGGGGACATAGTCTCAGAATAAGGGGCTGCCCATTTAAAACTGAGATGAGGAGGAATTTCCTCTCTGATCTATGTAATTCTATGCCCCAGAGAGTTGTGGAGGCTGGGTCATTGAATATATTTAAGGCGGAGATAGACAGACTTTTGAGTGATAAGGGAGTTAAAGGGTTATGGGGAGCGGGCAGGGAGTCCATGATCAGATCAACCATGATCTTATTAAATGGCGGAGCAGATTCGAGGGGCCAGGTGGCCTACTCCTGCTCCTATTTCTTATGTTCTTATGAATCCTTTAAACCCACCTCGGGCCAAGGTTTTAGTCACCTCTCCCAATCTCTCCTTCATTGGCTCAGGATACATTTTCTTAAAATTATGTTTCTGTGACGGACCTTGAGTTGTTTTTCTACGTTAAAAGTGCAATATATGCAAGTTGTTGTTGAAGGATAATGCACTATGGTCGCACTCACAGGATATCCCTTCTGACTTTGGTTAGGGCCATTTCAGTTTGTGAGAGGGACAGAAGCTGGACTGGAGAGATTCAAACCAGGAGCTTTAGGAGAGATGAACATGGAGCTGGGAGGCCACAGCACTTTCAGGGACCTTGGAGAGGAAGGAAGGTTGGGGTTGGAAAGAATCGATGGGTCTCTGGTGGGTTTGTTAAGTAGTGGTTTGATGCCGGAGGAAAAAGAAGCATAGACAATTGGGGAATTAACGGAGCAGGTGATGGGTACCATGAATGATATTAGCTTGGGGGAAAATAGGTGATAAACTACAAGGAGATGAGAGTCCTGGTGGGCAATAGGGCGGTCGGAGATGGGCAGGTGAAAGGGAAGGAAGTAGCGGAGGTAACTGCACAGATGGGCTTGACTTTGGAAAGAAAGAAGCTCATGAGCTCCTTGCATTTGGTGTTTGAGCTGATAGAGGGGGATGGGAAAAAGAGGCTTAAGGGACCATTGTTCTCTCTGTCCAGAATGATCCTGGCTGAGGAGAGAAAAGTATAATGGTGGTGAAAAGCTGGACCCCATTATTGATGGCTAGGCCAGGTTAGCACTAGGTTTGTTGGAGCTTGCACTCCTCAGACTTGAGGGGACAAAGATGGAGGTATATCATCCCAATGAAGGGCTATAACCAAAATATTAACCTGCCTCTTCTCCTCTTAACAGATTCTAACTGACCTGTTTATGTACAGCATTTTCTTTTCATTTTGTTTGATTTCAAGCATTTGCAGTTTTTTTACTTTGTGTAGAGGAATACTCTATGTTTATGCAAAAAGGTGATGAAAACAGAACCTCGTCCTCACAACCCCTTGTCTGCGTATTAGCACTCTTTGGAAACTGGGCAAATGCTCTGAATAAATAGAATCATAGAAATTTACAGCACGGAAGGAGGCCATTTCGGCCTATTGTGTCTGCGCCGGCCGACAAAGAGCTATCCAGCCTAATTCCACTTTCCAGCTCTTGGTCCGTAAGCCTTGAGGGTTACGGCACTTCAAGTGCACATCTAAGTACTTTTTAAATGTGGTGAAGGTTTCTGCCTCTACCACCCTTTCAGGCAGTGAGTTCCAGACCCCCACCACCCTCTGGGTGAAGACATTTTCCCTCATATCTCCTCTAAATCTTCCCCCCACTCCGCCCCCCCCCCAGTTACTTTAAATCTATGCCCCCTGGTGTTGACCCCTCTGCTAAGGGAAATAGGTCCTTCCTATCCACTCTATCTAGGCCCCTCATAATTGTATACATCTCAATTAGGTCTCCTCTCTGCTTCCTCTGTTCCAAAGAAAACATCCCCAGCTTATCCAATCTTTCCTCATAGCTAAAATTCTCCAATCCAGGCAACATCCTCGTAAATCTCCTCTGTATCCTCATGCAATCACATCTTTCCTGTAATGTGACCAGAACTGTACGCAGTACTCTAGCTGTCGCCTAACTAGTGTTTTATACAGTTCAAGCATAACCTCCCTGCTCTTGTATTCTGTGCCTCGGCTAATAAAAGCAAGTAATCCGTATGCCTTCTTAACCACCTTATCTACCTGGTCTGCTACCTTCAGGGATCTATGGCCATGCACTCCCAGGTCCCTTTGTTCCTCTACGCTTCTTAATGTCCTATCATTTAATATTTATTCCCTCCCCAAATGCATTACCTCCAACTTCTCCAGATTAAATTCCATTTGCCACTGTTCTGCCCTTCTGACCAGTCCATTGATATCTTCCTGCAGTCTACAGCTTTCTTCTTCTTCATTATCAACCACACAGACAATTTTTGTATCATCTGCAAACCTCTTAATCAAACCCCCTACATTTAAGTCTAAATCATTGATATATACCACAAAAAGCAAGAGACCCAGTACTGAGCCCTGCAGAACCCATTGGAAACAGCCTTCCAGTCACAAAAACACACATCAACCATTACCTTTTGCTTCCTGCCTCTGAGCCAATTTTGGATCCAACTTGCCACTTTGCCTTAGATCCCATGGGCTTTTACTTTCGTGACCAATCTTCCATTTTGGACCTGATCAAAAGCCTTGCTAAAATCCACATACGACCCTTCTTGTTGCCTCCACAAAAAAAAATTCTGTCAAGTTAGTCAGGTACGACCTTCCCTTAACAAATCCATGCTGACTGTCCTTGATTAATCCGTGCCTTTCTAAATGAAGACAGCCTAAATAAAGCCCAGTACATTTACATCTCTGTGTCCAATTATGACTGGTAATTGAGTCGCTTTCATTTGGGCGTGCTCCTTAATAATAGATTTACATTATAAAACAGAAAAAAATGTTTTAACTAAAGATGATGACCAGAATGAGAACCTATTCATCTAGACGAGTACACAGCTTGTAATTGTTGTGCTATTTTTATCTCCTTGTATTGGCCATGTTTGACTTGATATTACCACATTCACTCCATGTGGGAAAAGTCCTAAAATCTGTTGTCCCAAGCCCCCACCTCATCCCCAAATGCTCAAAACTGCACAACTGTGCCCCTCCATCAACGAAACAACATGATCATTAAATGTACAGTTCCAACATAATACCAGACCAGTGATTTCATCAACATTTTGGGACAGGTTGCATTGAGAGTTCTGATGATCCAGGATACAATGGATATGTCTGTCAAAGTAAAATCTGAAAGGCTTCTCCCTAATTAAAGCAAACCTGAGCAATCTCTTACCCGTTTCTACAAAACGGTACATCGCTGATGGAGAATCACAAGTTAATAATAAAGAAAATCCATTGCAGGAAATGCATAATCATCTATTACCTTGCAACCTCAGCAATATTGTCAAAAAGGGTCCTTGCATGTTGATCAGCAGTGTCGCCTGAAATGTTCACTGAAGCCCGGGCGACTCTCAGTACATTTATATTTGCAGTGTTGTCATGTACTGATTCTAAATAAGACCCTGCTCCACTTATGATCGTAAAATGAAAGATTCTGTCTCGTTACTATAAGCTTTTGTTTGTTTCTTTTGAGCATGCTTCTAGTATGAGAAAATGTCCGTGTTTTTACTTGACTTTTTTGGACAATATTGCAAGTTGAAGTGTGCTCACCTGAATTGTCTCATAACTCTTTACTATTCAAGTTATAGGTCTCCTGCTGATAGTGCAATTGCATGTAACTTTATTTTATTCTTCAGAAGCTATCGTTGCAATAATTTTCTGTAAGTTTTCAAATTGTAAATATCTGTGCTTTTTAAAAAAAAACTTCAAATGTTGTATAAAAAAAAATTCTTCCACAAACTGATGTGATGCAAAGAAACTGGAATTGTGTGCTGCTGGTACGATAGGGTCATATAACCATGTTTTGATTTGGTGTGATATATAGACAAATACACTGTGCAATATGATAGTCTGTTAGTTGATTGTGGTACTTAGAAGTCGAGCATTGATTAAATAACATATCCCAGAGAAATTGATATATTAAGTGCTTGTATTAAACTGCTCTGAAGGAAATTGGGGGCATAGTCTACTTTCATTTTGGATCTTGGTTTGAAACATTTGAGAAAGAAATGAGCCATGCTGCCTTTGGTAAGGGAGGAGGGATCTGCATGGTGTTTTATGTTGGAGCTCTGCTATTTTTCCTCTAGAAACAGAGTTTGAATCTGGCATGGACAAGAGGGGATGAACATCTATCATATACTCCGTTAACTACTGTATCTGAGGGTCTAAGTGGATTATTGTTGGGGCAGTCCACAAAACTACCTGTCATGAGGCAAGATTTAGGATTTATTGGAAATTTCCTTGTAATAATGCCTAGTGTAAAAACGCTCTGTTGTGGTTGGAGAACTCTTCGTGGGGCAATACATAGGGATACTCTACATTGTGCCTGACTCACTGTGCCTGATTTGGGAGCATGTGCAAACAGTGAAAGGTTTATTCCTCAGGACTGCCATCGATCACCTGTTGAGTACATGAATAAATATAAACAAAAGACATAAGGATTTGATTGGGTGACTGTCTCTGACCTTAAGATGTTTATGATTATTTTAAGATTATGTTGTCAGTGAGGACTTGACCATTTCCCACAGAAATCCATTGCAGGGGTATCAGTCAGTGCTGTGCAAACTTGTCTTGCAACTTTCTCTTGTTGCCTCCTCTGGTAATTGTCGGTGATTGGGAGACAGGGCACTGTCCATTGTGAGCGAGGGACAGACAGATAGGGATTCAACACTGCACCACTGTTGTGCACATCTAGTTGCATTGGTGGTGGTTTGGGAACAGACAGCTCAGCAAGTGCTCTTTGCTCAGGAGATGCATGCAAGGGGATCCAGTATGGACATTGAATGGGGAATAAAAAGACTCATGGGTGTGATCAATGCTTGGATCCGTCCAGTTTCCATTTGTAAGAAATTCTATATATTGTATTTTTTTAATATAAATTGATAGCTAGGCCCAGTATTACAATTTTAAAATGGGTTCTGTTACTGATTGCTGAAAAGTGTTTATTCTGATTTGTTTGTATGTGTGGGTGGGGTTAGGTGAATATTTACATTGTCTAATTTAAGACTCCATGGAAACGATGACTCTCTTGATAGTGACCTTAATTACACAGAGAATGCATCAGGCTGGAATCTGAACCCAATGAAGCAAGTCTTGTTTGACTGACTGTGATGGGGAATTTGCTCCGAGCTGCCCCTGCTCCACCTCTGTAACTTTGTCCGAAGTGCAGTGGAAGCCCCGTGTAGGCGGGTAAAGTGATGCGGGCGGAGCGGGAGCAGCTGTGTAAATGTTCCCGGCCGAGGTGTTTGTTTGAAGTTGTGGATTCCTTTTGTCTCTAGTCTGTCACTGCAGAAAGCATTTAGAAATTTTTGGTTGTGAAGGATGCCTTTTATGGTGTCAGTTCGGAGAGCAAAGAGAGAGGCATATAACCAGGCTGGTCCTCCACGTTTTAGATTTTCCTGTTTTGCTATAAGGATTGGTTGGGGTGGGGGCTAACAGCAAGTTCATTTCGTGTGAGTGAAGCTTTTTAATCAGAGGCTAGTGTTCAAAAGGTACCGAAGAAAGTTTCTAAAACCCTGAAGTGTTTATGGCTTTAAAATAGATAGTGTAAAGTTAAGCACAATCTTGTGTTTATCTGCTGATACATTATTGCTTCTGTGTAATTTTACATGAGAAATCCAAATAAATTGTTTTTAGCCTGAACTGTATGGTCTGGCAATATGGTGCTTTCCACCATCTGGAAACCAAGGGCGGTTAGGTTATCTTGTACATAAGATTATGTTTCAGTTCATGGGAAATGGGAGCATCCTATGGAAGCTGACTTGGGAGAGGTTGAATAAAGAGAATTGGTTAGTGTCCGAAATTGTAACCAGGTTTAAAAATATATATATATATGCCTCCGAACCTCTCTGGCACAACTGATTAACACTGCATCACTGGACTGCTCCATGCACTAAAATTGTTACTTCTAATTTCTCTGGATCCCAGTGAGGAAAGCACACCAGTGAATCAGAACTACACATTCACTTCTGTTGTCTAGAGGTTCAAAAGGCCAAACCCTTGCCATTTACTCCCAATTCTTACAGTTCCTTTTTTAAAAAAAAATCACTTTTGAGATTTGTCCTTCACTGGCGAGGCCGGCACTTACTGTCCTTCACTGAGCGGCTGGTTAGGCCACTTCAGAGGGCAGTGAAGAACCAACCAGTAGTTACATATGGACCAAACCGGATATGGTCAGCAGATTTTCTTGCCCGAGGACATTGGTGAAGCAGTTGGGTTTTTACGGCAATCCAACAGCTTCATTGTCACTTTAACCAGCTTTCTATCTCAATTTTTTTTTAAATCTAAACAGCTATGGTGTGATTTGATGTTGCGTCCTCTGGATTACTAGTTCAGTAATATAACCACTATCCAACTGTATCCATTACTCAGGTGATTTATTGGGCTGTGGGATGAAGATCGAGCAGGCTATTTTTTTATATAATCGTTATCGAAACACACAATGACCATAAATGTAACATTTCTTGGTGGTTGTAATTACACAGTTACCAGAATTGAACTACAAACACTTCTAGTGATTGCCCTGCTTAGTAGCAGAGCTGAGGTCACAGCACCACTAGCTGCAACTGCACCTTTCACCTGGAAAACTCTTGCGTTTTAGTGGAGTTATGCTGCATCATCCTTTGCTGGAGGGAGGGAAGCCTTGTAGCGAACCTCAGACTGCACCTCTCACTAGTTTCACGTGATGAAAAATAACTTCGGCAAAGTACTGTTCCTTCACAGAAAGAATAGAAAATATACAGTGCAAGTGTGACAATTCATGGGGACTGGAGCAGGCCATTCAGCCCCTTGAGTCTGTTCCGCCATTCAGTTAGGTCATGGTTGATTCGTATCTTAACACCCTTTACCTACCTTGGTTCCAAATCCTTTTAATATCCTTGCCTAGCACAAATCTATCAATCTTGGTTTTGAAATTTTTAATTGAACTAGCCTCAACAGCTTTTTGGGGAAGTGACTTTGAGATTTCCACTCCCCCTTGTTTAACCTCGGTAGTGGGGCAACTTTTAGAAACAGTAATCGGAGACAAAATTAACAGTTGCTTGGATAGGGATGGATTAATTAAGGAAAGCCAGCATGGATTTGTTAAAGGCAAATTGTGTTTAACCAATTTGTTCGAGTTTTTTTTAATAAGGTAACAGAGAGGGTTGATGAGGGCAATGTAGTGTACATGGATTTCTAAAAGACGTTCGACAAAGTGCCACATAATGGGCTTGCCAGCAAAGTTGAAGCCCATGGAATAAAAGAGACAGTGGCAGCATGGATACGAAATTGGCTAAGTGACAGGAAACAGAGTAGTGGTGACCGGTTGTTTTTTGGACTGGAGAAAGGTATACAGTGGTGTTCCCCAGGGGTCGGTTCTGGGACCACAGCTTTTCTTGATATATATTAATGACTTGGATGTGGGTGTACAGGGCACAATTTCAAAATTTGCAGATGATACAAACCTTGGAAGTATAGTGAACAGCGAGGAGGAGAGTGATAGACTTCAGGAAGGCAAAGACAGGCTGGTGAAATGGGCGGAGACATGGCAGATGAAATTTAATGCAGAAAAGTGCAAAGTGATACCTATTGGTAGGAAGAATGAGGAGAAGAAGCCATGTAAACTAAATGGTACAATTCCAAAGGGAGTGCATGAAGAGAGCAACCTGGGGTATGTGTGCACCAATCCTTGAAGATGGCAGAGTGGTTAAAAAGGCTTATGGAATCCTAGGCTTCATAGATTGAGGTAAAGGTCCCAAAGTTAGTGGAAGCTAAGTTCCGTCCAAAGGACCGCTGAGATCCTGACGCTACTTTGGGCGGAAGTTTCATGGAAGAATCTCGGAAAGACCGCCCGGCGGCAAACATGGGACTTGTGCCCTGAATCTTGGCGGCAGCGTGCGGTAGCTCCCATTCTCGGCGGCTGATGCAATCGTCGGCAAAGTACTGCCGAGGATTGGCTTGGGCCCAGGGAGGGGGGGAATTGATAAAATTAAACATTTTCCCAAAATAAAATAAAAACACTAGAAATCCTTCACTGGGCCCCATCCACCTGAATCCCTGCAGAAGCAATAAAGAAAAGAAGTGGACTAACCTTTTTTTGCAGGTCTTCATATTTAGCGTTGAGGTTAGACCTGCCTCCACGCGGCGGCCTTTTCCCCTGCTGCAGTGGAGGACCACCCCGGACCAAACTGGCAGCTCAGCGGGCGGGAGGTTTCTTGCGCATGTTGCATGCCGGCAGGCGGTCCCCAGCGGTCTTCCCTCCCCGCCGGCGGGAGGTCTCCACCAAACTCACTTGGAGGGGAGACCGCCCAGAAAACTCACCAGCAGCGGACGGTAAGTTCACCAATTTCGGCCTCATCGAGTACAAAAGTGTGGAAATGATGATGAACCTGTATAAAACATTGGCTTGACCCCAACTAGTGTATTGTGTCCAATTCTGGGCACCACACATTAGGAAGGATCTGAAGACCTTAGAGCAGGTGCAGAAAAGATTTACGAGAATGATTCCAGGGATGAGGGACTTCAGTTACGTGGATTGACTGGAGAAGCTGGGGTTGTTCTCCTTGGAGCAGAGAAGATTGAGGGGAGATTTGATAGAGGTGTTCAAAATCATGAGGGGTCTGCACAGAGTAGTTGGAGGGAAACGGTTCCCATTGGCAGAAGGGTCGAGAACCAGAGGACACAGATTTAAGGTGATTGGCAAAAGAACCAACATAAGAAAAAACACAGCGAGTGGTTAGGATCTGGAATGCACTTCCTGAAAGGGTGGTGAAGGCAAACTCAATCGTATCTTTCAAAAGGGAGCTGGATAAGTATCTGAAGGAAAAGAAATTGCAGGGCTACGGGGAAAGGGCGGGGGAGTGGGACTAGCGGAGGGCCGGCATGGGCTCGACGGGCCAAATGGCCGCCTTCCGTGCTGTAACCATTCTATGATTCTATGAAGAATTGCTTCCTGACAGCAACCTTGAACGGCCTAGCTCTAATTGTATCTTCGGGGCTGCTGCGATACTGGGTGTTTAATGGAAATGTCCCCGAGTAAAGTTCAGCATCCATGCAAAACACTCCCTTATACAATTTATTGTGTTTGGTGAGAGCACAGATCTAAAATAAGCTGTTGTTAAATGTTATCCCACTATAAATATATATTTAGCATGTCCCACTGATTTTTATTTTGCTAATCAACTTAACTGATAATTGAAGTGGTTGAATATTGAGATCCATTGAATCATCGAAAATGGGCCCAGTGCCCTGTGCTCTCACTCGTCAAATTTAGATTGTGGGCTTTTCCTCTTTCCCTTCAGCATGTAGTTTCCTATTGAACACACAGATTAGTTCCCCTGCCAAGTGAGGTTATTCCAAGCACATGCTGATATAGACCATATTGACCATGTGCCAAGAGAAGCCATGCAAGTTCTGTGATAAGAGACCAAACTAACATGAATTCCCTTAGAGTATGTCATATCACCTGCTCATGGGGGACATGCTGATCTCATGCCAATAGAAGCCATGCCAGTTACAATCTAAGAGAAACCATGCCAGTCTGTGCCAAGAGATCAAGCTGACTATGTGGCGAGGCAGCTTGTGTTATGTGTTATTGGGCTCACCAACCATATGCCAAGAAGGATCATAGTGCCACATGCCATTAAGAGCTTTGCCAACCATTTGCCATGCTTACTGCTCAGTGAAGTTGCATTGAGAGGCCTTGCCTAGTCTATGTCCAAAGAGACTATCTGCTCTACTGCAGCAAGCGATGCATGTGCTTTCGTGATATAAAGTCTGCAAGTAACTTTAGAAATATCAACAGTGCACAAAAACGACTGTTGAGGTGTGCTCTGAGCTAAAGCTGCTGCTCATTTACTCCATGAAGTCTAACTTGCTGAGGGGAGATCACCAGGTACTGAAAGTGGCAGTAATACAATGAATGAACCAAAGACCACCATACAGAAGGATCACCACTTCTATGCACTGCTGTCTGAGTGTCTCGGGCAGGGGCACAGTGCTGTATTATGGTTAGCTATACAACAAGATTGGAGTGTGTCTGAGAATTGTGCAGCAATGCATTGTACCCAGACTAGCTTCGTGGCACGTCAATGACTAGATTTTTGTTTTGGCTAAAATCGGTGTTTCATAATCGGATGCAGATTCTCCTCCAGGGTTTCCACACACTGCATTCCCAATCTTTGGGAGGCCTCAAACTCTCTTTGATGTCTCCAGTGTGCGAAACAGTTGCACAGCTCGTCCGATTGCTCAGCTGGTAAGAGCAGGATGTAATTGAGCCGTCCAGATCAGGGTGTCCCAGGAGTCTTTTCTGGGTTATCTGATCTCCGTTGGGCTGGCAGTAGGGAAGTTGCACATGATTTCGGTGTCCCCAGGCTGACGAGGAGGATAAATGATCCAGTGGTCCCTGTTGGGAAGTGCGTATGGATGGATATTGGGTGAAGGTAGGATCCGTTTGGCTGTGATTCTCCCGCCCCTATGGTTAATTAGCTTGTCATCTAGCTCATTGGGGCAGATTTTTTTTGATGTGTGCTATATGTAGCAAAATTGTAAACCCATTTTTAACACGTGCGTTAATGATTTTGCTGCCCTTGGAATTAAAGGAAATCTTCACCCATCTCAAGGATGGTCACTTGGATCAGATCCTGGCGAATGATCAGTATCCATGCAACTACACTCTCTCAACTTCAGGAGGGAAAATTGCAGAGGATTTTTGTTTTCAAAAGAAATCTATAACATAGTCATGTGAGGGAATACTGTGTATTGAACAAGAAAGGAGATGATGATGACTTTTTCTAAGGCTACATATCAAATGAAAAACAAAAATAAATTGATAAAAGTATTTAGTGCAGGACAGAATACGTTCAGCAGAGTTTCGGATAAGTTAAGAGTTTAGCAGGATCGGATGTCTGTGTTAGAGTAGTTGAGACTGGAGGTGACAAAGGCATGTCTAAGGGTCACAGCAGAAGAGGTGAAGTACAGATGCAGGTGGCTAATTTTGCAGAAACAAGTGGTCTTACTGATGGATGGGATATGCCGTTTAAAGCTCAATTCAGGTTTGCAACAAGAAAAAAATAGAATCTTGCTCTTGAGAACCAGAAAGAAAGACTTTCATTTATGTAGTGCCTTTCACAACCACCAGACGTCTCAAAGCGCTTTACAGTCAATGGAGTAGTCACTGTTGTAATGTGGGAAACACGGCAGCCAATTTGCGCACAAGCAAGGTCCCACAAATAGCGATGTGATAATGACCAGATAATCTGGGTTTTTTTTATGTTGATTGGGGGATATATATTGGCTGGGACAGTGTGGATAACTCCCCTGCTCCTCTTCAAAATAATGCCATGGGATCTTTAACGTCCACTTGAGAGACAGCAGACGTGGCCTCGGTTTAATGTCTCATTCGAAAGACGGCACCTCTTCAGCTGCGTTCTCTCAGCACTGCTCTGGAGTGTCAGCCTAGATTTTTTTTTTTGAGCTGAAGTACCTGGAGCGGGACTTGAACCCACAACCTTCTGACTCCAAAGTGAGTGTGCTACCCACTGAGCCACAGCTGATGCTGACAGGGAAATCGAGGAGAATTCTTTTACACCGAGTTGTGATCTGGATTGCACTGCCTAAAAGGGCGGTGGAAGCAGATTCAGTCGTAACTTTCAAAGGGAAATTGGTTAAGTACTTGAAAGGAATCATCAAAAGAGCTTTGGGGAAAGAGCAGGGGAGTGGGACTAATTGGGTAGCTCCATCAAAAGCACAAGCGCAATGGGCCAAATGACCTCCTTCGGTGCTGTAAGATTCTGAGTTTGCTGATTTATCTAATTTGCACTGGGAGAACGCTCATTCATTATTCTGTACACTGAAACATGAGTGGAATCCTTGCATTGAATAGATCAATACATTTTTTTCTGAATTGTATCCTATTAACCATTTTGTGGACTTGATATAAGTGTCTTAATGTCCTGTTGTTTGGCCCAGTCTGTTCTACTGATACGATGATAATGTCACATACCCTTTTACTCCATCTAGACCATTTAGCACAGGAAATATGAATTTCCTTTGGTGCTGTTGTCATACCCCAGAATGTAACGGCCTTTTTCTCACCGGGAGTGACCACTGCTGATATCTAGCATAGAATAAATCTTGGGTATTCACTTATCTGTGGCAAATAAAGCTTCAGCTGCAGAGAACCAAGCCGTGCTTTCTTACTCCCCTTGTATCTCCACATGGTGTGATATCAATGTGACAGTGTGGACATATAACTACCCAAATTATTTAGAGTCATCATTGTAAGTTTAGTGTCAATGTTTCAGCGGTTTCAGCTTTGCACCTATACTAAACTCAAGTAATATAAGTTGCGTATGAAGACACAAATTGATTGTGAAGTGAAGCAGAGTTTGACTTCCTTCTTAAGGGCGTCTCGCTCTGTATCACTGCATTATCCAGTCAGAGGTCCTGTTCAAACATAAATTGAGCTTTAAACGGCATATCCAATCCATCAGTAAGACCACTTGCTTCTGCAAAATTAGCCACCTGCATCTGTACTTCACCTCTTCTGCTGTGACCCTTAGACATGCCCTTGACATACCTCTCGTCTCAACTACTCTAATACTGACATCCGATCCTCCATAAACTCTTAACTTATCCAAAACTCTGCTGCACGTATTCTGTCCTGCACTAAATACCTCTCACCCC
This sequence comes from Pristiophorus japonicus, assembly GCF_044704955.1. NCBI lineage: Eukaryota > Metazoa > Chordata > Chondrichthyes > Pristiophoridae > Pristiophorus > Pristiophorus japonicus. The sequence goes on along the minus strand of NC_091989.1, from coordinate 109,990,344 downwards.
TCACTCCTGTCCTGACTAACCACTGAATCCCCATCCCCCATTCATTTACATTCAGAATCTTAGTCCTCCTCTATATAAATCCCTTCATGGCCTTACCCCACCCTATCTCTAACTTCTACTTTATATAACTTTCAATCTTACACTTCCTTTAATACCAGCCTTCTGTGTATTCCCCTCTTCTATTTGGCCCACCATTTTCAGCCACCTTGGGCCTACTCTCAGGAACTCCCTCTCCACCTCTTCAAAGCCCATCTCTTTGACCAAGCTCTCAGTCGCCCGCTACTAATCTCTCCCTGGCCTGGCATCCGTTTTCCTTGCGCCTATTTATGAATACGTTAAACAACATGCTTTTACATAGCACCTTTAAGTAAAACTGATTTGCATCAGTGCGACAGTTATAGCGGGAATGTACCCTTTGTGGGAGTACATAATGCACTGCATGTGTGTTAGAGTGACATCTGTCTGAAGTCATCGAGTAGAATTTTGTAGTTAGAATAGAAGAGAAAGACTTTGACTTTTCCTTAGGTGCTTCATTTGTATAACCCCTGCAGCAAACGGAGACATCTTATGACAGGACAGGATGCTATAGGGCAGCTGCTAGTCCATCATCATAGAGACAAACTTCTGTCCATCTGCAAGGAAAGATGCAAGTCTGACCTTGGAACAAGTACAGAGCTATTATTACCTATGTCTCTGATGAGTAGGTGTGTGACGCACCTTCCGACGTGACTTGAGAAAGCAGCGGTTCACCAGAGAATGAGACCATCCTGCAGGTAAGCGTTTCAGTTGTACTGTGTGGGTAGAATTTGATTTAGGAGAAAGTTGATGTTTTGTTGGAACAAATTTCTAATACCACATTATGCAAATGAGTTTTTGAAGTAATTTTGTGGTGTTTTGTAATTTATTTGCTTCATGGGTTCTTTGATTAAGAATTCATAGCAACAAATTGCTATTAAGAACGAGTTGGTTTATTAACAAATATTTAACAATCACACTACACATTCATAGGCAGTCCCTCGAACGAGGATGACTTGCTTCCACATGAGTTCACAGATGTTTCAATGAAGGACCCGATATTCCAGTCCTGAACTCGAATTGAAGGGTGGAAGATGCCTGCGTGTGGATTTTTTTAACGTGTGGTGACCGTTGCACATTAGCCACCATATGGGCTTGACAGAGCTAGCCTTCATCCAGTGACAAGGGTTAACCAGGACGACTAGAGACCTGCTCTGCTGCATGGACCGAGTGCACACACATATCACAGTGTGGGCAGGCCCGTGCTGCCCCTGGGCCCTCGGCTCTTCACGGGCCCCGTACCCTCATTCGCCGCTCCTCCGCCACGATCTCTCGCCGCTCCTCCGCCACGAACTCTCGCCGCTCCTCCGCCACGATCACCCGTCAAATCTCAGCCACGATCACGCGTCGCAAGTCCGCCATGACCTTCCCACTCCTGCGCTGTACCAGGGCCCCGCCGATGCTTCTGCCCATGCATCAAACTGTGACTTGGTTGAGAGTATAAGAGCTGGAGCGCCGGGCCTCTGCAACATTGTGGGCCACCCCAACCTGCGAGAGGACACCACCGCAGGTCGGGAGTATAAGAGCTGGAGCGAGCCACTGTAACTTCCAGTGCGAGCCGACACAAATGTGAGACGACTTTGAGGTGGGCGACTGGGTGATGTCATCAGGACTACACATTACCAGTTCATCCACTAGGCTCACAACTGCATACCTCATTGTGGTTCAAAGTGATTCTCCAATATGTGTCGTCTGTGTGAGAATGAAGTATCCTTAACCTTTCTTGGGGTTAACAAATTCACTAAGATACTAAAATTCTCTGCTCTAATCATGACTGACATAATAGCTTTCATCTTCTCATTAACTGCTTGATTCCTTAATTGCGAATTTGTCACACGTGTGATTTTGGGATATAGATGAATAAAGTTATAATTGGTAGCAATTAACAATCTGAATGGGAGGTCCTGTATGCTCATGCAGTCTCTCTCTCTCTCTCTCTCAAAGGGAATCTAGGTAATTACTTTGGAGCAAGGAATAGAAGGATATGCTGATGGGGTGGGAGGAGGCTTGTGTGCAGCATGAGCACCAGCATAAACCAGTTGAGCCACATGACCTGTTTCATGCTGTAAATCCTATGCAATTCTTATGATTGTAACTGGACTGATTAAGAGTATAAGTTCTGCATTTACGATTGGGATGTGGTTTGTAAGTATTAATATCAATATTAATATTAGTTCATGGGATAATAATCTACCAGTGGGCTCAAATCAGGAGATTTGAGAAAAGTAATCCAGGACGTGGCTGGAAACAGCATATATATTAGAACCATGACACGTTCCAGCGGAGCAAAAGAGCATCATTTTAATAGTTAGCCCGACAGATGTTTGTGAAAACATTGCTAACGGTCGAGAGTTGAGCAGAATTCACTGAGAATGGGGAACTGCAGTCAAGCCCTGCTGTTGTCACACTATAAACTGTTTTATTGGAACTTGAGGCAGATCAATAACTTGCACTCTGCAGGGCAGAGTTGCCAGTGCTATCAGTTACCAGAGCAACCCATCCATAGACTGACTGCAAGCGCTAAATACCAGACTTCCACAAATTGACAATGAAATAAGAGCAGCTGCCGAAAAGAAATGTGATTAAGCGACATTAGGCCAAATTCCATTTATATTTAGTAGCTGGACTTGTACATCTGTATAAAGGAAAAAGCAATGCAGGTTTTTGCCATAGGAGATGACAGCAGGTGAAGATTGCTGACTAAAAGTACCCACTTGGTATGGGTGGGGATTTGTCCAGGGTTTTCGGAGGAAGAATTATAGCTATTTGGGGATAGCCAGGTTGGTTTGAGGTTTAAAGGCCGGTGTTGCCATGGTAATGTGTTCTGCAAATCTCTATATAGTGACGTGATCAGCAAAATATTAGCATTGTGCATCTGGCCTTGCCAAATATAAAACTGGATGTTTACAGCACAGAAAGAGGCCATTCAGTCCATTGTGCCAGCTCTTTGCTCGAGCAATCCAAAACGAATTCACTGCCCTACCCTCTCCCCATAGACCCATATATTCTTCTGCTTCAAATATCCACTCCCCTTGAAAAGAAGTAATGGTTTCAGTCTCCACTTCTCCCCATTGCAAATTATTCCATGCTCGAACTACAAATCTAAATAAAGGCATGTTTCCTAACCCCTCTCCTCACTCAGAGAATTTTAAATTGATTGTCACTAATTCCCCAACCAGACGATATAATCTTCCTTATTCATCTTTCCAAAACCCTTGATGATTTATAAAAATACTCAACTAAATCTCCCCTTGACCTTCTCCGGTGTCAGCCGTGGCTCACGCCTTTGAGTCAGAAGGTCATGGATTCAAGCCCTGCTTCAGAGACTTGAGCTCATAATCCAGGCTGGCACTTCAGTGCAGTACTGAGGGAGTGCTGCACTGTCTGAGGTGCCGTCTTTTGGCTGAGACATTAAGCCGAGGCCCCGCCTGCCCCCTCGGTGGACATAAAAGATCCCAAGGCACTATTCAAAGAAGAGCACGGGAGTTCTCCCCAGTGTCCTGGCCAACATGTATCCCTCAACCAAAATCACCAAAATCACTAAAACCAACTAGCTGGTTGTAATCTCATTGGTGTTTGTGGGACCTTGCTGTGTGCAAATTAGCTGCTGTGTTTCCCTACATTACAACAGTGACTACAGGATGTATGAAGTGTAGTTAGTGTTGTAATGTAGGAAACATGGAAGCCTATTTGAATGTGTGATATCACATAACAATAAATATATATAGTGATTATTATTTATAGAATGGTGATTTAAAGGCGCTTTGACCTCTTCATGCCTCTGATTTGATTTTAGGAACTTGCACATTGCTTCATGTTGTTTCGGATCCATCTGTGCGTTGCCCGCGGATGGTTTGTCCTTCAGTTCTATTACTTGAGCTCTATTCCCTCTTCGCGCTAACCTTAAGTGCTGTTTGGGCCTCGGGCTATGCTCCTCCACGCTCTAGTTCTAGAGGTCCCTGAAGTTGCACCATGCTTCAAAAAAGATGTCTCCATCCCGATGCGCACCCTGGTCCCACTGCTAACTTCATCGGCAATTCCTGCCTTTGCTCTTTTGCGGGGTGGGAGATAATTTTAACCGAATTCGCCAGGCGGGGAGTGGACGGGGTCGAGTGGAAAACTCGTTTCACACTCCGCCCAATGTAGAGTGACATTGAGTGTGGTGTAAAACCAGCGCTGTGCCCGGACCTATGAACGGGCAGGTTAGCTTCAAATCTCCCCCTCTAGGTGCCAATCTGGCAGCTGCAGCCCATTCCCGGTCACAGCCTTGAGTTCCTCCTTCACCCCCATATGCTGCACTGAGTCCTGCCTGCAGTGGAACTTGTTGAGGATATACGGCCATATCCAGCATAACAATAAAAGACCATCCGATCCCATTTCAAGGTGCACAGCCTCCACCACAGTGAATGGTTGATAAACCTGTGGGGTTGCACTGACCTCCACGTGTGACTATGCATTCATTCCTGGTGTGCAGAGCTCTGTGTTGTCATCATTGAACTCGTTGTAAACTTTACGAGTTAATCAAAAAAACACTTTGTTCGACGTCTGAGCAGATCCCGTAGAAAATTCTTTCCAGTGTGCAACCCCCACTCCAGAGCCCCGATAACTGAATGACCCGCGATTCATCAAAATCAATACCACCGGAGACCTGCCAGGGTTTTCTCTTTTAACCTGCTCCTGAGCAGTGCTGGAGGGATCAGCAACGTTTGTTAATTGACATTAGCGGTTTCAGAGAGGCGGAAGCTGCAAGGCAAGGGTTCAGGGTGGGGCCAGATCTCGGAGCATGTTGCCTATGACCTTGCATTTAAGCTGCATTCATTTATCTGCTCCAGCACAACATTTTGTCATGTGTGTTGGGGATTTTAATCCATTAAAAAAAACTCTATATAAAAGTTGCATATTTGAAGTTATAAATATGATTTGATTGATAAATAATTGCCTTATCTTCAACAATCAACATTGAGCGATTCTGCTTGAATCAGACAAAAGTGTAGAAATCCAGTTGGCCGTTCACTTTCAAACCATGTCTTGTTCATGAATCGTAAGAATTTCTGCTGCAAGTATAAAAAATTTTTTTCAATTATGAACTGTCAACTCATGACTCAAGATAAGCAACATGTTTCAGAAATTGATTTCCATTTTGTGTAACTGTATTTGGTTGTTGTTAAATTCCAGGGCTCACAACATTGCAGACCGTTTGCTTGCATTTGCAGTTTACAAAGACTCTGATCCAAACAGAAAATATTTTGGCAAAGCAAACTTACTGTTCACTCCCAGCGTGAAATCTGTTTCTCCTCCCTGTCAACTTTCAGTAAAGCATCATCATGCTTTCTCCTACTCTTGCTTGTTCCATCTCTGGCCCTCAAAACTGTGGATCTTGCTACCTCTCCCAGGCTTCCCTCCCTTTGACAGTCTGCAGGCTTTTTGAACCCAAGCGAGGTCACACTTGACCTAAAGTTCTTGATTGCTTGGGAGGGACAGGTGACTTTGGACCGATGGTTCCCAAAGTTCTCCGACACTGGGGTTTTCCTCTCCTCATGTCTAGGTCTGTTGTAGACTGATTGATAGAGCTGGATTGCAATGATTAGTCAACAGCTCCATTAACATTGTACCAGGTGACCACCAGGATGGAAGGTGAACGAGATGGGCCTTGGTCTCTTGTCAAGTCATTCCTGTGTACCTTGTAATCACGACTCTTATTTTTTTGTGTCCTGCCTCGCCTTACTACGGATAGTAAATTTTTAAGCTATGATATTCTACAGAATTAATGTCCTTGAATTCTCACTGCTTCCTTATGTTCCGTATCTACTTTTGCTTTCTACCTTAATTACTGGAACATCTATGTCAGAATATGAAGACGAGATTTGTCTTTGAATGAAGAACAGGAGAATGCTTCCTTCACTCCATAATTAATTGCCCACAACCAAAGTCACATTTTCACAAATCACATACTGTGAAGCCACGCCCTCCTGTGATTTTTGTTGGCAGCCATTAATTATGGACAGAAGCAGGCAGTTACAGTTTGAGTTTTTTCCCAACACTTCTGTCGTGTTCACAGCACAAAAAACGGTTTCCATAAACAGGCCAAGACTTTGATTAACTAAAATCTGTGCCCATGCACTAGCTGTGAATGAGTTTGTGTGCTCAGAATTAACATTTAATGTATTATCAGACTCCGGATGTCTCATGGGATTTCCAACACGTTCACCTTATTCATTGGGCAGGCGGAAGGTACCACATCATGAGATCAGGTTGCACAGGTTAACACTATTTCAGATTTATTTACAATTGGAGCAATGCATGGAGGCAGTTAAAGGGCATAAGTTAGGAAAATACTTGAAATAATATATTTGCTCCACAGTAGAGTAAAATAAATTTATTTTCAGAATGGATGAAGCAGTATTTCATTGACTTTCACAAAGCAAAGTTGATGTGAAATTCCAATTCAGAGTTCAGGTCTCTATAAATAGGACTAATTTTGTGTAATCAGAGCTGCAATTTTATAGCATGTGAAGGTTTTTCGGGTTACAGCCGTGCTGTTTGTTGTCCGCAGGCAATCTGAGCACAAAGCTTATCTTGTGCTTTGTGGAGAAAGTTAACATCAGGATCTTGCTGTCTATCAGCAAAAATATTGCATCAATGGTTCACCAGTCAGAGTAGTTGAAATTCTCAATTCTCTGGTCCGTTAACCTGCAAACATTAACATATCAAGCAGCCAGTCCCATCCAGCAAGCAACTTTCGACTTGATGCATTTCTGGGGTAGAGGTACTGACACAAATAGAATCCATCCAGGACAGATTATATCCCACACTTGTGGTCTGATTGTGTGCTTTGGTCACCTGTCCTGAGCTCCTCTTATCTGCCGCATTTCCAGATCTCGGCAGCAGGCCAGTTTTCCTGGAGACAGCCTAACTACATTTTCCATTTTGAAATTTGGTAAGGATTCCTTTTTAATCCAAGCTAAATATTGTACATAACAGATCACATTTCCTATTTCACACTCGGTGACTTCATCACACGGGCTTTTCTTCCATTTAATGTGGAATTTTCAGCCTTCCAGCGGTCACACCCACCTCAGAACTGAGAATAGTGTTTATAACACTTGTGTTACTGGACAGCTGTGCATCTTTGAGGGCTATGGAGGAGAAATACAAATAGTTAAGATGTTCGACAATTAAGAAGTGGTGTGTGCTACATACAGAGTGGCATCAAATGTGAGTGATCTTTTACCCATTGTGCACTGTCCATAATCCATCAGGAACAAGACAATCCCACTCCACAAATAGCATGAGGGATGTTATTTTCCAGCTTCAGTTGAGTTAAAGAACAAAGCAATTTTGTGCCTGACTGCAGCTAACCCTGACCCCACTTACTTACCCCTCGTCTACATTGAAGGCATGCTTAACTCCATTGTAGGATTAATTTCCACTGGCTGTCAGAAATTGGCATCACAAAATCATTATTTAGCAACCACGGTGTCACCCGTTGCAAACGCATTGGGCAGTAACATTTGTCACGCTGCAGTGAAGTAATTTGTCTCAAAGAAAAACTTGCGTTTATGTTGCGCCTTTCATGACGTCCGGATGTCCCAAAGCGTTTTACAACCAATTAAGTACTTGTTGAAGTGTAGTCACTGTTGTAATACAGGAAACTCAACAGCTAACTTGCCCACAGCAAGCTCCCACAAATAGCAATGAGATAAAAAATTAGATAATTTTTTTATGGTGATATTGGTTGTGGGATTCATGAAGTTTCCTGTATTACAACAGTGACTACCCTTGTTCGAAATAGTGTCATGAGATCTTTTATGTCCACCTGAGAGGGCAGACGGGGGCCTCAGTTTAACATCTCATCCGAAAGAGAGCACCTCCGACAGTGCAGCACTGCACTGGAGTCTTAGCCTAGATTTTGTGCTCCGGTCTCTGGAGTAAGACTTAAACCTACAACCTTCTGACTCTCAGACGAGAGTGCTACCATTGAGCCACAGCAAAAGTTACTGTGTCACAAAAAACTACCATCATGTCACTTGCCTACGTCATGGTGATGAGCGGCTCTCTTGGGGTCAAAAAGACTTACTCGGCCAGCGATGATTGGCACTTCTCTTCCTGTAGCTGGCCGTACTATTCAGTCGGCATCAGCTCATCTCCAGTATGTTATCTAAGTGGTTATTTCATGAGTCGAGCCAGTGAGTGCTGGAAGGCTATTTGACCACAAGCATTACAGTTGAGATCAATCTTGTCCTAATTCATCATCGACATGCATACACTTCCCAGCAAGGGTCTCTGGATCACAACCAGGTGCAAGAACCAGGTTTAAAATCTGTCAAACTCCAATGTGCCCAACTGTTGTTTGAGTTGGATGTAAGGGTTAGCTGCACACTTGGCAGAACACTCACTGAGCCTTGGCGGAACTTTGAGTTACCTCCAGACACAATCCAGTGCTGGTATCAGGAACGTGGGCCAAGACTGGACTGACTTGCTCCCTCGCTTGCCCTTTATGGGGAAAACACCAAGCTCCCCCTCACCACATCATCCTCGGTGAGATCAGCAAGTTGCCCTGTGGAGACTCATGGGTGCAAAGCAGCTTTCTTTTACCATTCCAAGATGTACATGTTAGTTGTGATACAAACCAAATGAAACCTGGATCATACGAGAGTTGGCTTGTGATTTATCGGAGCAAAGGTGAGCATGTGGTCTGTAGATCTCGATCAGGGCTGCACTGAGCACCAGTCGAAAGTTCTTTGTTTTCTCTTGTGCTTGAAGTGAAATGCGTCTTCATTACGAGGCATTTCATTTAATGGTGGCAGGCAGAATTGATGAAACAGATCACATCTATGACTGGCAGATTCAAGTGATAGGCAGGCTGAAGGGTCAACCTTAAATGAGAGTCTGGTCTGATTCATGCTCAAGATGTAGAAGCCGGGGCTTAAATTAATATACGGCGTGATAACTTTATTTAAATCATTTGCGGATGACATTAATTCTTACTAATGTGAATGCTGTAAGTAAGCTATTAACCCAAACATGAATATTGAGTACAACTGGTATCACGGTGCATCAGTGCAGCTCCCTGTAGCCAGTATAGGCTATCATGCTGAAAGTCAAGAGACATTTTACTGACAATTTGATTTTGTGGTTTGGCCATGAATCAACATTGGAAAGTATTGCTGTAATGTATGCACCTGTGTGTATGCTCACAGGGTTGTAGAGGGGGCACCGGAGGGACTGGAGTGCATCATCACCCCTGGCAACCAAATTTTAATTTGATTTCCTTTGTTTAAAGTTTAATTTGTTTAATTTGCCAAAAAAAATTTTTTAAAGGGGGCACTTGTCTGAAAAGCTTTTGGAGTGCGCCCCCCTCCCCTTTAATCAGGGGGCACTTGATTACTGATTACAACAAAATAGTTGTAGAGTTAGGTGGGCGCCAGAGGGACTGGAGTGCATCATCACCCCCGGCAACCACATTTTGATTTGAATTCAGTTTACTGCCAAAAGATAATTTGATTAATGTATCAGTTTTAGTGCCCCTCTCCCTTTAATCAGGGGGCACTTGTATTAAAGTTTGCCATCTAATTTACCCCTTTAATAAGGAGGCATTTGATTTACAGGTGCAACTAGAGCTTAGTGGTAGAGCTGTTGCATTGTGAGTGGCTTCGCCAGTCAAGTGATGTTCACAAGACTCAATAAACCCCAGTCAGTTGAGTCTAGGTCATCCACGATGAGGTATGAGGTTGTGTGCCTAATTCTTATGTAAGGCACTTCACAGGAGTGTTATCAGACAAAAATTGACACTGAGCCAATGAAAGAGATATTAGGATGGGTTACCAAAAGCTTGGACAAAGAGGTAGGTTTAAAGGAGAGGTGTAGAGATTTCAAGGAGGGAATTTCACAGCTTGGGACCTAGACTAAAGGCACAGCCGTCAGTGGTGGAACAAAGGACGTTGGGGATGCACAACAGGCCAAAGTCGGAAGAACACTGAGCTCTCTGAGGGTTGTAGGGCTGGAGGAGGTTAGGGTTGGGAGGGCTGAGGCCATGATTTGTACACCAGGATGAGAAATGCTGATTATCTGTGGAATGCTTTCTTTAATAGTTAAATCCTATCAATTAAGACCCTGATGTACTTCTGGGTGCAAATTATTATGACCCAAGTTTATTTCGAATCATTGAATGTTATAGCATAGAAGGAGGCCACTCAGCCCATTGTGCCTGTGTTGGCTCTTTGAAAGAGTTAACAATTAGTCCCATTCCTGGATAAGAACAAATAGGAGCGGGAGTATGCCATTTGGCCCCTCGAGCCTGCTCCACCATTAAATAAGATCATGGCTGATCTGATCCTGGCCTCACACTTCCCCGCCCGCTCCCCATAACCCTGCAAATATTCCCCTTTCAAGTCTATAAAGTATATACTTAACGGGCTTCTCTTGATGAATTATTCCAGCAGGGGAGGTGGTGTGCCCGAATCCAGGGTCTTAAGGTACCAATTTCAAGATTGCAATGCTTTTCAAATTGCAGAATCGATGAAAGATTTGTTTTTGGCCTGTGGCACTGTGTAGCGATAGAACTGGATTTACTGTCTGACAATGTGCTGGCCTGTGCCATTCCATACAGGGGGAAATTTGGAGTCTAAAATAAAATTCCTTCAAAATCAATTTTCCTGGTCCAGCAACGCCTCAGTCTTATAATCCTCATCCTTGTTTTACAATCCCTCCTTTGCCTCACCTCTCCCCATCTCCGTAACCTCTTCCAGCCCTACAACCCTTTGCGATCTCTGCGTCTATCCAATTCTGGCCTCTTGCGCATCCCCGATTTTAAATGCTCCACCAATGGCTGCCTAGGCCCCAAGCTCTTGAATTCCCTCCCTAAACCTCTCCTCCTTTTAAGACGCTCCTTAAAACCCACCTCTTTGACCATCCTTTGGACACCTGCCCTGATACCTCCACCTGTGGCTCGGTGTCAGTTTTGGATTGATAACACCTCTTGTTCAGCACCTTGGGCCATTTTGCTACATGAAGAGCGCTATATAAATGCAAGTTGTTGTTCCTCAAACATGCCTTTGTGGTCGTGCAGAGGTGTTGAATGGAGGCCTGGAACCTCCCCTCAGAGAGGGAGGGAAAGCTACCCATGTGGATAACTCACTCGCCTCTGGCAAATACCTGGGAGCCAGTCTCTGTTTGCCTCACTCACTGCTCAATGATGATTGGGGCACAGAGGCCTAACAGACTGCGAAGAAAATAAATGAAACCTGTTTTAAAATAGTGAGGAATTCTAAATGTAAAATAATAAATAAATGGCAATGTAGAATATCACATTATTTTCAGGGATGAGTAACACCTCAATCTCCTATTAACCAGAACAGCATTGCCTCTTATCCTTTTTAAAAATTGAACATTTATAAATCATACATATTTATAATTTTTAAATGAAAATGATTTAATTCTCTTCATGGTTTGGATCCCAGCCAGCCAGTCTGAGCATAGTTCCCCCAACAGCTCTGTGAGTTTATGCAGTGAGTGTCTGAATCACACAGACTCGTGAGGCCCAGGTTCCAGGCTTGTTCTGTGCTAAGCCAGCTGGAGGCATGGAAAGAGCGTCACAATTGGGCTTCCTCGTCCTCGAAGTGAGGGGAGGGGGGAGGGTGTGAAATCGGTTCGGATTGTCGCTCCAAATGGCTGTCCCGTGACCCCTGCTGAAAGTGCGCAGGTTTGGATGTCTGCTGAGGGCAGGATTGGGCTTATCTGTAAAGCCCTCCACGGTGGACTATCCTGCTTATGATCGAGACCCGCTCATTAATAATGGCCACTTAGCTCGTGCACAGGAGGGTGTTCCTGGAACCGTGACTATGGAGTCGCAGCTCATTGGGGTGGATTCTGGGGCTGAAGAATCTCCTCATTTTTGTCAATTGCCTGAATATTACCTAGCTGCAGATTGCAATATTGCTTTCACAGAGCGTTCTTTTTCTAAATGATCTTCCTTCTTTGTAGCAGTGAATGGGGTGGGGTTCTATTGGCAGTGGATGGGGGGGGGGGAATATCTGCAGTGGATGGGGCGGGGGGGGGAAATATCTGCAGTGGATGGGGCGGGGGGGGGAAATATCTGCAGTGGATGGGGGGGGGAGAATATCGGCAGCGGATGGGGGGGGGGGGATATCGGCTGTGGATAGGGGAGGAATATCGGCAGTGGGGGGGGGGTGGGAGAATATCGGCAGTGGATGGGGGGGGGTGGGAGAATATCGGCAGTGGATGGGGGGGTGGGAGAATATCGGCAGTGGATGGGGGGGGGTGGGAGAATATCGGCAGTGGATGGGGGGGGGGAAATATCGGCAGTGGATGGGGGGGGGGAAATATCGGCAGTGGATGGGGGGGGGAAATATCGGCAGTGGATGGGGGGGGTGGGAGAATATCGGCAGTGGATGGGGGGGGGGAAATATCGGCAGTGGATGGGGGGGTGGGAGAATATCGGCAGTGGATGGGGGGGGGAAATATCGGCAGTGGATGGGGGGGGAGAATATCGGCAGTGGATGGGGGGGGAGAATATCGGCAGTGGATGGGGGGGGAGAATATCGGCAGTGGATGGGGGGGGGTGGGAGAATATCGGCAGTGGATGGGGGGGGGGTGGGAGAATATCGGCAGTAGATGGGGGGGGAAATATCGGCAGTGGATGGGGGGGGAAATATCGGCAGTGGATGGGGGGGGAATATCGGCAGTGGATGGGGGGGGAATATCGGCAGTGGATGGGGGGGGAGAATATCGGCAGTGGATGGGGGGGGGGTGGGAGAATATCGGCAGTAGATGGGGGGGGAAATATCGGCAGTGGATGGGGGGGGAATATCGGCAGTGGATGGGGGGGGAATATCGGCAGTGGATGGGGGGGAAATATCGGCAGTGGATGGGCGGGGGAATATCGGCAGTGGATGGGCGGGGGAATATCGGCAGTGGATGGGCGGGGGAATATCGGCAGTGGATGGGGGGGGAATATCGGCAGTGGATGGGGGGGGAATATCGGCAGTGGATGGGGGGGGAATATCGGCAGTGGATGGGGGGGGAATATCGGCAGTGGATGGGGGGGGAATATCGGCAGTGGATGGGGGGGTTTCTCGGCGGTGGATGGAGGCGGGGGGTTTCTCGGCGGTGGATGGAGGCGGGGGGTTTCTCGGTGGTGGATGGGGGGGGGTGTTTCTCGGCGGTGGATGGGGCGGGGAGTTTCTCGGCGGTGAATGGCGGGGGAGGGGAGTTTCTCGGCAGTGGATGGGGTGGGGGGGGGTTCTCGGCAGTGGATGAGGGGTGGGGCGGATCTCGGCAGTGGATGTTTTTTTTTACGGCAGTGGATGAGGGGGGATTTTCTCGGCAGTGGATGGCGAGGGGGTGGTTTATCGGCAGTGGATGAGGGGGTTTTTTCTAGGCAGTGGATGGGGGGAGGGGTTTCTTGGCTGTGGATGGGGGGGTTTCTCAGCAGTGGAAGAGCTCTTGGTCAATAGGATTTCCTTCCCCTGGTTGATAATCATTTCCCAGGAAAGCCAGAATAAATGAAAATTTTAAGGGTTTGTGTTATATTTCACTGCAGATGCTGCCGGGGGCCAGATGAAGCTTCAACAGACTGAAGATCTGATTTCCTTCAGTTTCTAACAGATACTGAAGATCATTTTTGACTATAAATATTTACAGCCTGTGAATGTGTGAACTTATACAGAGGGACTGGGGGAAGCGGCAGTATTATCAAGGGCAAAATCACTCTGCATTTTGTTGACAAGAATCAGCTTAATATCCTTTTGCGGTGGTTTGAGTTGTTTATTTTGTAAACCTTGTATTGGGAGCTTTCTAATAGTACATCAGAAATGATGCAAACAATATCCAGTGTCACCCACAGAGCAGGTAGCCACTCCTACAGAGAGGCTCAGCAAGTCTGACAGTGACTGTCATACAGCGGGGAGGCGTGGATTAATAGGAAGGGAGAGGGGCCTGACCGGTAAATAGACCATCTTTTAGTTGATATTTTGCTATTTTCTTTAATCTGGTATGCTGACTTTCATTAGTGTCCACTACATCGCTACCAAGTCCAACTCGGCAATAAAAGAGATTTATTAACACATAATCCAGAAATTCTCAGCGCCCACGCTGGCTTAAAAGGGGCATATTTGAAGGAGAGGTAGCTCTCTGGTGACAATATGTTTAAAGTAATTAGAAGGTTTAGAGGGGATTTAAGGGGAAATTTCTTCACGCAGAGGGTTGTGGGGGTCTGGAACTCACTGAAAGGGTGGTAGAGGCAGAAACCCTCTCCACATTTTAAAAGATACTTGGATGTGCACTTCAAGTGCCGTAACCTACAGGGCTACGGACCGAGAGCTGGAAAGTGGGATTAGGCTGGATAGCTCTTAGTTGGCCAGCACGGACACGACGGGCCGACCTGGCCTCCTTCCGTGCTGTAAACTTCTATGAATCTATGATACTTTAATGACTGAAGTTGGATTTCTTCAGAACGGGCAGCTCCCGGGCTAGAGCGTTGTGTGGGAGAGGAAAGTGTTGAGACACTGTAACAGAGCCGTTGAATCGTGTTGCCCTGTAACATCCTCCATTTAGACCCTTTCAAAGGCTATGTCTTCGGAAGCTGTGGGCGGCACCAAACTCTGCTAATGATAGCAGTTAAATTGTTCTCCTCCTTCTCCCAATGCAGTATGGAGACCATGAGATTGTTCTGCTTTTTTGATAAATAAGGAAGAATACAAATAGGTCCAGCTAACCGATGCTGGTGAACCTCATTAACCCACTTCCACACTGAATGCCTCTTTCCCATGTACACCACTACAGATCCCCAACATTCCCTGCTTTGTTTCCTGTTTCTGTATACAGGATGAGGGCAGAGTTGGCTAAAGTAGACTGGAAACACAGACTAAACGGTGGCACAATTGAGGAACAGTGGAGGACTTTTAAGGAGCTCTTTCATAGTGCTCAACAAAAATATATTCCGTGAAAAAGAAGGGCGGTAAGAGAAGGGATAACCAGCCGTGGATAACCAAGGAAATAAAGGAGAGTATCAAATTAAAAACCAATGCGTATAAGGTGGCCAAGGTTAGTGGGAAAATAGAAGATTGGGAAAATTTTAAACGACAGCAAAGAATGACTAAGAGAGCAATAAAGAAAGGAAAGATAGATTACGAAGGTAAACTTGCGCAAAACATAAAAACGGATAGTAAAAGCTTTTATAGATATATAAAATGGAAAAGAGTGACTAAAGTAAATGTTGGTCCCTTAGAAGATGAGAAGGGGGATTTAATAATGGGAAATGTGGAAATGGCTGAGACCTTAAACAATTATTTTGCTTCCGTCTTCACAGTGGAAGACACAAAAAACATGCCAAAAATTGCTGGTCACAGGAATGTGGGAAGGGAGGACCTTGAGACAATCACTATCACTAGGGGGGTAATGCTGGACAGGCTAATGGGACTCAAGGTAGACAAGTCCCCTGGTCCTGATGAAATGCATCCCAGGGTATAAAAAGAGATGGCGGAAGTTATAGCAGATGCATTCCTTATAATCTACCAAAATTCTCTGGACTCTGGGGAGGTATCAGCGGATTGGAAAGCAGCTAATGTAACGCCTCTGTTTTTAAAAAAAAAAAGGGGGCAGACAAAAGGCAGGTAACTATAGGCTGGTTAGTTTAACATCTGAAGTGGGGAAAATGCTTGAAGCTATCATTAAGGAAGAAATAGCGGGACATCTAGATAGGAATAGTGCAATCAAGCAGACGCAGCATGGATTCATGAAGGGGAATTCATGTTTAACTAATTTACTGGAATTCTTTGAGGATATAACGAGCATGGCGGATAGAGGTGTACCGATGGATGTGGTGTATTTAGATAAGGTGCCACACAAAAGGTTACTGCAGAAGATAAAGGTACGCAGAGTCAGAGGAAATGTATTAGCATGGATAGAGAATTGGCTGGCGAACAGAAAGCAGAGAGTCGGGATAAATGGGTCCTTTTTCCAGTTGGAAATCGGTGGTTAGTGGTGTGCCACAGGGATTGTTGCTGGGACCACAACTGTTTACAATATACATAGATGACCTGGAAGAGGGGACAGAGTGTAGTGTAACAAAATTTGCAGATGACACAAAGATTAGTGGGAAAGCGGGTTGTGTAGAGGACACAGAAAGGCTGCAAAGAGATTTAGATAGGTTAAGCGAATGGGCTAAGGTTTGGCAGATGGAATACAATGCCGGAAAGTGTGAGGTCATCCACCTTGGGGGGGAAAAAAACAGTAAAAGGGAATATTATTTGAATGGGGAGAAATTACAACATGCTGTGGTGCAGAGGGACCTGGGGGTCCTTGTGCATGAATCCCAAAAAGTTAGTTTGCAGGTGCAGTAGGTAATCAGGAAGGCGAATGGAATATTGGCCTTCATTGCGAGAGGGATGGAGTACAAAAGCAGGGAGGTCCTTCTGCAACTGGATAGAGTATTGGTGAGGCCGCACCTGGAGTACTGCGTGCAGTTTTGGTCACCTTACTTAAGGAACGATATACTAGCTTTGGAGGGGGTACAGAGACTATTCACTAGGCTGATTCCGGAGATGAGGGGGTTACCTTATGGTGATAGATTGAGTAGACTGGGTCTTTACTCGTTGGAGTTCAGAAGGATGAGGGGTGATCTTATAGAAACATTTAAAATAATGAAAGGGATAGACAAGATAGAGGCAGAGAGGTTGTTTCCACTGGTCAGGGAGACTAGAACTAGGGGGCACAGCCTCAAAATACTGGGGAGCCAATTTAAAACCGAGTTGAGAAGGAATTTCTTCTCCCAGAGGGTTGTGAATCTGTGGAATTCTCTGCCCGAGGAAGCAGTTGAGGCTAGCTCATTGCATGTATTCAAGTCACAGATAGATAGATTTTTAACCAATAAGGGAATTAAGGGTAACGGGGAGCGGGCGGGTAAGTGGAGCTGAGTCCACGGCCAGATCAGCCATGATCTTGTTGAATGGCGGAACAGGCTCGAGGGTCTAGATGGCCTGCTCCTGTTCCTAATTCTTATGTTCTTATGTAATTTTCCATTAAAATATACAGAGATTGTGTAGATGTGGACGCACTGACTCCGATGCAGTTATTGGACCTGGACCTCAGTGGGGTGGGGGTGTGTGGGTTGGAGAGGCGGGGTGGGAGGGAATCACATTTAAAATGCTGAGAGATGAGGGTCGATTTTAACCCTGCCCGCCCAGCTGAAATGGCCTGTGGGACTTGCCCGCACCGATCCTGCTGTCTTTCCACGGGTTTCGATTTTAACTTGCTCTTCTGAGCAGGCAAGAAGAACGGCCGCCACAAGCCAGCCGGGTCCTTCTTTAAATATGCAGATCAGGCTCGGCGGGTGAGGTGCGGGGTGATTTGGAGATCTGTCCTGCCTTCCCCGTCAGACCAACCCAACAGGAAGAGGAGTCAGTTGCGACCAGAAGAGGCCCAAAAAGGTAAGTGGATTTTCATTTTTAGTTTCCTTGTGGAGCCAGGAAGAGCAAGAGTCCCTCAGAAACCCCTCCCACTTGCTCAAGTACCTCCTGCTCCTGATTCCCAGCCAGCCAGCCCACATCCCATCGGGTTCGACTGGGAGACTGCCCGGGGCCGACGCAGATGACATGAAGGGTTTCAAATCTCCCAGGCCTCACTGCGGAGGGCTGTACCGTTTCCCATTTTGGCCCCCGCTGGGATTCAAATCGGGGCAGTGATGTAGCGGTTGAGGCTTTTTGACCCGGTCTGTAAGCACTGAACTGGAGAAAACAATTTCAAAATTAACGGGCCTGAAGTGAGATTAGCGATTCGAAGAAGTCCGTTTTCCCTCTGAGTGGTGGGTTTGTGGAACCGACACTCGGCAAACGCTATTGATTCTGTGTGGATTCACCCCTTCAAACAAGAGCTGGAAAAATGTTTGGTTGAGCGGGAACTGAAGATTAAAGGATGGAAATTGCTGCTGGGATTGGTGTCATCTGTGGAGGGCACCCAGCCATGGTTGAATAATGGTTGACGTGAGGATATTCTGGAATTTTTCTTAATTCTATTTGCGGCTCATGGAGTATTTCTCCTGAGAGAAAGTGTGGTAGCGTCCGAGCTGGAGTGGACTGGATGGCTTGTGGAAAGAGTGCAATTGGTAGGCTGAAGAATCACCAATTATTCCATAGGAACAGGAGTAGGCCATTCAACTCCTTGAACCCCTTCCACCATTTAATTATGTTGTGGCTGATCTGCACCTCAACCTCTCTTGCTTTTGCCTTTGCTCCATATACCTTCATACCCTTGCCCAACTAAAATCGTTCAATCTCAGTCTTGAAAGCTTCAATTGACCCAGGATCTGCAGCCTTTTTAGGGATGAGAGCTCCTGAGTTCTACTGCCCTTTCTCGTATCCGATTGGTGACTGCAAGGCATTGGCATGTCATCTAGCGCCTATTTTGAGCACCGTATTTCAGGTGAGGTGAAGTTAATAGTTCTCCAGTGCAGGCACAATCTGTGCACAGTGTAATGAGGAAATTATTTTCGAGCTGCTGAGTGAAAGCAAAGTCTACAATGGACTGTCCAACATGATATTGTTGAGTCTTGTTCAGTTAAACTTGAAGATCTACTCTGAAGTGCACTGGTTGTATTGTTGGTTACAATGCTGCCCTTTCATTTCGGAGACCTGCATTCAGTTCTAGCTGACTGAACGAATGTCTGCTCTTGCAGCTAGCTGGCTCCAGGAATCCTACCTGCACTGAATATGGACCGGCTTAATCCAGATTCTTGTGGGCACAAACCCACAACAGAAAACTGGTCACAAATGGATAGTAAATTCTCTGTGTTTAAGCTGATGGTTTGGTGTGAGAAAGCAAAAAAAAACGGAGATTTATATAGCATCTTTCATGTCCTGAGAACATCTTGAGGGGCTTCATAGCCAAGAAGTGCTCTGGGTCATAATCACTTTTTTGGGTAAATACAGCAGCCAGTTTGCAGTCAACAAGGTCCCACAAGCAGCACAGAGATAAAATGACCAGATAATTTGTTTTAGTGTGGTTGGTGAGAAATAAATGTTTGCCAGGACAGTAGAAAACTCCCTTGCTCTCATTAATTAGTGTGATCTTTTATCTGAACAAGCAGACAGGGCCTCAGCCTTCATCCAAAAGACAACACTTCCGACAGTATAGCACTTCCCCCAGGACTGCGCTAATGTGCCGGCCCAGATTATGTGCTCGAGTCTCTGGAGAGAGTCTTGAACCCATGGCCCTCTGACTCTGATGCGAGCGTGCTACCAACTGAGCCACGGCTGGCAGTGCCAGAATGCGGTCCTGTGTTTGACCTATGCTATTCCTGACCTGGAAGTGGTTGATGCGGACATGGATGCCAAAATTGGATTCCTTGGCAGTGGCATCGCTCACCTCGATGAGCCCCCAAAACTTGTAAACTATCTGCAAGCAGCACATGGAAGAGAAGGTGGCAGTGTCTTGTTTTTACAAGTACAAGTTCAAGTTACTATGTTTTATGTAAATATATTTACCAAATAGTGTTTTAGCAGCAATCCCCATTTGAGATTATTGTAACGGTCAAATCCCTAAACCATGGCCTTGTTCTCTCATAAAGCTCAGAACCTCTGCTTCCCTCTTGTATTAATCCTTGTACATCAGATGTTGCTGAAAGTAGCATGTTCCATTTATTTTTAAAATTCAAGCTCTGGATGTGGGCATCGCTGGCAAGGCCGGCATTTATTGCCCATCTCTAGTTGCCCTTGAGAACATGGTATTGCAACTGAGTAAGTTTGTGAGGCTGATTCTGAGGGCAGTTAAGGGTCTGCCACATTGACGTAGCACCGGAGTCACGTTTCGGCCAGACCGGATATTGACGACAGGTTTCCTTCCCTAAAGGACATTACACATTTACACATCGAGAAGGCTAGCCTCGAACAGAAGGAAAGAAATGAGGCTCGAAAGCCTATTTACTATACCTAATTTTGGCACCAGCAGTGCTTGCAGCATATTAGCAATAGTGACCTATTTTCAGTCGGGTATTTGTGTAACATTTTGGTTTGGGAAGAAAAATATTGCAATAAATCTGTCACAAGGACGCTGCTGCTTTATTGCAAAATGGTCACATCTCATTAGCTGATAAACAGGTTTAAAATAGCAGCCTGCAAATTACAGCCAGTTATATTGTACGAACACTTTGTACACTAATATAACTGTAATTTGTAGGCTGGAAGCCCATGTAATGCTGCATAGAGCGATTAGTCATCAAGATATTGAATATTAATCACGAGAGATCTTTGAGAACAATATTTGACTTCTGTATTGGATCACACTTGTTCTAAATATGAAAAAGCTCCAAAATTGGCAGTTGATTTTCAGATGAAAGCACAAAAGGAATCACGTGTAACATTATTCCCAGGTTTGCTGATACTACTGGAATGGCTCACTACAATCATCAGCTCTGTTTCTATTAACAACAGCAATGTCTTGCAACTAAAAGACAAACATTGGGAGAGAGGGCAAGATAGATACAGAAAAAAAACATATTTCATTGTCTTTGGCACTTGTAGCTTGTTTCATGCTGTTTGTGTTGTATTATAGGAAGTAAAGCATTCAAATTCCATTACTTTGTTAGTCTGCATGCATCATGAAGCCAAGTCTTATCTTCACTCCCTGGACTAAAATGAGTTTTGGTTTAATCTAGAATGCAAGCAGAGCTCGTGGCAAACTGTATTTCTCAACCCTACAAGCACGAAGTTACCCAGGGAAGCACATTGGCATGACATCATGGTAGGGCAATTTAGGGCTGGGTGTGGTGTGAAAAAGCACGGCAGCACTAGTTAGGTTAGGAACAGGAGAAGGCCACTCAGCCCCTTGAGGCTATTCTGTCGTTCAATTAGATCATGGCGGATCTCTCGCTCAACTTTTTCATTTACCCGCATTTGGTCCATATCCCTTCATACCCTTCCTTAATTTTTTTTTTAAACTGTTGATATTTGGTGTTGGGGCATGTGTTGTGGGTGTGAAAACACATGTTGGGACTGGGTGTGTTGGTGGTGTGAGAGCACATGTTGGGACTGGATGTGTTGGTGATGTGAGAACACATGTTGGGACTGGGTGTGTTGGTGGTGTGAGAGCACATGTTGGGACTGGGTGTCTTGGTGGTGTGAGAGCACATGTTGGGACTGGGTGTGTTGGTGGTGTGAGAACACGTCGGGACCAGATGTGTTGGTGGTGTGAGAGCATGTCGGGACCAGATGTGGTGTTTGTGTGAGAACACATGTTGGGACTGGGTGTGTTGGTGGTGTGAGAGCACATGTTGGGACTGGGTGTCTTGGTGGTGTGAGAGCACATGTTGGGACTGGGTGTGTTGGTGGTGTGAGAACACGTCGGGACCAGATGTGTTGGTGGTGTGAGAGCATGTCGGGACCAGATGTGGTGTTGGTGTGAGAACACGTCGGGACCAGATGTGTTGGTGGTGTGAGAGCACATGTTGGGACTGGGTGTCTTGGTGGTGTGAGAGCACATGTTGGGACTGGGTGTGTTGGTGGTGTGAGAACACGTCGGGACCAGATGTGTTGGTGGTGTGAGAACACGTCGGGACCAGATGTGTTGGTGGTGTGAGAGCACATGTTGGGACTGGGTGTCTTGGTGGTGTGAGAGCACATGTTGGGACTGGGTGTGTTGGTGGTGTGAGAACACGTCGGGACCAGATGTGTTGGTGGTGTGAGAGCACGTCGGGACCAGATGTGTTGGTGGTGTGAGAGCACGTCGGGACCAGATGTGTTGGTGGTGTGAGCACGTCGGGACCAGATGTGTTGGTGGTGTGAGAGCACGTCGGGACCAGATGTGTTGGTGGTGTGAGAGCACGTCGGGACCAGATGTGTTGGTGGTGTGCGAGCACGTCGGGACCAGATGTGTTGGTGGTGTGAGAGCACAGTGTGGGCAGACGGGCACAGCTGCTGCTTGCTTTGTCAAAACAATCCTATTTTGCAAATCCGAGGCCTCCCTGGGAGACAGCATCATGAGAGAAACCAATCCACAGAGACATGCTCCAATTTTGCTTCATTGAGCACCACATGCCTGTAATGATGGTGATGGAAAGAGTGATGCTTGTCCGTCTTCGAGTGCATAGAGTTCAGTGATGTGATTTGTATTGTACGCTGATCTGTTGGCCTGCAATTTGCAAACTGTCCCCAGTTCAAGGAAGCCCTGAGCCTTCCTTTGGCAATCTTGGTGCAATCACTGAGGTTGTGATTCTACCACCAGCAACCTGGCAAATATTCTGTGTTTGTCAAATAAAGTGCATGCAGCAATGCCAATTAATGCATGAACTTGAGAAGAGTGAATCTTCTTTGTGATGAGGGAATTGTTCAGAAAAGTTGCTTCCAGACCTCTGCAATTTTGAAGAATGGGAATAATTTCCTTTAGTTCTGAAGTGCTGACTTTGAGTTCCATTATACAATGGCATCCACCTCCGGTGGGTTGATCTGCTCTCGGCCTTGACGTTAAGACTGTTGCAGTACTAAATGCTCTTGGCTTCAATTACTTGATGCTGAAACCTGCCTTTAAGGAGTTGTATTTAGCTTCTACTCAAACTGTGCTTTACCCACTGCAGAATGAGAACTACCCGTGCTCCCAGCTCCCTGAAACCAAGACATGAAATACTGAATGCCAAAGTCGGCTTCTGGTTTTTGTAAAAGGGTTGAAATTCAACATCTATTTAAAAGCCAGATTTAATTTGTTTGCTGCAAAACCTTGTTATGAATACTTCTAGGATTGAATAAACATCTATTTAAAAGAACAGATTTTGCTCAAGGAGCCATGAGGTGCTCCGGTTTATGTTGTAATAATGTAGAATTAACTCCAGTAATGTCAGTCACCTGTGCCATTGGCAAATGGAACAGTTCAAATCCCTCCATGATCTCACTCCTCCCTATGTGTAGCATCCTCCAGGTCTACAACCTTTCAAAAACTCTGCGTTCCTCCAACTCTGGCCTCTTGTGCATCCCACACTCCCTTCGCCCCACCATTGGCGGCAGTGCCTTCAGTCGTCTAGGCACTAGGCTCTGGAATTCCCTCTCTAAACCTCTCTGCCATTACACCTCTCTCCCCTCCTTTAAGACCCTAGTGAAAGCCAGCCTCTTTGTCCAAGATTTATATGGAGGGTTGACAGCACAGAAGTGTAATCAGACAAAAATTGACACCGAACCAAGGAATGAGACATCAGGAGGGGTAATGAATCTTCTTTGGTTTGGTGCCAATTCGTGTCTGCTTACACTTCTATGATGCACCTCGGGATCTTTCCCTGCGTTAAAGACGCTATACAAATGCAAGTTGCTGTTCATCTAACCAGCTTTGATACATTACGATCAGCGTCTTCGAGCCAAAACATTGGAAAATTACCTCCTGTATTCATGAAGGAACTGAACTGTTGGCTTGAGTCAGTTCAAGTTAATACAACATGATGCTCAGAGCCTGCCTGCTCGAATCTGGGACATGAGATCCTGGCGTTAATAGTTTGTGACTTTCACTGTTGGTGAACTGGTCCAGGCAGTTTGCCTTTGAAAGGATTAGTGTTTCTATTTGTCTTTGAGGTCACTGTGTGTTGGTTAGAAAACATTTCACAAATAAAGGTCCTGTTAAAGACTGAGGGGGTTACTGTTCCAGTAAAAGAAAAGTATCTTTTTGAGGTTTTCTATTCATTGAGATTTGCACTGACTGATACACTGCACCAAATAATATCACTCCCTTTTTACTTTATTCACCTTCCTGTAAAAATTACAAATGATCCAACCTTTCATGGCAATCCATTTCCTTACATTGACCAGCAATAGGCCGCAGTGAATGCTGAGGGACTTGGCGTTCGTTCAGGAAGCTTAGTATTTATGGACACCAGAATTTTAGGCCTTTTGGGTTTCCGTTGTCCTTCTAACCTACTCTCATCCTGGATAAATACCCCTGCCATTTGGTTCCTGCTTGAACACCACCACCATGTATCTCTGTCAATGTAATCATCAGCTTCTGCCTGTGGTGGCCAGTGTCATCAAAGCAGTATGTAGTGGGGTGAGATTTCTGGCTATCGCACAAAGGAAGTTCAATTTTCTCATGAGAATGTATTCAGCACAACATCATTGCATTTATTGAACAAATCTCCAAGTTCTGAATAGGGTCTTGGCATCTTCATCTAATACAGGAACATGTGTGGTTCTGAGAGTGTTTTACTTACAACCAATTAAGCAACTCAGTGTTGGGTATTCTCTTGATAGCCACGCCGGAGAGCAGAACTCTGCTGTAGAGTACACCAGGGCAAGGGTTTGAGCATCTGCTCCCCATGTGGATCCAGTGCGTTTCTGGATCAAGTTGACCCTATACTTTAGTTTCTTCCCAAAGTTCTGGAGATGTTGTCTATATGACTGGGTACGATCAAGCATGCCATGGGTGGCAGGACAGAACCCTGTGGGAGTCCGTTGTTCAGTGTCCTATATCTGCTCTTCTGGGTACCAGAGTACTCGCGTTGCGTCGATTGCTAGGAAAGGAGTTGAGGAGATTGACCATTGTTCTGGAGGATAAAATGGTGGAGAGCTAGAAAAGCAATCCATGCTTCCATACTGGTTCATACGCCACTGACCGCTCCACGAGTGCTACGCCGGTGGTGAGCTGGCGCTGGACGCCTGCTTCGAGGTGCGTTGTTAAAACTACCACTTGGTCACAGCGTTACGGCCATTCCGGAAATCCACTTGCTTCTTAGGAATGGTTGGCTTGATGATGGGGGTTAGTCTGTGGGGTCGTAGCTTTTCCAGCACTTTATAACAGGGGTAAGCTGGAGGCTTCACAAGCATTCTTCCACTGCTTCAGGAGGGCAATTATTTTAGTCTCCCTCCAAATACATGGAATTTTACCAGTTGCCAGTACCCCAGAGAAGACAGAGGTCAACCATCTCTCGCTTTGGGTCCCAGTGCTTTTAAGAATTCTGGGTAAACACCATCTGGGCCAGCAGCTTTTCCAGATTTGGTTGTCGGCATGTCAAATCCATTGAAGTCCAGCTGAATTCTACTATGAGTTATCACCAGCATGCTTTGATCAACACTAATACCTTGGCTGCGCGTGCTTACAAACATCGCACCACCACGTCACACCTATGCCAAGAATATGCATTCTCCAGAGAATACAAATGCTACACCAGCAAAGACAAGCTGATCCAACTTGAACAACCTACCACCAACCCGTCTCAAATCTAGGCGGCCATTTTGGACCGTCGCCGAAGCCCTTCAGCGATCTCCCCTCAGCCTTGATGGCTGATGGCAAAATTCTTGGAAGAACTGCAACATACGGAATGGATTCCTTATAGAGGACCCCACAGTACAACCTGAAAGATCAAACCTTCCTCGCAATCAGTGGACAACCATCAACCGCCTCAGAACCGGTCATGGTAGATGTTGCCACCTTCTCTATAGGTGGAAGATTAAAGTATCCCCATCATACGACTGTGGAGCTCCTAATCAGACCCTGGAGCACATCATTGAGCACTGACCTCCGAGGAAATTTGCAGGCAGTCTACCAGATATCCATGCTGTTACACCACAAGCTTTGGCCTGGATATCCAACTTAGATATTGAAATTTGATTTGCTTTGCTACTATCATACGAAAGAAGAAGGTATTCTCTGTGGCAATTGGTGTTCATTCCTGGTAGATCACCATATCCTTGTTACAATGCACACCATGAATATAGTGTCCAATATAGTTAGGAAAACTGCAGGTGAATGGGACAGCTTGACCTTCACTCAGTGGGCATGGACTTTCTAGCATGAGTAGTTTTATTTATATTTGTATGTATATTATATATTTATACATATTTATATGTATATATATATATATATATGAGAGGGAGCGAGAGCACTCAAAAACAAAATTCTGCCTATATATCTCGCTCCGTCTCACCTCACTCCTCATGGCTCCCACTATTCCAATGGGAAGTGGTGGATCTTGGAGCAGCATTTCAGAAAACCATGGGGGCCATGAGCCCAAACCAGCCTGAGCACCAGAGCAGTGCCATGGTTCCCTAGAAAACATGCTAGTGGCTTAGAGGTCTGAACCGCAGGATTGGAAGTCCAGTTTTAAGAAGTAATGCAACTATATTTAACTGGAGAGCACACGATGGCTCAAAGCCTCCAGCTACAGGAGGTTTGCCATACTAGGTTTGATATTGTAGAAAACATTTTAAGGGTATTTCTGCAATGAAAAACCCAATACCAAGAATCGCATCCAGCTGGAGGATTTACATCAAATATTCAAGCCAGAAACAGCATTCCCTATCCCATCTCTGACCAGTACTGAGGGTTATACTGCAGCTATATTTTATGATCATTACATTATCAAAGATGGAAGAGTCAGTTGGGACCTAAACATTAAAACTATTTTACAACATTCTGGCCAGCAGACACCTGAAGGACATTCCACACTCCCAAGTGTTTATTATTAACACCAAACCGATTCCAGTATCTTTTTATGCATGTTTCATAGAAGCACTTGCTGGCCAGACCCCTGAACCCTATAAAGGTGACAGAATGTCTAAGTGACAGTTTGCAGATTAGTGTATCCCAAACCCAACCCATTGGCTCATGCACCAACTAAAGGCCAAGAAGTTACTAAATTTTGTGTACCTGCACTCTTTCAGATTGTCCCTCCTATATTCTATCTGATATAGTGCCCATATAGTAGCCACAGTAGGTGACGGCAACATTGACCATTAGCCCTTGAAAGTCAGATGTTGAATCCATGCACCTGCTTTCTCTTCTTTGCCTCTCATCTGGATTTCAAAGCTTGGGCCCCAAGTTTGTCCAAGCTTCCTCAGAAGTGTGCAGATCACAATCAGTTTACAAAATACAATTCAGATTGCTTCTGATTGGCACAGAAGTCCAAGGTAATTTTTATAAACTTAAGGTGTGAAATGCTAACTTTGAATCTTGTTTTGCAAATTTATTTATGGGGGGTCATTTTAACCTAACCCATCCAATGGAGAAACCGGATTGGGTTGAAGTCAATGGAAAGTGAACACCGGGCGGGGTGTGAAACGAGTAACGGATCCAGTACTGTCCGTTTCCCGCTGGATGGGTTAGGTTCAAATGACCCCCTCCCCCCTGTGAAGGTTTCACTGTCCGCTTTCATGAACTCGACATAGATCAATTTTCATCCTGTGGGTAACATTGACATGACTTCTAAAATGACCCACGTTTAACTGTATGAACTTGGAGTTGAAAGGAGGGCTGTATAAACAAAACATTGTTCACAGATCAACGGTGGGGGGAGGAAGGAGGAGGTTTGTGTTCACAAAATACTTTTCCACCACATGTAAGGTGTAGGGTAGGCTGTGTTAACGATGTTAAAATGGTAAATTAATGAAGTATCAAAACAATGTGAACTCAAAAGTGTCAATATATAACTTGTGTAGGTGGTGCAGTAGTGCAGTGTATTACTGCAGACCTGAGCTGTCACACAGTGTAATCGGAGGATTTAGTGCATTTGCTTGGTTATGCACACAGCCAGCTCTTCACTATCTTTATTCATGTTCTGGGTGAAGGCGTTTGAGGAACTGTCAACAAGCTTGTGGAAGATGCAAAGATTTGTACTGGTGTTCAAACATTGGATGAGAGAAAAGATCACAATCAGATCTAGATGCGTTAGGGGAATAGGCTTGAGTCTGGCAGATGACATTTAATGTAGATAAATGTTTTATGCACTTGGGTAAAGCTAACGCCAAGCATGTATATACTATGCAGGGCTCCAAACCAAAGCCTGTTGAATGGGAAAGAGACCTAGTTGTTATAGTGCACGAGTCTCTAAAGGTTCACGATCAGTGCTGCGAGGCTATAGTAAAGGCTAATTGAGTACTAGGATGCATTGCTGGAAAGATCCAATATAAAATTTAAAAAATACTACACTGCCCCGGTTTCTTCCCTTCTATTGCAACCCTGAAAAATAAAGAGAGAGGCTAATCCATAAGTCGACTCCTAGCTCGCAAATCTTGGACCAACTGAGAATACACTCTATTGACCCCTATTTACACACATGTACGCATTGTTTCTTGTCATGTCAGTCTAATGCAGGAGATTTCAGCCACCTCAAAATCCTCGGCAGAAGTGTCGTCTCTCCAAACCACAGGAACAGTCGCTGTGTAAAGCTGCTGGCTTTATCCACTCATTTTTATTGCAGGATGATTCATGTTGGCTGTTTCATGGAGGACAACCAGATTGTGTTCAGGTGAAACCCTGTTATTGCCATTTCTCAGCCTGTCAAAACCTTTTAGTGAGGACAGGCGATTCCTGTATTAATATTCACTCCTGCATCTCAAGAATCTGGAGCAACCATTCGTGGAGTGAGTGGTGGTTACATGTTTCCGTTTGCCGGGAGTCATTGGCCAGAAATATCAATGAACAACAGCATATTTACAGTCGTACTACATTATTCTTCGAGTGTCAGCCAGTGGCTCAGTGGGTAGCACTCTCGCCTCTGACTCAGAAGGTTCTGGGTTCAAGCCCCATTCCAGGGACTTGAGCACCAAAACCTTGCCTGACACTCCAGTGCAGTACTGAGGGAGGTTCTGTCTTTCGGATGAGACATTTTGGATAGTCCCATCTGCTCTCTCGGGCACTATTTCGAAGAAGAGCAGGGGAGTTATCCCTGATGTCTTTATCCCTCAATTAATATCACTAAATCAGATTATCTGGTCATTACTACAGTGCTGTATGTGGTAGCTTGCTCTGCAAATTGGCTCCTACATCACAACAGTGACTGCACTTCAAAAAGAACTTCATTGGCTGTAAAGCATTTTGGGACGTCCCGTGGTCATGAAAGGCGCTATATAAATGCAAGTTTGTCTTTTTTTGAGTGCCTTGTGTGCGTCGCAAAAATGGAAAGTCTAAACAGCAGGGAGCAATGGGATACTAACCTTATTTTCTGACTAAATAAACCACTCAACCAAAATGTGTCAAATTACAAGTTAGTTATATGGATCTTGTGTATGAGTGGAATAAACTTGATTCTTTGTAGTGTTTATAAATCAACACTGTCCAAAGTCACGAGATGGTATTTTATTTGCATGTTAACTTTATTGAATGTTTAGTGCTCGATTCCAAATAAAACACCGAATTATAACCCTCTCTTACACCTTGGCCTTGCTATTGAGCTTTCAGTTCAAACACTGCTGTGCTTCACCTACTAGTAAGGCTCTAACCTATAAACAAAAATATTATCTGAAATTGCTCTGTCCAACCAAGTTTTATTCCATGAATCGTGGAAGGAGGCCATTTTGGCCCATCGTGTCCGCGCCGGCCAACAAGAGGCTATCCAGCCTAATCCCACTTTCCAGCTCTAGGTCCGTAACCCTGCAGGTTTCAGCACTTCAGGTGCCTATCCAAGTACCTTTTAAATGTGGTGAGGGTTCCAGCCTCTACCACCCTTTCAGGCAGTGAGTTCCAGACCCCCACAACCCTCTGCATGAAGAAATTTCCCCTCAAATACCCTTTAAATCTTCTACCAATTACTTTAAATTTATGCCCCCTGGTTGTTTATCCCTCTGCTAAGGGAAATGGGCCCTTTCTATCCACTATTGGCCTGTCATAATTTTATACACCTCAATGAGGTCTCCCCTCCACCTCCTCTGTTCCAATGAAAACAAATGCAGCCTATCCAATCTGTCCTCGTAGCTTAGATTCTCCACTCCTGGCAACATCCTCGTAAATCTCCTCTGTACCCTCTCCAGTGCAATCACGTCCTTCCTGTAATGTGGTGACCCTAGAACTGCATGCAGTAATCTAGCTGTGGCCTAACCAGTGTTTTATATAGTTCAAACATAACCTCCTTGCTCTTGTATTCTATGCCTCGCTAATAAAGGCAAGCATTTCGTATGCCTTCTTAACCACCTTATCTCCCTGGCCTGCTACTTTCAGGGATCTGTGGACATGCACTCCCAGGTCCCTTTGTTCCTCTACACTTCTCAGTATCCTATCATTTAATGTGTATTCCCTTGAACAACATGTTCAACAGAGCATGTTAAAATTGTTTCATTTTTTTAATTTCTTTTTAAACCTTGGTGAAAATTAAGCAAAAATTACAAATTTACATTTCCTAGCTGACAATCTAGTGTAACAAAAGTTAACTCGCTCAGCCATTTATACTGGTTATACAGCTAAATTTGTTTCATTTAAAATATTAAATAAATACATACAAGGAAATACATAGTTATAGAACAGGAGTCTAAAAAGATGGTAAACATAAAGTGAGAGGAAATCCTATTAAAAATGTGTAAGCCTGTACAGTAATGCATACAGTGTCCATAATAAAACAGGGGAGCTGGAGGCAATCGTGCATTGCGAGGAACTAGACATAATGGATTACTGAGACATGGCTACAGAAAAATCAGAACTGGGAATTAAACATTGCAGGGTATAGCATATTTAGAAAAGATAGAAAGGGAATAAGGGGAGGTGGAGTAACTACTTATTGGGGTCAACATAATGGCAGTAGAATAAAGTGATGCAGCTGTCAGCAGGACAAAAATAGAATCCATATCGATAGAGATAAAAGATAATAAAGGCTCAATCACACTAATGGGTGTAGTCTACAAACCATCTAATAGTGGAAGGGAGGTGGAGGAACAAATATGCAGATAAATTAGGGAAATTAGTAAAAAAAACATACAATAATAATCATGAGGGATTTCAACTACCCTGATATTAATTGGACAGAAGAGGTAGGTAAAGGAGATTAGGGTTGGAGTTCATACAATGTGTACAGGACTCCTTTCTAATCCAAAACGTAAAAAGCCCAACAAGGGGGGGATTCGCTAATGGCTAGAGCAGATAAGAGAAGTAAAGTATGGGAACATCTAGGCAATAGTGACCATAATATAATATACTTGAAAATGATAATTGAGAAGGACATAAGTATGACAAAAACCGGGGTAATAGATTGGAGAAAATCTGATTTTGGGGGGCTGAGAAAAGAACTTGGGAAAATAAAATCGGCAACAATATTGGCAAAAAACGATGTAGAAGAGCAAAGGGAAACATTTAAAACAGTGTTCAACAGAGTGCTGGTACAATATATTTTGCTAAAAGAAAAGAACAAGCTAAACACTAAAGACTTCATGGATGAAAAAAATCATAAGGGAACAATTGAGGGGAAGGAAAGATGCATAATTTAACTTCATAGACAGCAGGGGAGTGCATGATAAGGGAGAATATAAAAAGATTAGGAGAGAAGTAAAAAAAGACAATTAACAAGGCAAAAAGAATTATGAAATTAAATGATCAAGGAACATAGAACAAAATAGTAAAATATTTAACAGGCACATCAATAAAAAAAGGAAGATTGGGATGGGAATAGGGCCATTAAGGGAAAGACAGGATAATACCACCGGTAATGATAGAGAGATGGCAGAAATATTAAATCATTATTTTGCTTCGGTATTTAGTAGGGAGATAGAACAGGTGGACATGAAATTGGATGATGAGATTAATAATGAGATAAGAACATTTAAAATAAAAAGAGGGGATACATTACATAAACTAATCAAACTCAAAAGACGATAAAACTCCTGGTCTGGATGGATTGCATCCATGCATTTTAAAAGAATCTACAGAAGAGATAGCAGACATATATTTAATAATTCATTAGAAAAAGGTGTAGTGTCAGAGGGCTAATGTTCTATCCCCCTTCTTAAATATAGATATTACATGTCCAGGGAATTATAGACCAGTGAGCTTAACATCAGTGGTAGGAAAAATCATTAAATCCCTACTAAAGGAGAAATAGAAGATCATCTAGAAACCAAAAATATAACAATGAATAGTTTCAAAAGGGAAAGTCTTGTTTGATCAACCTCAGTGAATTCTTTTGTTGTTCACAATTTATATAAATGATTTAGACTTTGGAATCAAAAACACAATTTCCAAATTTGCGGATTACACCAAATTGGGGGGGATAGTCAATACCGAGGAGGGCTGCAACATATTACAGGAGGACATTAATAAACTTGCAGAATGGGCTTTTAATTGGCAAATAAAGTTCAGCACAGATAAATGTGAGGTATTACATTTTGGTAGGAAGAATAGGGAGCTCACTTATTACTTGCTGATAGTTAGATGAGGAAAGAGGGGAGGAGGCTCGAGTGGAGCATAAACACCAGCATAGACTGGTTGGGCCGAATGGTCTGTTTCCGTGCCCTATCTCCTATGTAATCCTATCTAACACATGAAGGGAACTGTTGCCTGAAAGCTGGTAGGTGTGGTCAGTTGGGAATGATGGGAAACCATGTAAACTCCAGGCTGAGGCTTTTTACTTGGGCACAGGCCTCTGATGGAAAACATTGTTCCAGCCATTCAAACATACACAATATGAGTGCGGAGGTATTTTTAACCATAGTCTTACAAATGATGTATTTTCTATGTCTCTTACTACATTACAAATCTTATTTCCATCAGTAAGTGCTCAGTTTAGTGGGAAAACCAAAATGGCAGCCAAAAGCATAAAAAAATATTTGGAGCAACAGGTTAGGTACCTTGCTATCTTTTTATTGGTAGATTTTACTTACTGTTTATGCCTAATTTGTTTTCATATGTAGTTCCTCACTGAAAGTTTCCTAGAGTTCAATTCATGTATTTCCCCCTCTTCATTTGTGACTTGTTGCTGTCCTTTGGCTGAAAGTTCATATTCAATCAGTTGCAAGTAATGTGCACGTATACACATGTGATATCTAAGGTGTGATGCCAAAGTTGTGACGCAGGATGTGTGAGGTGACCAAGGCAATGCGTGCTAGAAGTGGTTGTTTTATATAATAGCCCCAGGCTCTGGGGCTTCTGTTCTTCAAGTCTTGCATCCCACTCCCCACTATTAGAAACATAGAAACATAGAAAATAGGTGCAGGAGCAGGCCATTCAGCCCTTCTAGCCTGCACCGCCATTCAATGAGTTCATGGCTGAACATGAAACTTCAGTACCCCCTTCCTGCTTTCTCGCCATAACCCTTGATCCCCCGAGTAGTAAGGACTTCATCTAACTCCCTTTTGAATATATTTAGTGAATTGGCCTCAACTACTTTCTGTGGTAGAGAATTCCACAGGTTCACCACTCTCTGGGTGAAGAAGTTTCTCCTCATCTCGGTCCTAAATGGCTTACCCCTTATCCTCAGACTGTGACCCCTGGTTCTGGACTTCCCCAACATTGGGAACATTCTTCCTGCATCTAACCTGTCTAAACCCGTCAGAATTTTAAACATTTCTATGAGGTCCCCTCTCATTCTTCTGAACTCCAGTGAATACAAGCCTAGTTGATCCAGTCTTTCTTGATAGGTCAGTCCCGCCATCCCGGGAATCAGTCTGGTGAATCTTCGCTGCACTCCCTCAATAGCAAGAATGTCCTTCCTCAAGTTAGGAGACCAAAACTGTACACAATACTCCAGGTGTGGCCTCACCAAGGCCCTGTACAACTGTAGCAACACCTCCCTGCCCCTGTATTCAAATCCCCTCGCTATGAAGGCCAACATGCCATTTGCTTTCTTAACCGCCTGCTGTACCTGCATGCTAACCTTCAATGACTGATGTACCATGACACCCAGGTCTCGTTGCACCTTCCCTTTTCCTAATCTGTCACCATTCAGATAGTAGTCTGTCTCTCTGTTTTTACCACCAAAGTGCTCTGCTGCTCCTGTCGTTCTACCCTCTTGGTCTTGGTAGTCCAGAGGTCTCTTAAAGGGTAGGGAAAGAGAGAGATGCTGATTCCTACATTGTAACACTGACTACACTTCAAAAGTACTTCCTTGGCTCTAAAGCACTTTGGGATGTCCTGAAGTCATGAAAGGCTCCATATAAATGCAAGTCCACGAGGGAGAAAGGAATAGAAGGATATATGTCGGTGAGGTGAGATAAAGTAAAAAGAGTGGGCATAGAATATCTGGAAACAGGAAGCCTGGGAGATTTTAATTCACACACCAAAATCAACAGAAAATCAAAATTGACCGTTCTGCAATATTTGCGATTTGAGCCCTTAATCCACTGTTGGTATTCTATCAACAGTGTAACTGGAGAAGGGAGTCCGATCTCCCGGACAATGAAGCTAGTTCCCAGGAGGGAGAAAGGAATAGAAAGATCAGTTGATGGGGTGAGATGAAGTAAAAAGAGTGGTAGGAGGCTCGAGTGGAGCATAGACCAGTTGGGCCACAAAGCCTGTTCGTGCCGTGCATGCTATGTAATCCCACAAGTCTTGAATAATTTTAACAGCTGGTAAAGTATTAAGGACAATGGGTAAAAACTGAAAATGAAAAATCTTGCTTGTAACATCATCTCTGTTATCCAGTGCCTGTTTGTAGTGTTTCTCGTGTTTCAATCTCTTGCCCTTATGGCTCTGCTTGCTGCAAAGTAAGACTGCTGTGAATGCTATTTTTACAAATTAGGATCTGGCTGAAACCCTCTAACCAATGGAATGAATCTTGCGAAAATATGTGATTGGAAGCAGCCTGTGTTTACAGCAGGACCCACACTGCGTTCGAGGGACGCATGGCGAGGAGAGATTGTCACTGGCAATGCATTTCAGTAGTTGCTGTTCTCGTAAACAAACAAACAGCAGGACCGCGCCACTCAAATGAAACCATGGTGTGTTTGTGCAGGAGCAAGAGAGAACACACAGGTCTGCCCCTAATAAACTCCCCAATATCAAACAGTATATTACAGTGGGTCCTGAGCGGCAAGTCTCACTGTCCAACACGAATATCCCTCACCTCGCCAAGTACAGCATTTTAACACAACACTTGGGGCCTGAAAAAGTTCTCAATTTATTCTCTCGAACGCAGGCCAGCCATGTTCCGACAGATGCCCCTTTGGTGTTTCTTCATGGGATCAAATTCATTGTTTTATTGTAGATTGCTGATTCTTGTGTCCGCCACCCTCACCAAAAAAATTATAATAAGGACACCGAAGTGACTGAAAAGCAGATTTTGTACACTGTGCAATGTCTCAGTTGGATAAGATGAATTTGCTGTTTGCTCTGCTTTGTATACACGTGTCTGGAGTTCCCTACACCTGAGGGCATAACAATGGAGACGCCCCTTCTCTGAATACTGGGTTGACATCCAGTGAGGTACTCGCGTCCAATAGGAACGGGGTGCCTCCACCTTGCATTGCCTGCATCATCTCTAGCCAGTCCTCCTGGTATTTTGACTCAGGCTAAGAACAACAACTACAACTTGCATTTATATAGCACCTTGAAAGAGAGACTTGCATTTATATAGCGCCTTTCACGACCACAGGACATCACAAAGCGCTTTACAGCCAATGAAGTACTCTTGAAGTGTAGTCACTGCTGCCGTGTTTCCCACATTACAACAAAGTTGTGCATAGCAAGCTCCCACAAACAGCAATGTGATAATGACCAGATAATCTGTTTTTGTTATGTTGATTGAGGGATAAATATTGGCCAAGATACTGGGGATAACTCCCCTTGCTCTTCTTCAAAATAATGCTATGGAATCTTTTACGTCGACCTGAGAGGGCAAACGAGACCTCTGTTTAACATCTCATCCGAAAGGCAGCATTCCCTCAGCACTACACTGGGAGTGTCAGCCTAGATTTTTGTGCTCATGTCCCTGGAATGGGACCTGAATCCACAACCTTCTGACTCAGAGGCGAGTGTGCTACCCACTGAGCCACAGCTGACACTGTAACACAGTAATACATCCCACAGTGCTTCACAAGAGTGTAATCAAACTAAATTTGACACCGAGCCATTTCAGCAGTGACCTGTCCCTGCAAAATGGGTCTTTGTTTCAGAAACAACCCAGAGCATGATCTGCTGGATGTAAGTCAGTGGAAGAACTGGGTTGTCTCATTTGCCTCTAGGCATGGAAGAGAGAAGACATGCACAAGCCTGCGTTTATCCACACTGAAGGACCTCCGGCACTTGCTGGGCTTCCCTGTGACCTTGGTTATTATATTTGATTTCAATTCTCAACTCCTGCCACATTTCTGTGCCCTCTGCAAATTTGGGAATGTCTGACAAGTGTTCTGATCCTTTGTTCTGATCCCGCAAAATGGTGATTGTGGTTCAACCAGGTGTGCTGGGTAAGGGTAAAAATCCCCAGTGGTATTTTAATTAAGATGTATAAAATCACACTCTCCCTCACTCTCTATGTCTCCCACTCATTGTTCCATTAGGAGGAATTGTTTCCTATTCCTGTACTCGATACTCAAATGTTCGGGTCATCTGTGTTGCATCATTCTGCCACGAAAAAGGAATGTCATGGCAACAGAAAAGGCATTGTGACCCATTCAGAGTAATGAATGATTGTGAAACATTCCTGCTAAGTATCATCATCATCATAGACAGTCCCTCAAAATCGAGGAAGACTTGCTTCCACTCCAAAAATGAGTTCTTAGGTGACTGAACAGTCCAGTACGGAAATTACAGTCTCTGTCACAGGTGGGACAGACAGTGGTTGAAGGAAAGGGTGGGTGGCACTGGTTTGCCGCATGTTCCTTCCGCTGCCTGCGCTTGGCTTCTGCATGCTCTCGGCAATGAGACTCGAGGTGCTCAGCGCCCTCCCGGATGTACTTCCTCCACCTACGGCGGTCTTTAACCAGGGACTCCCTCCCAGGTGTCGAAAGGGATGTTGCACTTTATCAAGGACGCTTTGAGGGTGTCTTTAAAATGTTTCCTCTGCCCACCTTGGGGCCCGCCTGCCGTGTAGGAGTTCTGAGTAGAGCGCTTGCTTTGGGAGTCTTGTGTCAGGCATGCGAACAATGTGGCCCACCCAGCGGAGCTGGTCGAGTGCGATCAGTACTTCAATGCTCGGGATGTTGGCCTGGTCAAGGATGCTAATGTTGATGCGTCTATCCTCCCAGGGGATTGCAGGATCTTGCGGAGACGTCATTGGTGGTATTTCTCAGCGATTTGTGGTGTCTGCTGTACATGATCCATGTCTCTGAGCCATACAGGAGGGTGGGTATCACTGCAGCCTGCTAAGTAAGTGTAGAGTTGAATGAATAATGCAGCAAGAGGAAGGGTTTATCATGGGCTAGGTTTAGTTCTAACACCAGCCTGTTGGTGTCTCAGCCTAGCATGGCCCTGGAGCTGGAGCAGTCACTCAGAGTCCAGCAACCTCCTGACTGAGCCATTGTGCCAATATTAAACATCCATTACTTGAAGGGAGCAACTTCTGAGTAATTCTTTTTAC
This sequence comes from Pristiophorus japonicus, assembly GCF_044704955.1. Classification (NCBI taxonomy): domain Eukaryota; kingdom Metazoa; phylum Chordata; class Chondrichthyes; family Pristiophoridae; genus Pristiophorus; species Pristiophorus japonicus. The sequence continues at coordinate 109,953,080 of NC_091989.1, read as the reverse complement.
ATATTTTGTATGTTTGAATCTTTGTGAGTCAGGTGGTCATGGATTCAAGTCCCACTCCAGAGACTTTAGCATATAATCTAGGCTTTAGTCCATAGGTAGTCCCTCGAACGAGGAAGACTTGCTTCCACGAGTTCACAGGTGTTTCGATGAAGGACCCGATGTTCCAGACCTGAACCCCAGTTGAGGGGGTGGAAGATGCCTGTGCGTGAATGTTTTTGCCGTTGTACACGAGCCACCACTGACACTTCAGTGCAGTGCTGAGGGAGTGCTGAACTCTTGGAGATGCCATCTTTCGGATGAAACGTTAAACCGAGGCCCCATCTGCCCCCTCGGATGTAAGAATCCCTAGTCGAAGAAGAGCAGGGGAATTCTTCCAGTGTTCTGGCCAATATTTATCCCTCAACCAACGCCTAAAACAGATGATCTTCTCATTTATTTCATTTCCATTTGTGGGAACTTGCTGTGTGCACATTGGCTGCTGCATTTCCCACATTGCAACAGTGACCACATTTCAAAAATACTTCACTGGTTGTAAAGCGCTTTGGGATCTCCTGAGGATATGAAAGATGTATTTATAAATGCGAGTTTTTAAAAAAAATTTGCTGTCTGTTTCTTTTTTCACTTCTGATTTTTTTCAGCCAGTAATTGTCATTCTCTGACACAAATTGCACTGACAGTATTTTAAAAGCAGGTGACCTGTTCTGCCTATGGTGCTTATCAGTCAGTCAGACAAGGTTTATAATGGCCAGCCCTCTGTGCTCTCCCACCCACTGTACCTATCGCTGCAGGCCAGGCCGAGATCACTAGGCTTCATTTGAAGCGCTTAATTGGATTACTGCCATGGCGTGTTTATTATATATTCAACATTGCGTCCGTTCCCACTGGACGTATTTTCTGGAATACTTTGTGCTTATTTTGGTATTTACTGAAGTATTGCTCTTGTCCATAATAGTCCAGTCACATACCTATTAGCACAGGCAGGGCCATTAATAGGCAGTGACTAAAATAGTTTTATTTTAACAAGATATGCATTGAATCTGCACACAGTTTTTTTTGATGCCAGCAGATCTAATGCTGGAGTAACACTGGAGTTATGTGCAACAGGATTGAAATATTTCATGTGTGCTCAGGAAGCATTTCATCAACAGATTCATTTTGGAGGGTGGGGGGGAGCACTAAGGTTTGAATAACAGCTAACGGATGTGTACAATTTGAGTTCAATGTTGGGATTCATCTTGCTGTTTCTAGTTATTACTGAAATACGGGCTCGCAACAAATTATTTTGGAAACAGTCAAGGCATTGTAGCAACTCGACGTTCATCAATAAAGCAGACTACACGTGCTTATAAGAAGTCACAGAGCCTTACAGCACAGAATGAGGCTAACATGCCTGCGCCGGCTCATTGAAAGAGCAATCCAATTAGTCCCACTCCCCCGCTCTTTCCCCGTAGCCCTGCAATTTTTTTTCCCCTTCAAGTATTTATCCAATTCTCTTTTGAAAGTTACTATTGAATTCCTTTTCAGGCAGTCAATTCCAGTCGTCATAACTCACTGCATAACAAAAAAATCTCCTCAACTCCCCTCTGGCTCTTTTGCCAATTATCTTAAATGTGTGCCTGGTTACCGACCCTTCTGCCAGTGGAAACTGTTTCTCCTTATTTACTCTATCAAAACCCCCCAGGAAGTGCTGCCTAAAAATGACTTCGAAGCAGTGATTTTCCTGGAGTCAGTCAAATACGTCTCCACCTTCAGGATCAAGAGTCCTCTTCGTGGGTTATCAGGCCTGGGACTGTAATCTCAGTTTTGCGTGAACATACTATGGGCCCAAGTTTCGGGCCGCGCCTAGAACGGCGCAGCCCCGACCTGGACGCCTGTTTTTCGCGCCACAAAGTGCGCCTTAAAAAAAAGACTTACAGATTCTCCGGCTCCCTGCTGGTCCTCTTGAGTCAGGTGCGGTGCAGCAGGAGCTGTAGGGGGTGGAGCTAGGTCCCTGCGCTGAAAACAGTGCCGGGACCTCTGCACATGCATGCTACAGTGGGCGCGCATGTGCAGTAGCTCCAGGCGCCCAAAACTGTGTGGGAGGGGCCCGAAGCATGCAGCCCCTAGCCCTGGCCGAATAGCTTCACTGGGGCTGCGTGCATAAGGCTGCCTCCCACGCCCAGCTCCTGCTTCCTCCCGACCCGACTCGACTCCCTCCCCCCCCCCCCCCACCCCCGCGCTTCCCCCCCCAACCCAACCCACGCTCCTGACCCCGGACCACGGACCCGACCCGACCCAATGCCATCTACCTGTAAATCTGGTGCTGGGGACGGGCCCCGCCTGAAGTCTTGGGCCTGGCCCGGCCGTTCAGCCTCCCCGCCCCCCCTTCTCCTTTCCCCCCCCCCCCAACCCCATTCTCCTTTCCGAGAGCCGGCGGCAGTTGGTGAGAAGCGGGAGCAGCGTCGGAGCGGCCTATAAAAGGCGTACTTGTGCAGCTACAGCGGGAGAGAAAGCAAAAAAGAAGTAGAAGGGAATCAAAAGGTGACGTCACAGCCAATGGGGTAAGTGATTGGCTGGTGATTGGTGAGTAGCTTTTCTTTTTCTTTTTATATCAGTAAGTAAACTGTAACATTGTTATTACCAATTTAAGTGTATCTAAGGGTTAAGGCATGGCAGGAGAGCTCGATCACGTGATATGCTCCTCCTGTACCATGTGGGAACTCGGGGACACTTCCGGTGTCCCTGACGACTACATGTGTGAGAAGTGTATCCGGCTCCATCTCCTGATGGACCGCGTTGCGGAATTGGAGCTGAGGGTGGATTCACTCTGGAGCATCCACGATGCTGAGAATGACATAAGTGGCGCGTGTAGTGAGTTGGTCTTACCGCATGAAAAGGATCCACAGCCAGCTAGGGAATGGAAGACCAGCAGGAGGAGTAGTACAAAGAAGGTAGTGCAGGGGACCCATCTGGTCATCCCACTGCAAAACAGATACACTGCTTTGAGTGCTGTTGAGGGAGATGACTCATCAGGGGAGAGCAGCAGCAGCCAAGTTCATGGCACCGTGGCTGGCTCTGTTGTACAGGAGGGCATAAAAAAGAGTGGGAGAGCGATAGTGATAGGGGATTCAATCATAAGGGGAATAGATAGGCGTTTCTGCAGGATGGTATGTTGCCTCCCTGGTGCAAGGGTCAAAGATGTCTCCGAGCGAGTGCAGGACATTCTAAAAAGGGAGGGAGAACAGCCAGTTGTCGTGGTGCACATTGGTACCAACGACATAGGTTAAAAAAAGGGATGAGGTCCTACGAGACGAATTTAAGGAGCTAGGAGCTAAATTAAAAAGTAGGACCTCAAAAGTAGTAATCTCGGGATTGCTACCAGTGCCACGTGCTAGTCAGAGTAGGAATCGCAGGATAGCACAGATGAATACGTGGCTTGAGCAGCGGTGCAGCAATGAGGGATTCAAATTTGTGGGGCATTGGAACAGGTTCTGGGGGAGGTGGGACCAGTACAAACTGGACGGTCTGCACTTGGGCAGGACCGGAACCAATGTCCTAGGGGGAGTGTTTGCTAGTGCTGTTGGTGAGGAGTTAAACTAATATGGCAGGGGGATGGGAACCAATACAGGGAGACAGAGGGAAACAAAAAGGAGACAAAACCAAAAGACAGAAAAGAGATGAGTAAAAGTGGAGGGCAGAGAAACCAAAGGCAAAAAACAAAGGGCCACTGAATATAAAAGGGCTGCAGGAGGGGTCAAAACTAAAAATCATGGTTTAAAAACTAGGATGAAAACACTCTACCTAAATGCACGCAGCATTCGAAATAAAGTAAATGAGTGGACGGCACAAATCATTACAAAAGGGTATGATTGGTGGCCATTACAGAAACATGGTTGCAAGGTGGTCAAGATACAGGGGTATCTGACGATTCAGAAAGCTAGGCAAGAAGGGAAAGGAGGTGGGGTAACTCTGTTAATAAAAGATGATATCAGGGCAGTTGTGAGAGACGATATTGGCTCCAATGAACAAAATGTTGAATCATTGTGGGTGGAGATTAGAGATAGTAAGGGGAAAAAGTCACTGATCGGCGTAGTTTATAGGCCCCCAAATAATAACTTCACGGTGGGGCGAGCAATAATCAAGGGAATAATGGAGGCATGTGAAAAAGGAACGGCAGTAGACATGGGGGATTTCAACCTACACATCGATTGGTCAAAACAAATCGCACGGGGTAGCCTGGAGGAGGAATTCATAGAATGCATACGGGATTGTTTCTTAGAACAGTATGTAACAGAACCTACAAGGGAACAAGCCATCTTAGATCTGGTCCTGTGTAATGAGACAGGAAAAATAAACGATCACCTCGTAAAAGATCCTCTCGAAATGAGTGATCACAATATGGTTGAATTTGTAATACAGATTGAGGATGAGGAAGTTGTGTCAGAAACGAGCATACTATGCTTAAACAAAGGGGACTACAGTGGGATGAGGGCAAAGTTGGCTAAAGTAGACTGGAAACAAGGACTAAACGGTGGCACAATTGAGGAACAGTGGAGGACTTTTAAGGAGCTCTTTCATAGTGCGCAACAAAAATATATTCCAGTGAAAAAGAAGGGCGGCTAGAGAAGGGATAACCAGCCGTGGATAACCAAGGAAATAAAGGAAAGTATCAAATCAAAGACCAATGCGTATAAGGTGGCCAAGGTTAGTGGGAAACTAGTGGATTGGGAAAATTTTAAGCAACAGCAAAGAATGACTAAAAAAGCAATAAAGAAAGGGAAGATAGATTACGAAGGTAAACTTGCGCAAAACATAAAAACAGATAGTAAAAGCTTTTACAGATATATAAAACGGAAAAGAGTGACTAAAGTAAATGTTGGCCCCTTAGAAGATGAGAAGGGGGATTTAATAATGGGAAATGTGGAAATGGCTGAGACCTTAAACAATTATTTTGCTTCCGTCTTCACAGTGGAAGACACAAAAACCATGCCAAAATTTGCAGGCCACAGGAATGTGGGAAGGGAGGACCTTGAGACAATCACTATCACTAGGGGGGTAGTGCTGGACAGGCTAATGGGACTGAAGGTAGACAAGTCCCCTTGTCCTGATGAAATGCATCCCAGGGTATTAAAAGAGATGGCAGAAGTTATGGCAGATGCATTCGTTATAATCTACCAAAATTCTCTGGACTCTGGGGAGGTACCAGCGGATTGGAGAGCAGCTAATGTAACGCCTCTGTTTAAAAAAAGGGGACAGGCAAAAGGCAGGGAACTATAGGCCGGTTAGTTTAACATCTGTAGTGGGGAAAATGCTTGAAACTATCATTAAGGAAGAAATAGCAGGACATCTAGATAGGAATAGTGCAATCAAGCAGACGCAGCATGGATTCATGAAGGGGAAATCATGTTTAATTAACTTACTGGAATTCTTTGAGGATATAACGAGCGTGGTGGATAGAGGTGTACCGATGGATGTGGTATATTTAGATTTCCAAAAGGTATTCGATAAGGTGCCACACAAAAGGTTACTGCAGAAGATAAAGGTACGCGGAGTCAGAGGAAATGTATTAGCATGGATAGAGAATTGGCTGGCGAACAGAAAGCAGAGAGTCGGGATAAATGGGTCCTTTTCTGGTTGGAAATCAGTGGTTAGCGGTGTGCCACAGGGATCAGTGCTGGGACCACAACTGTTTACAATATACATAGATGACCTAGAAGAGGGGACAGAGTGTAGTGCAACAAAATTTGCAGATGACACTAAGATTCATAGAAACATAGAAAATAGGTGTAGGAGTAGGCCGTTCGGCCCTTCTAGCCTGCACCGCCATTCAATGAGTTCATGGCTGAACATTCAACTTCAGTACCCCATTCCTGCTTTCTCGCCATACCCCTTGATCCCCCTAGTAGTAAGGACCTCATCTAACTCCTTTTTGAATATATTTAGTGATTTTGGCCTCAACAACTTTCTGTGGTAGAGAATTCCACAGGTTCACCACTCTCTGGGTGAAGAAGTTCCTCCGCATCTCGGTCCTAAATGGCTTACCCCTTATCCTTAGACTGTGACCTCTGGTTCTGGACTTCCCCAACATTGGGAACATTCTTCCTGCATCTAACCTGTCTAACCCCGTCAGAATTTTAAATGTTTCTATCAGGTCCCCTCTCATTCTTCTGAACTCCAGTGAATACAAGCCCAGTTGATCCAGTCTTTCTTGATAGGTCAGTCCCGCCATCCTGGGAATCAGTCTGGGGAACCTTCGCTGCACTCCCTCAATAGCAAGAATGTCCTTCCTCAAGTTAGGAGACCAAAACTGTATACAATACTCCAGGTGTGGCCTCACCAATGCCCTGTACAACTGTAGCAACACCTCCCTGCCCCTGTACTCAAATCCCCTTGCTATGAAGGCCAACGTGCCATTTGCTTTCTTAACCGCCTGCTGCACCTGCATGCCAACCTTCAATGACTGATGTACCATGACACCCAGGTCTCTTTGCACCTCCCCTTTTCCTAATCTGTCACCATTCAGATAATAGTCTGTCTCTCTGTTTTTACCACCAAAGTGGATAACCTCACATTTATCCACATTATACTTCATCTGCCATGCATTTGCCCACTCGCCTAACCTATCCAAGTCGCTCTGCAGTCTCACAGCATCCTCCTCGCAGCTCACACTGCCACCCAACTTAGTGTCATCTGCAAATTTGGAGATACTACATTTAATCCCCTCATCTAAATCATTAATGTACAGTGTAAACAGCTGGGGCCCCAGCACAGAACCTTGCGGTACCCCACTAGTCACTGCCTGCCATTCTGAAAAGTCCCCATTTACTCCTACTCTTTGTTTCCTGTCTGACAACCAGTTCTCAATCCACGTCAGCACACTACCCCCAATCCCATGTGCTTTAACTTTGCACATCAATCTCTTGTGTGGGACCTTGTCGAACGCCTTCTGAAAGTCCAAATATACCACATCAACTGGTTCTCCCTTGTCCACTCTACTGGAAACATCCTCAAAAAATTCCAGAAGATTTGTCAAGCATGATTTCCCTTTCACAAATCCATGCTGACTTGGACCTATCATGTCACCTCTTTCCAAATGCACTGCTATGACATCCTTAATAATTGATTCCATCATTTTACCCACTACCGATGTCAGGCTGACCGGTCTATAATTCCCTGTTTTCTCTCTCCCTCCTTTTTTAAAAAGTGGGGTTACATTGGCTACCCTCCACTCTATAGGAACTGATCCAGAGTCAATGGAATGTTGGAAAATGACTATCAACGCATCCACTATTTCCAAGGCCACCTCCTTAAGTACTCTGGGATGCAGTCCATCAGGCCCTGGGGATTTATCGGCCTTCAATCCCATCAATTTCCCCAACACAATTTCCCGGCTAATAAGGATTTCCCTCAGTTCCTCCTCCTTACTAAACCCCCCGACCCCTTTTATAACCGGAAGGTTGTTCGTGTCCTCCTTCGTGAATACCGAACCAAAGTACTTGCTCAATTGGTCCGCCATTTCTTTGTACCCCGTTATGACTTCCCATGATTCTGACTGCAGGGGCCCTACGTTTGTCTTTACTAACCTTTTTCTCTTTACATATCTATAGAAACTTTTGCAATCCGTCTTAATGTTCCCTGCAAGCTTCTTCTCATACTCCATTTTCCCTGCCCTAATCAAACCCTTTGTCCTCCTCTGCTGAGTTCTAAATTTCTCCCAGTCCCCAGGTTCGCTGCTATTTCTGGCCAATTTGTATGCCACTTCCTTGGCTTTAATACTATCCCTGATTTCCCTTGATAGGCACGGTTGAGCCACCTTCCCTTTTTTATTTTTATGCCAGACAGGAATGTACAATTGTTGTAGTTCATCCATGCGGTCTCTAAATGTCTGCCATTGCCCATCCACAGTCAACCCCTTAAGTATCATTCGCCAATCCATCCCAGCCAATTCACGCCTCATACCTTCAAAGTTAGCCTTCTTTAAGTTCTGGACCATGGTCTCTGAATTAACTGTTTCATTCTCCATCCCAATGCAGAATTCCACCATATTATGGTCAATCTTCCCCAAGGGGCCTCGCACAACGAGATTGCTAATTAATCCTCTCTCATTACATAACACCCAGTCTAAGATGGCCTCCCCCCTAGTTGGTTCCTCGACATATTGGTTTAAAAAACCATCCCTTATGCACTCCAGGAAATCCTCCTCCACCGTATTGCTTCCAGTTTGGTTAGCCCAATCTATGTGCATATTAAAGTCACCCATTATAACTGCTGCACCTTTATTGCATGCACCCCTAATTTCCTGTTTGATGCCCTCCCCAACATCACTACTACTGCTTGGAGGTCTGTACACAACTCCCACTAACGTTGGTTGGAAAGCGGGCTGTGTCGAGGACTCTGAGAGGCTGCAAGGAGATTTGGATAGGTTAAGCGAATGGGCTAAGGTTTGGCAGATGGAATACAATGTCGGAAAGTGTGAGGTCATCCACCTTGGGGGGAAAAAAAAAAACAGTAAAAGGGAATATTATTTGAATGGGGAGAAATTACAACATGCTGTGGTGCAGAGGGACCTGGGGGTCCTTGTGCATGAATCCCAAAAGGTTAGTTTGCAGGTGCAGCAGGTAATCAGGAAGGCAAATGGAATGTTGGCCTTCATTGCGAGAGGGATGGAGTACAAAAGCAGGGAGGTCTTGCTGCAACTGTATAAGGTATTGGTAAGGTCGCATCTGGAGTACTGCATGCAGTTTTGGTCACCTTACTTAAGGAAGGATATACTAGCTTTGGAAGGGGTACAGAGACGATTCACTAGGCTGATTCCAGAATCGAGGGGGTTACCTTATGATGATAGATTGAGTAGACTGGATCTTTACTCCTTGGACTTCAGAAGGATGAGGGGTGATCTTATAGAAACATTTAAAATCATGAAAGGGATAGACAAGATAGAGGCAGAGAGGTTGTTTCCATTGGTGGGGGAGACTTGAACTAGGGGGCACAGTCTCAAAATACGGAGGAGCCAATTTAAAACCGAGTTGAGAAAGAATTTCTTCTCCCAAAGGGTTGTGAATCTGTGGAATTCTCTGCCCAAGGAAGCAGTTGAGGCTAGCTCATTGAATGTTTTCAAGTCAAAGATAGATAGATTTTTAAGCATTAAGGGTTACGGGGAGAGGGCGGGTAAGTGGAGCTGAGTCCACGGCCAGATCAGCCATGATCTTATTGAATGGCGGAGCAGGCTCGAGGGGCTAGATGGCCTACTCCTGTTCCTAGTTCTTGTGTCCCCCCCCCTTCTCCTTTCCTCCCCCCCTTCTCCTTTCCCCCCCCCCATCTCCTTTCCTCCCCCCCCATCTCCTTTCCTCCCCCCCCATCTCCTTTCCTCCATCCCCATCTCCTTTCCTCCCCCCCCATCTCCTTTCCTCCCCCCCATCTCCTTTCCTCCCCCCCATCTCCTTTCCTCCCCCCCATCTCCTTTCCTCCCCCCCTATCTCCTTTCTCCCCCCCCCATCTCCTTTCCCCCCCCCCATCTCCTTTCTCCCCCCCCCATCTCCTTTCTCCCCCCCCCCATCTCCTTTCTCCCCCCCCCATCTCCTTTCTCCCCCCCCCATCTCCTTTCTCCCCCCCCATCTCCTTTCTCCCCCCCCATCTCCTTTCTCCCCCCCATCTCCTTTCTCCCCCCCCATCTCCTTTCTCCCCCCCCCATCTCCTTTCTCCCCCCCCCATCTCCTTTCTCCCCCCCCCATCTCCTTTCTCCCCCCCCCATCTCCTTTCTCCCCCCCCCATCTCCTTTCTCCCCCCCCATCTCCTTTCTCCCCCCCCCATCTCCTTTCTCCCCCCCCCCATCTCCTTTCTCCCCCCCCCCCATCTCCTTTCTCCCCCCCCATCTCCTTTCTCCCCCCCCATCTCCTTACTCCCCCCCCATCTCCTTTCTCCCCCCCCCCCCATCTCCTTTCTCCCCCCCTTCTCCTTCTCCTTTCCCCCCTTCCCCCTGCCCACCTCCCATTCCCTACGCCTGATTTTCTAAAGTGTAGACAAGGTTTTTTCCAGCGTACAAAAATCTTCACTTACTCCATTCTAAGTTAGTTTGGAGTAAGTTTTCACTGCCGAAACTTTGAAAACAGGCCTAAGTGGCCGGACATGCCCCTTTTTGAAAATAAAATTCTGTTCTAAAGTGAAACTGTTCTAACTGACTAGAACTGGAGCAAACTAAATGCCGAGAATTTGAATTTCTAAGATACTCCATTCTACACCAGTTGCTCCAAAAAATCAGGAGCAAATCATGTGGAAACTTGGCCGAAACTTGGGCCCTATATATGGTGCATCAGATAAGAGCTTACGGTGATCCCTGCTGTGGCACAGTTATGTGGGGTACAGAGCAAACTGTACCATGATCTGTACAGTGGCAGTCTTGTCCATTGAGTACAGAATGTGGGGCTGCAGGCTACGGAGGGAGGGGGGCGAGGGGGGTGGAAGAGGAGAAAATAAGAGAAATGGAGTGCTCTCCGCCGGTCGGAAAGGTCTCGGAATTTGTGGAGCTACATCTTCATCCTGTTAACCTTCACCCTGTGGAATGAATAGGAATTCCATCGAGTGATACGAGAGTAATCCTTATTGCTATGGATAAGCTGCAAATCAGCACCGTTTCACAGCATTGCCCAACTGAATAGACAGGAACTCCCAACAGTTACTCAGTTGGGAATATGTACGCTGTTGAATAAGTGTGCGTGCTGTACTCCTGGTTCTCACCAGTTAAAATGGATGTTGTTGTTGTTTGTTTCTCTGGGGTTGAACAAAGCCCAACAGAGCTCATGGTTGATGTGAGATGTTGATGGAAATCAAATACAACATTTCTGGTTTGCAAAGGCGTCTCTATCCTGAGTATGTTCCTTTTTCTTTTTTGCCACGATGTAGGATTTATTTTTGAACAAAGGCAGTCAGTCCCATATGTGCTGACTCCTAACGTTCAGCTCATTTCATCTCCGTGCACCAACTATCCTATTTCCCCCACCAGTAGGGATAGGCAAAGAAAGAGTCTTGCAGCCAGGTCAGGAGTCCTCTGGCAAAGACCTGCTCTCTTGTCCCTCATGGGCAATCCCCAGCAAGCAGCAGTGGACCCCACACCCACTTAATATAAGAACATAAGAAAAAGGAACAGGAGTAAGCCATACGGCCCCTCGAGCCTGCTCCGCTATTTAATACGATCATAGCTGATCCGATCATGGACTCGGGTCCATTTCCTTGCCCGCTCTCCATAACCCCTTATCCCCTTATTGTTTAAGAAACTGTCTATCTCTGTCTTAAATTTATTCAATGTCCCTCCCAGCTTCCACAGCTCTCTGAGGCAGCAAATTCCACAGATTTACAACCTCAGAGAAGAAATTTCTCATCTTGGTTTTAAATGGGCGGCCCCTTATTCTAAGATCATGCCCTCAAGTTCTAGTCTCCCCCATCAGTGGAAACATCCTCTCTGCATCCACCTTGTCAAGCCCCCTCATAAACGTTTCGATAAGATCACCTCTCATTCTTCTGAATTCCAATGAGTAGAGGCCCAACCTACTCAACCTTTCCTCATACGTCAACCCCCTCATCTCCGGAATCAGCCTAGTGAACTACCTGAACTACCTCCAAAGCAAATATATCCTTTCGTAAATATGGAAACCAAAACTGTACGCAGTATTCCAGATGTGGCCTCACCCATACCCTGTATAGCTTTTAAACTCCATCCCCTTTGCAATAAAGGCCAAGATTCCATTGGCCTTCCTGCATACTATCCTTTTGTGTTTCATGCACAAGTACCCCCAGGTCCTGTTATACTGCAGCACTTTGCAATCTTTCTCCATTTAAATAATAACTTGCTCTTTGATGTTTTCTGCCAAAGTGCATGACCTTGCAATTTCCAACATTATACTTCATCTGCCAAATTTTTGCCCACTCACTTAGCCTGTCTATGTCCTTTTGCAGATTTTTGTGTCCTCCTCACACGTTGCTTTTCTTCCCATCTTTGTATCATCAGCAAACTTGGCTACGTTACACTCCATCCCTTCTTCTAAGTCGCTAATATAGATTGTAAATAGTTGGGGTCCCAGCACTGATCCCTGCGGCACACCACTAGTTACTGATTGCCAACCAGAGAATGAACCATTTATCCCGACTCTCTGTTTTCTGTTAGTTAGCCAATCCTCTATCCATGCTAATATATTACCCCCAACCCCGTGAACTTTTATCTTGTGCAGTAACCTTTTATGTGGCATCTTGTCAAATGCCTTTTGGAAGTCCAAATACACCACATCCACTTATATTATTTACTCAGAGTCGAGGCGGGCTGGACTCTGTTGGGCCCTCCATGGTGTGAAACCCAGGAGATTTTAGCTTGTGGGCCAAATGAGAGGAAAGCACTAACTGGGTGGGAGCGGGACATTGGGTGGCAAGAACCCACTGCCGGGGGACTGATGGAATGACCCCTGGCGCTGGGGTGTGTGGTTGAGGGGGGAAAGGGCATTTGGGGAGGGAAGTTCTGGGCAGAGGAGGTGCAAGGTTTGCTTGTTGGGGCCCTTGAAGCACTCCTGTTCCTTCCAGCTCACAAGGAAATGGAAGTAAAGATTAATATTGTAGTCGGGCCCTGATTACATCATCAGGGCAGGATCCGCTTCTGTAAAGCAGGATCCCACTAGCTTCCTGCAGGAGTCATGCTCACATACTCTGAAGAACAAGTTAAAATTCTGAACTTTGGGAAGGCAGTGGGATCAGAGCGGGTAAGCCGCTGACACCAGCCTCATTTTCAAGGAGACTGAATTCAGCTTTAGCATCTGGCACAACTGTACTGGACTTTAGTTAAATTCCTGCATTTTTTAATAATAACTTTTATTTATATAGCGCCCAAGACGCTTCACAGCAGTGATCTAATACAAAACCGATATATTTGACACCAAGCCACAGAAGGAGAGAGGAATCCAGGCTTATGTCTGTTGTGGAGACTTCACAGCTCTTCAACATAGCTTATAAAATACATCAGATCTCATCCATCGGATAGTAAAGATCTGTGCAACAAATATTGAAACGGCCTGGATTGCTGTATGATTTATCCCTCCGTGTAGCTCGGTGTACAGTGCAGGTGTGACCAGACTGGTGTGTAGGGGTCTCTTGCTCTTCGCTGTCCTCTCTGGCCTTGCTAATCTATCTCCCTGTAGTAATTGCGACACCTTTAGCTTCTGAATGCATTTTATATGGAATGCATTACAATAGTCTCCTCAAACACCATCTCCCCCTCCCTCACTTGTACCGTTGACAAATTTGTGTGTCCTGTTTCTAACTAGACCAGAACTACCTTCTTTGTCGGAGAGATCTGACTCCCTTCTCCAGTTACATTGTTGAAATATTGGAGTTTCAGAATATCGACGGTGGACTAAGAACTCGACTCAAACTTTGCAGATCTGTCGAATTTGATTTTCTGGCGATTTCTGCAGGAGTTAAATTCTCCTGCGGTCGAGGATTTAAAACCAGGGCTTGAATATCTGCCGCCTTTTTGAATTGAAGTCTTGTACGATTTTGCCCAGCAGCTTCTTAACTGACACCTGTCTGAACTTACCCAGTGTTTACTTAACAGCAATTAGACTTTGTCGTCTTAAACTTCAGAAAAACAATGCACCATGTAAAGTGCAATGTAATGTTCTTGCGCTTATACAGCCTCTGACTTTCTATGAGCAATGCCACAGGAGATGAGCTAACAAATTCAGAGATGTAATCACTGTATGGTGAGAAGGTTGGTTGGTTTTCATTCTCTTAACAATCCTTGGAAGTGTGTTGCTCGTTGTTTTAAAATAATGGTTTGAGTGGTTGTGGTAGTCGAAAACTCCAGTGTAGGTTTGATCCTCCACATCACGGACTACCTGATCTTAGCCACACTGTGGTGAAGCAGCACCAGATGAAGGTCAGCATCGACACGGTGGAGAGATGATTGAAGGGAGTTGTCTCTTGGTGCTGTTCAACTCCTAGCCAGCTCGTGAATTGCATTACAATAACAGACAAATATCTCTTTCACTGTGAGCTGGAGAATAGCACACAAAAAAAAAATGAAACACAGCTTTCTCTTGTTCCTATCACAGCTTATGAGAGAAGCTTATAAATAAATCTTGTGTGACAGTAGAGGAGCTGATCGAATGAGCCGGTTGACAAAGTCACTTCTTTATTGTGTGTGCCACGTGTTAGCTCCCAGTGTTATTGCCGCAGCTCAGATCCACTCAGCACAGCTGAGAGATTGATGCCATGGAGTGCCTTCCCCGGGACAAAAGGCTGCAATTAGAATGAGATCATCTGACATCTTTAATCGGAGTGCGCGGTGCACAAGAGCCTTGGTCAGTACCAGGGATCAGGGGTGCGGCACGGCCAATAAAAGCATCATTTGGAGGGAGTGGACAACGCTGGAATCCTGAGCAGTATAGTCCCACTAAGGAGGGGGGGGGGGGAGGTCTTGATAATTACAACATTAGCGTATTAGATCCCCAACTAGGAGACTTGTAACTAGGAATTATAAACTGGACTCGTACTCATGCCAGTGGTGGGTTAGTGGAGTAGGGTAATGGCAGCCTGTGGAAAGGAGTGTTTTCTGCAATGCCTTTGCACCCCATCTGACACTGAAAGTATACATCGAGATGTCCAGATGAAAGTTAAAGGCAGGATATGTCTAGCTCAAATGCAGATTGAATACAAGTGAAACAGAAGTCAAATACGGGCTCGCTGTGGTTAAGGGTTGAGCTTCGCACTTCCAGACAGTGTTGAGGTGAGAAGAAAGATTTACATTTATATAGCGCCTTTCACAACCACCGGATGTCCCAAAGCACTTTACAGCCAATGAAGTATTTTTGAAGTGTAGCCACTGTTGTAATGTAGGAAACGCGGCTGGCAATTTGCGCACAGCATGCTCCCACAAACAGCAATGTGATAATGACCAGATAATCTATTTTAGTGATGTTGATTTGAGGGATAAATATTGGCCAGGACACCAGGGATAACTCCCTTACTTTTCTTCGAATATTGCCATGGGATCTTTTACCCGAGAGGACAGACAAGGCCTCAGTTTAATGACTCGTCTGAAAGAAAGCACCTCCAACAGTGTATCACCCCCCTTCAGCAGTGAACTGAAGTCTCAGCCTAGATCTTTGTGCTCAAGTCTCTGGAGTGGGACTTGAACCCACAATCTTCTGACTGAGGAAAGACGGCCACCCACTGAGCCACAGTTGACACTGGTACCAAAACAGAACTGACTTTCAGACTTGGGGCATAAATCAAGGCCTTCAGAACAGAAAGAGAGGCAACTATAGGACCTACACTCATGTTCCCCAGGATAGAAGGACACAGCTCTGGATCTACACTCATGTTCCCCAGGATAGAAGGACACAGCCCTGGATCTACACTCATGTTCCCCAGGATAGAAGGACACAGCCCTGGATCTACACTCATGTTCCCCAGGATAGAAGGACACAGCCCTGGATCTACACTCATGATCTCCAGGATGGAAGGACGCAGTCCTGGGCCTGAACTCCTGGTTGGAATGACACAACCATGGAGATGAATTCAAATGAAGTTGCGGTGCACTTTGTTTATATTTTTTGTGTAATCTAATTAGTTAATAAGAACAAACCAAGCACTCTTCTAATGAAAAACAAATCCAGCCTCAGATTTGAGTAGAGCAGACTTCTGGACTCTCTCTGACAGCACGCGCCATACCCTGAGTAATTCTGGCTGAGACCCCTTGGGGTACAGTCTTTCCCCTGCTACTTTCTATGAAGTAGAAATATGAGCTTGAACCAGGTTCACACTTTGGCTGTAAACCAGAGGAGTGAATTGACATTTTAATAACTCCGACCGAGTGTGGATTCCATATGAAGCAGCTTTCCTCTTCCTTGGAGCCATGTGATAATTAATCCAATCTGTCTGAAGATGTCTTGGGGTGAATTCAAATAATGGTAACCAGAAGAAATCCAGTAAATCAATAGTCAATGTGAAGATCACTGAGCTGGGTGGTGGGAAGTCAATAAATGTTACCGAAGGAAGGACCTTCTCTCAAGACTCAGGAAATATCTCTCCAGTAAAGTGACTGGTGTGTGTGTGTGTAATATATTTGCTTCATGGGTTCTTGGCTGAAGAATTCATAGCAACACATTGCTATTAAGAACTGGTTGGTTTATTAACAAAGGTTTAACAGTCACACTGCACATTACAGTTCATCCATGAGGCTCACAACCACCTGGCTCATCGTGGATGACCCAGGCCCAACTGGCTGGGGTTTTATTGAGTCTTGTGAACATCACGTGACTGGCTAAGCCACTCACAATGCAATAGCTCTACAAACCTGTGAGTATACTCACAGGTACATACATTAGTATGTAAATGTGTAACGTGTTTTGAAAATGGATAAGAATAATGTTACGCTGCATGTCCTGATTAGGCGGCAGTACCCACACAATCTCTTATGATGAGAGATTGTGTAGAATGGGCCTATACTCTGTGTAGTTTAGAAGAATGAGAGGTGATCTCATTGAAAAATACAAGATTCTGAAGGGGATTGACAGGGTAGATGCCGAGAGGTCCTTTCCCCTGGCTGGAGTGTCTGGAACTAGGGGTCACAGTCTCAGGATAAAGGGTCGGCTATTTAAGACAGAGATGAGGAGGAATTTCTTCACTCAGAGGGTTGTGAATCTTTGGAATTCTATGCCCCAGAGGGCTGTGGACGCTGAGTCTCTGATTATATTCAAGGCTGAGATAGATAGATTTTTGGACTCTAGGGGGCGGGAAAGTGGAGTTGAGGTCGATGATCAATCATGATCTTATTGAATGGCGGAGCAGGCTCGAGGGGCCGTAGGGTCTACTCCTGCTCCGATGTATCCCTGCGTCCAGTTGTTATCGCTCACTACCCAAAAGCATAAAGATCAGTGACTTTTGTCATGCCTTGTACTCTCTATTTTATCATTTTTATAGCACCATCTCCCAACTTCAAACTGTTCTCCCCATAGCCTGAGCCGGTGGTGTTGAGCCAACCAACAGGAGCTCATTCAGGAGTAGCTCAGGCTTCGAGTTCCCCACCGCTGCACCAAGGAAATGCCCGATCTCGGTCTGATCCCCTCACCCCGTCAGCCTCTGTCCGGGGGAAGGTTGCAACAATCTGTAGAGCTTGCCATGGCGGATCAGTGCAGTAACAGGCTGCACCCTGCCACTGCCACTGTACAGCTGTACAGGCTGAGGCATGTGGGAGGTTGTTCTCATCGGGGCGGGGCTTCCACTTGCCTCCCCTGTAACCATCTCTTTTCCCCCACTCCACCACCTCCCCCCCCACTCCACCACCTCCCCCCCCCACTCCACCACCTCCCCCCCCCCCCCACTCCACCACCTCCCCCCCCACTCCACCACCTCCCCCCCCCCACTCCACCACCTCCCCCCCCCACTCCACCACCTCCCCCCCCCCCCACTCCACCACCTCCCCCCCCCCCACTCCACCACCTCCCCCCCCCCACTCCAGCACCTCCCCCCCACTCCACCTCCCCCCCCCCACTCCACCACCTCCCCCCCCCCCACTCCACCACCTCCCCCCCCACTCCACCACCCCCCCCCCACTCCACCACCCCCCCCCCACTCCACCACCTCCCCCCCCCACTCCACCACCTCCCCCCCCCCCCCCACCACCTCCCCCCCCCCCCCCACTCCACCACCTCCCCCCCCCACTCCACCACCTCCCCCCCCCACTCCACCACCACCCCCCCACTCCACCACCTTCCCCCCCCCACTCCACCACCTCCCCCCCCACTCCACCACCTCCCCCCCCCCCACCCACACCTCCCCCCCCCCCACTCCACCACCTCCCCCCCCCCCCCACTCCACCACCTCCCCCCACCCCCCACTCCACCACCTCCCCCCCCACCCCCCCCCCACTCCACCACCTCCCCCCCCCACTCCACCACCTCCCCCCCCACTCCACCACCTCCCCCCCCCCCCACTCCACCACCACCCCCCCACTCCACCACCTTCCCCCCCCCCCCACTCCACCACCTCCCCCCCACTCCACCACCTCCCCCCCCCCCCACTCCACCACCTCCCCCCCCCCCCACTCCACCACCTCCCCCCCCCCCCACTCCACCACCTCCCCCCCCCCTCCACTCCACCACCTCCCCCTCCCCCCACTCCACCACCTCCCCCCCCCCACTCCACCACCTCCCCCCCCCCACTCCACCACCTCCCCCCCCCCACTCCAGCACCTCCCCCCCCCCACTCCAGCACCTCCCCCCCCCCACTCCAGCACCTCCCCCCCCCACTCCACCACCTCCCCCCCCCACTCCACCACCACCCCCCCCACTCCACCACCTCCCCCCCCCCCCACCCACCACCACCCCCCCCACTCCACCACCTTCCCCCCCCCACTCCACCACCTCCCCCCCCCACTCCACCACCTCCCCCCCCCCCACCCACCACCTCCCCCCCCCCCACCTCCCACCACCCCCCCACTCCACCAGCACCCCCCCACTCCACCACCACCCCCCCCACCCCACCCCCCTCCCCCCCACTCCACCACCTCCCCCCCCCACTCCACCACCTCCCCCCCCCCCACTCCACCACCTCCCCCCCCCACTCAACCACCTCCCCCCCCACCACCTCCCCCCACTCCACCACCTCCCCCCACTCCACCACCCCCCCCCCCACTCAACCACCTCCCCCCCCCACCACCCCCCCCACTCCACCACCTCCCCCCACTCCACCACCTCCCCCCACTCCACCACCTCCCCCCACTCCACCACCTCCCCCCACTCCACCACCTCCCCCCACTCCACCACCACCCCCCCCCCACTCCCACCACCCCCCCCCACTCCACCACCCCCCCCCACTCCACCACCCCCCCCACTCCACCACCCCCCCCCACTCCACCACCCCCCCCACTCCACCACCCCCCCCCCCACTCCACCACCCCCCCCCCACTCCACCTCCCCCCCCCACTCCACCTCCCCCCCCCCACTCCACCACCTGCCCCCCACTCCACCACCTCCCCCCCCACTCCACCACCTCCCCCCCCCCCACTCCACCACCTCCCCCCCCACTCCACCACCCCCCCCCCCCACTCCACCACCTCCCCCCCCCCACTCCACCACCTCCCCCCCCCCACTCCACCACCTCCCCCCCCCACTCCACCTCCCCCCCCCACTCCACCACCTCCCCCCCCACTCCACCACCTCCCCCCCCCCCACTCCACCACCTCCCCCCCCCCACTCCACCACCTCCCCCCCCCCACTCCACCACCTCCCCCCCCCACTCCACCACCTCCCCCCCCCCCCCCCACTCCACCACCTCCCCCCCCCCACTCCACCACCTCCCCCCCCCCCACTCCACCACCTCCCCCCCCCCACTCCACCACCTCCCCCCCCCCCACTCCACCACCTCCCCCCCCCCACTCCACCACCTCCCCCCCCCCACTCCACCACCTCCCCCCCCCACCACTCCACCACCTCCCCCCCCCCCACTCCACCACCTCCCCCCCCCCCCACTCCACCACCTCCCCCCCCCCCCACTCCACCACCTCCCCCCCCCCCCACTCCACCACCTCCCCCCCCCCCCCACTCCACCACCTCCCCCCCCCCCACTCCACCACCTCCCCCCCCACTCCACCACCCATTCCCTTGATGCATCCCTTATTCAATACGGACGGGATTCCCAGCAGCAAGGGGGAATCTGTCAATGCAGCCGAGGAAACTTTAGCAGTGCAGCCGCAGCACCAGGGGATGAAAGGAGGCTCCTTAAGGGGGGCAGAAGCGTCCGAAGATCATGCAAGTGGTTAAGCACTTTGTGCTGACGGGAAGGGGAGGTGTTAGCTACAGGCCCCTCCCCTCCGTTGGGTAAATTCTGGGCTTTACTGCCACTTCAGGGGAGTCGGCTGCCAGCAGTGTTGCCAACTCTGGACATATTCCGGGAGGTTTCAACACCTGATTTAACAGAATTAAGGACTGAACTCCTTCACTCGCGGTCTCCGTACACCAATAAACTGGTTGAGGGGAGGGCTGATTTGCGGGTCATTGGTCGGATTATAGTCTCTGGGAATGTATGAAACTAACGAGAGGCTGACAATGCAATGATTCTCTTTCACCATTCAGTATTCATTGTGAAAGTGGCCGGGAGATTACTTTGTAATTCCAGGTTGGGTTGGCAACCATAACGCCTATGATCCACGTAGCGACTCCGGGAAGCAACAGTAATTAGGACATACGGGAGTAAAATCCGTTGGGAGCTCGCCACCCCTCCCCCACTCACCATTTGCACACGATAGGTGGGGCAGAAGGAACCACTAGGGCTCTCAGAGCAGGGGGAAGTGGGGGTTTGGGGGGGAAGTGAGGCAGATTGGACCTGACTGCCCGATTTTCTCTGCGGTGACCCCACCAGATTTTGGGCAGGATCGCAGAGGAGAATTTTCTCCATTAAGTCTTTCTATTTGCACACAGCAAGGTCCCACCAACAGGGCAATGAGAATATGACTGCATCATTTGTTTTAGTGATGTTGATTGAGGGATAAATATTGGCCAGGATACTGGTGAAAACTCCCCTGCTCCTCTTCGAGATATAGTGCCATGCGGTCATTTTATGTCCACTTGAAAGGGCAGGTGGGGCTTCGGTTTATCCAAAAGAGGGCACCTCTGACAGTGCAGCGCTCCCTCAGTACTGTCCCTCCGCCAGTGCAGCGCTCCCTCAGCACTGCCCCTCCGACAGTGCAGCGCTCCCTCAGTACTGCACTGGAGTGTCAGCCGAAAGTTTGTGCTCAATCACTCGATTTTGTGCATGTTTTAGAAGAAAATGGTTGCAGTGCACTCCAACGAACTAAATGATTCTCCACAATCTCTTGGGAGTCTTCGCATCAGAAGCCCATATGAAGTACAGGCCGGCAATTTACCGTCACAAGACTTCTGCTTAAATATTATTGTGTGACTGGTGAAGTGAGGAGGCGCTTAGATGAATCAGTGGATTAGTGTTTGAGCAAATGACAACAGGGCCAGTAATCCGCTCCAGTGTGATACAGACTGCAGCACTGTATGCTCCCGCTGCAGGCAGTTGCAGCAGACGCACAGTTGTGCTGCCATTGCTCTCAATCCTGAAGGTAAAGGTCGTGTCCTCGGTCGAGAGCCGGTGCATTGATGCTATTTCTCTATTGTGACGCAAGCATGCTGACCCACATGAGCAGATCGCATCTTATCATTAAAATGTCCCCTGTGTGGCACAAAGGGGTCAGCGCGCACGGCGATGACATCATCACCTGTTGCGCACTGATCCGGGGCGCTAATCGTGGGGCGCGGAGCACGGCGCTACCTGTACAGCACCCCCCCACCCAAATCTCCGGGGCACCTTCCCCAGAGACGTTAGCACTGCCCTCCCCCGGGCATAAAGGCCATTGGGTCCCATTACCCACCCCTTGCAGGCGATAATGGAGCTATAAAAAGGGGCAAACCCTGAGCTGATGCAGACATGGCAGCTCTGCCGGAGCTCACTACTGTGTCAGCGAGTTGGTCCACGTCATATTGGTCCGAAAGTTTTATTATTTTGTGTTTAGTATTCTAGGGAGTGGACATTCAGATTAGTTGAAGATTTATCCAAATCTGATCTAAAAAATGAAAACAATAGACTGCTGTGCGAATGAGGAAAGCTTCATTAGTTCCCAGAGAGCTCGGGGCCCCTGCCCCATCCCCACAGTCAGCCGAAAGCTCGAGGGGCCCCTCCCCCAATCAGCCAAGAGCTCGGGGCCCCTCCCCACTTGGGGCTCCTCCCCCAATCAGCCGAGAGCTCGGGGCCCCTCCCCGCTTGGGGCTCCTCCCCCAATCAGCCGAGAACTTGGGACTCCCCCCACAGTTGCCACAAAATGAGATTTTGTTCTTTTTTCGATTATCTGGCTGTCTAATGTTCAGGAAACCCATTCTCGTTTGATTCTCCAGACCGAGGCCCATTGTCTCTACACTGGAACATCTCCCACTTACCAGAGAGCTTCAGCACAGGTTGGTAGAGCTGAGGCTGGGGGCCCTCCAAATGTGCCCTGGAATACTGGTGGAGTTTGTCCGTGCTTGTCTAGTTGGGACCACCCTCCTGATTAAGCCTGCAGGGTTAGCTGGAGCGTCGCGGACACTATGCCAGCCCCAGTGACTGGTCTACCCCTCTCGGTTCCACTAGTGAGTCAGGCTGGTTGGCCGATCAACACCAGTGTTGCAGACTTGCTCAATTCAGTATCGGATTATGAGTCCATCTCGGAAAGATGACTTGGTTCCGAACCTCCAGCGCCAGGTTTGGCAGCGAGGGGCCCGGGGAATCCCAGCGTATAGGTTTGTGATGGGGACATGCTGCTGCTTTCCAATTGTACTTCCAGGTTTACACAGATGACTTAAATGGAGGCATCATTAAAGTTCCAAATCTGTTTCATAGGTAAATGAGAGTATTTGAGATGTAGTTTGTCACTTTGTTACTTCATTGTCTAGAATAAAATGTAACTGGTTTATTGGCCACGTCAGTACTGTACCTTTGCAGGATTATCGTCAGCACAATAAGTAGCCATAAATCCGAGTTTACTCGTCACACGCTGCAGTGTGGATTCCCAATATTTACAATCACAGATTGAAGTACAGGTACTTGTATGGGGAAATGTAATCCTTGCTGTATGTAAAGAGTTTACCATTTTTTGCACACTACGTACAAGGGATCTCTTCCACAAACACCCCATAGTGAGTAAAAGGGCAAGTTGCACCCTCTACACACTTGTGGTGAGGCATTAACTTTAATATATTGGCAAGTAAGCCAATATATATAATCTGCTCTGAGCTAGCTAGGGCTTGGTTTAAACAGTATTGTAAAGGTTTCCAATTCTGTGTATGTAACAGTAAAGGTGTTGGGAATTAAATGCAAGGATAACTGCCAATTAATCCAGTTACAGAAGTACTATTCATTAAAGATCTAGGCAGTCGATTGTCTGTGTTCACCAGGCTTAAAATGGGCCTTGACTGTCTGCTAATCTGTACTGGTTCTTGCCGGACTGGCTGCTGATCATAGAATCATAGAATCATAGAAATTTACAGCACGCAAGGAGTCCATTTTGGCCCATCGTGTCCGCGCCGGCCAACAAGAGGTTATCCAGCCTAATCCCGCTTTCCAGCTCTAGGTCCGTAACCCTGCAGGTTATGGCACTTCAGGTGCCCATCCAAGTACTTTTTAAATGTGGTGAGGGTTTCTGCCTCTACCACCCTTTCAAGCAGTGAGTTGCAGACCCCCACAACCCTCTGTGAAGAAATTTCCCCTCAAATGCCCTCTAAACCTTCTACCAATTACTTTAAATTTATGCCCCTTGGTTGTTTATCCCTCTGCTAAGGGAAATAGGCCCTTTCTATCTACTATATCTAGGCCCCTCATAATTTTATACACAGCAATGAGGTCTCCCCTCAGCCTCCTCTGTTCTAAGGAAAACAAACCCAGCCTATCCAATCTGACCTCATAGCTAAGATTCTCCACTCCTGGCAACATCCTCGTAAATCTCCTCTGTACCCTCTCCAGTGCAGTCACGTCCTTCCTGTAATGCGGTGACCAGAACTGCACACAGTACTCCAGCTGTGGCCTAACCAGTGTTTTATACAGTTCAAGCATAACCCCCCTGCTCTTGTATTCTATGCCTCGGCTAATAAAGGCAAGCATTCCGTATGCCTTCTTAACCACCTTATCTACCTGGCCTGCCAACTTCAGGGATCTGTGGACATGCACTCACAGGTCCCTTTGTTCCTCTAAACTTCTCAATGTCCTACCATTTAATGTGTATTCCCTTGCCATAGAATCCGATGGTCCTAGTTCTTGTGAGTTACAGTTGTTGTCTTGCTTTGGCTCCTGGGTCTTGCAAGATAATTAAAATATTTTTGGCCCCCGGATTCCTCATTGATCCCACACCATCTGTTTTTGACTGAAAGTCAGAGCATTTTCATCTCCTCAGCCAACTTTCCTTCCACTGCTCTTAGTCATGCTCCATTTCACTGCTGTTCTAACCAGTCTTGTTACACCGTCACTCTCTCTCCATCCTGCTGCTGTTAATAGTATTGACCATCTCTTTTGCCGCTGCTGAGATTTGGTTGGTTGAGTCCAGTTCTGTTCAACATGAAATGAATTGCAGGGTGGAATTTGAATATAGTGTCATAGGCACCCATGATAGCTGGAGTAATTCACAGTGAGTGAATGTGTAAGGGCTATAAACAGTCCTGCAAATGAGCTTCAGAAGTGCAAGTTTGGCATCATTTGTCACCTCACTGTGACTTACATAATCGGAAACTTGTGTGTCATTGATCTCCGATTATGATCAAACTTTATTCCTACAGATATAGACAACAAATGCAACAGTTGCTGACCTGACTGCTGCTCGGTCAGGGAGGGGTGTGTGGATGAGGGGTCGGAGGTTTTAGTTAGAGTCAAATGCTGCAAAGGACAGGTGAATTCTCCTTAAAAGATTCCATATCACGCACTGTGTGCTGAAAATGTTAGCCTGGAATTTGAGTGATTCTGTAATATGAATGCCTAATATATCTGCACTATATTAGCTTTTCTACTTTTTGGTTTTAAAAAAAAGTAGAAAGAGAAAGGAGGAAAGCAAGAGCTTCATTTATATAGCGCCTTTCAGGCATCCCAAAGCGCTTTATAGTATTTTTGAAATGCAGTCACTGTTGTAATGTAGGAAATTTTCAGCTAATTTTAAAGCAAGGCCCTAAAAGAGCATTGAGATAAATAACCACATCATCTATTTTAGTGACTTTGAGGGCAAACTCTCCTGTTCTTTTAATAATGCCATAAGATTTTTTTTTTTTATGTCCACATGAGAAGGCAGATTGGGCCTCGGTTTAACATCTCTTCCAAAGGACTCTCTCGGTACTGCACTGAAGTGATGGTGCTCAAGTCTGTGGAATGGGACTTGAACCCACGACCTTCTGACTCCAAGGTGAGAGTGCTACCCACTGAGCCAAGGCTGACACTTGACATGAGAGGAATGTGATATGAACATGGTAAGCGTTTGTACCATAGCATTGCTAGCAATAATTTTCAGTCTTTTGTGTTTATTGAGTGTTGGTGTAATAGGCAGAGGAGGTGGGAGTGACTACTGGTGCATAGAAATTACAACACGGAGATGGGCTGTTCAGTCTCGGTTTGAATTGATGTGTGTGTGTGCTATTGTAAGGAGAAAACTCATTCTAGATTAAGATTATCTATACATTTTATTTTCTTCAGTTTGATAGTATATTTGTAAACTGCATCCCATGATTCACATCAGTCTGTGTATTCCGACATACTGTGTGCTTTGACTCGGAAGGAGAGGGTCCATTGTGAAATGGGTAACAATAGGAAATTGGCAAACTGCACAAAGGTTTTTCAGTCTGTGGCATGCTTGTCATTTAGGACTGGTACATCAAAGTAGCAGGAGCAGCAAACAGTGAGGTGAAATGATACCTTTTCACTGAGGTGATACTATGAAGGATGGAAATATTTTCTGGATCACTACATTCCTATACCACACTACATTTGAGCACTTCTCAATATTCAGTGTTTGAAATGTACAGAAGCATTCTGAATCATAGAGTTTGTGTCTGCTTAGTTTATTATTTATTTGCCTTTTAAAAGAGGAAAAAATTATACTCTCTCAAATATCAAGCTTAACTTGCAAATGTGCTGTGGTTTCTTGCACTGTATAAAGTAAAGCTAACAGAGGCATGCCCAGACAGCAGTGAGTTCTGGGGTCTGTCACTTGTATGAGAACATGCTGGAGCTCCTGAATGAATGAAATTCTGGATTTAATGTCAATAGTAGGGAGTCTGAGTGGGCGCGAGCTGGAAAACCGGGTCCACAACCAAAACTCCAGTGGCCGAAATTCCGGGGCAGGCCCTTGGATGGCCAAAGTTGGTGAAACTCACCCCTGCACTGCCAGCATCAGGGCTGCAACCACTGGTGTGCACAACCCCAATGTAGCTGGAATTATCCCAACTGGGGCTTGGATAGCTAGCCCAAAGCCAGCACTTACAAACGCTCTTTCGGTTTAGAATGTTGTCCTGTGTTACGCTTTTTTGAAGCCATTGCCTAAGAGATTGGGTTTTAAGTGGGGGAAGAGTTATCAGAACTGATTTAATGCAGCAGTGTCTGGATGGAAGGATGAGGATAACAATCTTCTGACTGACCTCTCGTTTGGCTGTGCACATAAGGACTAATTGTGTGAAGATCTTCCATGGGACCAGATCTGCATCGGTTAATAAACCAGCCGATTGAGTCGGAGCTTGTGATCCTCTTCATGTTATTTTAAAAAGTCTTTTGAGGCACAAACTCTCCGATTGGTTTACTGGTTAGATTGCTAGAGCATGGATTGTGGCATTGCTTCCATAGAAGCACAAGAGCTGATGTAAATATGGCACTGGCTCGACACAAGGCATTTTATTTGCCATCTCCTAGCTAATGGCAATGTGTGTGAGGAATTGTTTTTCTAACCTGCCCTGAACAATATCTTTATCTTCTACTCGACTCCCATCACCTTTTTTGGACTAGGCATCAGCCGCGGCTCAGTGGTAGCACTCTTGCCTCTCAATCAGTAGATTGTGAGATCGTGAGTTCAGGTTCCACCCCAGAGACTTTGAGCACATAGTCCAGGCTAACACTTCCGTGCAATGCTGAACTGTGCCGTCTTTCGGATGAGATGTTAAACCGAAGCTCCGTCTGCCCTCTCAGTTGGGCTATTCGAAGAAGAGCAGGGGAGTTCTCCCTGATGTCCTGGCCAATATTTATCCCTCAACTAACGTCACTAAAACAGATTATCTGGTCATTATCATGTTGCTGCTTATGGGATCTTGCTGTGCGCAAATTGGCTGCCACGTTTCCTACATTAAAACAGTAACTACACTTCAGAAGTACTTCATTGGCTGTGAAGCGCATTGGGCTAGAGCCAGGAGTGGCTTTGCCACCGGCCCCAGCTGCCTCTAACTTGCCATGGTTGGCAAGCTTACGGCCCAAGTGTGGAATCACTGGATTTGGCCATGTGTTGCTTGCCATTCAGAATTAACAATGACAAGAGACTGTAGTACAGTGTTCTAGCTCATTGTGGCATCCAAGGTGCTATATAAATGCAAGAGTGTTTTTTCTTTTACATACTTACACTTGTGCTGTGGGAAGTGGCATCTGGACTTTCACTCTGGCAGTTATAGTAAAAACAGTCTGTAGACTTCTCTCTTCTTTCTGTTCTCCTTTATTCCCAATCCCAAAAAACCCACTGGTAAGAGGGAGTTACCTCTTGGGCTCATAATCAATGGGGTGAGACTGACTTTGTCCCTGATGTCTGCTAAAGCATTTCTGTACTTGGCCCTCTGTGTAATTCATACAAGGCTGGAACCAAGTTTAATATCCTTTCAAAGAAAAATGGCAGCTTATCATATTTCCCAGAAATATCCCAAGGTGCTTCACAGACAATGAACTGGTTTCCGGTCTGGTGGCCATTGTTTTATTGGCGAAGGCAGCAGGCACTTTTCTGCATGGCAAGATCCCGCAAGCAGCAATGGGATAAAAGCAGTCAATCTGTTTTTAGTGATGGTGTGTGAGGGGGGGAATGACACTGACGGAACTTCCTGCTCTTTGATTAGCGCCGTGAGATGTTGATATCCATCTGAACAGACTGACCGAACCTCAGTTTAGCATTTCAACCATAGATAGCACCTCCAATCATGTAAAGCTCCATCAGTAGTTCACTGAGTGTCAGCATTGCTCATGTCTGGTAATGGGGCTTGACACCACAACCTTCTGACTCTGAGATGACAGCACTACCATCTGAGCCAAGTGGCACTTCAACCAACAATAAGCTCACTACCGACCACTTCTAAGTAAATTACACAGTGTTTCTATAGCAATGAAAATGTGTAAGACAGTATCCAAATGAACAATCAAGAATAGTGTCGTGGAAAGATTGTAACTGATCGAGTGCCCTTTGCGGGTAATATCCCTGTAGCTATCAGTAACGCTTCAGACCATAATCACTCCAACTCCAAGGGAGACAGTAAGGGCCTCAATTATGAGCCATTGGTGATTTTCTCATTGTTAAGTCACATTTTTCTCAGTAATGGAACAAATCCTCATGACTGGTTGGGATACCTATGATCTATGAAATGACCTTGAGGATGATTGTAATTTACCAAAATTCCCTGCATTCTGGGGAGGTCCCAGCAGATTGGAAAACTTCAAATATGACGCCCCTATTTAAAAAAAAAAGGAGGCAGACAAAAAGCAGGAAACTATAGACCAGTTAGCCTAACATCTGTGGTTGGGAAGATGTTGGAGTCCATTATTAAAGAAGCAGTAGCAAGACATTTGGAAAAGCAAAATTCAGTCAGGCAGAGTCAGCATGGATTTATGAAGGGGAATTCATGTTTGACAAATTTGCTGAAATTCTTTGAGGATGTAACTAACATGGTGGATAAGGGGGAAACCAGTGGATGTGGTGTATTTGGACTTCCGGAAGGCATTTGACAAGGTGCCACATAAAAGGTTACTGCACAAGATAAAAGTTCACGGGGTTGGGGGTAATATATTAGCATGGATAGAGGATTGGCTAACTAACAGAAAAGAGAGAGTCGGGATAAATGGTTCATTCTCTGGTTGGCAATCAGTAACTAGTGAGGTACCGCAATTATTCTATGTTAATGTCCTATATTAACGACTTGGAAGAAGGAACCGAGTGTAACGTAGCCAAGTTTGCTGATGATACAAAGATGGGAGGAAAAGCAATGTGTGAGGAGGACACAAAAAATCTGCAAAAGGACATAGACAGGCTAAGTGAGTGGGCAAAAATTTGGCAGATGGAGTATAATGTTGGAAAGTGTGAGATCATGCACTTTGGCAGAAAAAAAATCAAAGAGCAAGTTATTATTTAAATGGAGAAAGATTGCAAAGTGCTACAGTACAGCGGGACCTGGGGGGTACTTGTGCATGAAACACAAAAGGATAGTATGCAGGTACAGCAAGTGATCAGGAAGGCCAATGGAATCTTGACCTTTATTGCAAAGTTTAAAAGCAAGGAAGTCTTGCTACAGCTATACAGGGTATTGGTGAGGCCACACCTGGAATACTGCGTGCAGTTTTGGTTTCCATATTTACGAAAGGATTTATTTGCTTTGGAGGCAGTTCAGAGAAGGTTCAGTCGGTTGATTCCGGGGATGAGGCGTTGACTTATGAGGAAAGGTTGAGTTGCTAGGGCCTCTACTCATTGTAATTCAGAAGAATGAGAGGTGATTTTATCGAAACGTATAAGATTATGAGGGGGCTTGACAAGGTGGATGCAGAGAGAATGTTTCCACTGATGGGGGAGACTAGAACTAGAGGGCATGATCTTAGAATAAGGGGCCGCCCATTTAAAACTGAGATGAGGAGAAATTTCCTCCTGAGGAATCTGTGGAATTTGCTACCTCAGAGAGCTGTGGAAGCTGGGACATTGAGTAAATTTAAGACAGAAATAGCTAGTTTCTTAAACGATAAGGGTATGGGGAGCAGGCGGGGAAGTGGAGCCGAGTCCATGATGAGATCAGCCATGATCTTATTGAGGCCGTATGGCCTCCTGCTCCTATTTCTTATGTTCTTATGTGATTGTCTAGTAGGAAAATACATCTTCAGAATGGATCCTGTGCTGACTGTGTACTTTATGAACTTTCAAATTAAACCCAGTGTTCATATCATTAGAGCTCTGAAGGAAGGTTTTACATTATTTTGTAGATTAACTTTTCTGCTGCTAAGGTCATGAATGGAATGAACCACGTGCACTTCGACCTGTGAGAGCAACATAAGCCGCAGAAATTAAAGTTTGATATTCAGGATTTGAAATCCTGTTCCAAGTTGTGAAAATTTAAAACTTTTGGCAAGCTTATGACTGCATTTTATTTTAATTATTCATCCTTTGAGTAATTGAGTATCCTTTCATGATATCCGATCAGATGATTTATTTCTAAAACAATGATCCTTTTAAACAGCAACACTGTATTAAATGGGTAGAAACACTGGGTGAAAAGAGTGTTATCGCAGCACTAAAGGGGGAATGATACTGTATTAACCACTCAACAAAGCATCGTTTGGTATGTTTGAGCACCACTTGGTTTGCATTCAAGTGGCCTTTTATTTGTATCTTGAAAGGAATATCAAGCAAAAGGTTTGGCAGAATGACCAATTGGAACAATCTCGAGCATGAAGTTGCTGCCTCCAACTGGCATCCCAGCCGACAG
The DNA here is from genome assembly GCF_044704955.1 of Pristiophorus japonicus. Taxonomy (NCBI): domain Eukaryota; kingdom Metazoa; phylum Chordata; class Chondrichthyes; family Pristiophoridae; genus Pristiophorus; species Pristiophorus japonicus. Next base: position 109,922,847 of record NC_091989.1, on the reverse strand, counting down.
TCAAAGGACCCAAACTCCATCTGAGCTCAAAGCAAGCAGCTCACATTTTGAACTGCAGAACACCATTTCCCATCCAAGCAGCCAATTGGCATCCGCTCAAAAGCTTGGTCTAAAGAGAAGTATGCTGCAGCCTGCTAGATGGAGGAGGTCAGGTTATGGGAAGGACATACAATGGGAAACCCTATTCATTCGCTCCCCACAGCTACACGTGGAAGATCAGCTGCACCATTCTCAAGGAGAGGCTTTTTAAAAATTGATGAACCCAATGAAAGGCCAAGGTCCGTACTGGAGGATAGAAAGATGGTGAAATAAATCAAGAATGAGAGGTGATTTTATCGAAACGTATAAGATTATGAGGGGGCTTGACAAGGTAGATGCAGAGAGGATGTTTCCACTGATGGAGGAGACTAGAACTAGGGGGCATAATTTTAGAATAAGGGGCCACCCATTTAAAACTGAGATGAGGAGAAATTTCTTCTCTGAGAATTGTGGATCTGTGGAATTCGCTGCCTCAGAGCTGTGGAAGCTGGGACATTGAATAAATTTAAGACAGAAATAGACAGTTTCTTAAATGATAAGGGAATAAGGGGTTATGGCGAGAAGGCCATACAGCCCCTCGAACCTGCTCCGCCACAAGGAAGCGGAGCTGAGTCCATGACTGGATCAGCCATGATCTTATTAAATGGCGGAGCAGGCTCGAGGGGCTGTATGGCCTTCTCCTGCTCCTATTTCTTATGTTATTATTATAAGTAGTTGTTGGTTGATTGCAAACCTAGGTCTTTAAAAACCTGTAAGAGGATGAGAAAACAGAGGTGGAATTAAGAGTTCCATAGTTTTAAGGTCTTAGGGCAGGGAGTCTTGATTGAAATGAACTGAAGAAGGAAAAGTGCATTTAAAAAAAAAAACTAGACTTTTTTGCCTTCAACATTGGGATGCATACCACTGTCCTTCCACTTGACGTGGACAGAGATGGATGCTAAACCTGTGTGGGGAAAGCAGAATTGTTGAACACCAGCTCATGCTGGGAAATTGAGTACCCGGCTGTTAAAATAAACAGAAGAGAAAATCATGGGCTGGGTGTGTCCAGTTTCTCAATCTGTGCCAGGAACACCAAAGGGGAAAAACTATGTCCAGTAACTTAATCAAAGTCAAGCACAAAAAAGCTAACCAGCTTGTCCTCAACATTTCATCTGAGCAACTCGATGATCCCCTAGTTGATCTTTTTCAACCAGGATTATCCAGAAGAATTAGTCAAGTCATACCCTAGTACAATTTCTTCAAGGCCTTGTGCTCACGTCAGCCATGGTCAATTTTGTGAGATATCTGAAGTTGTTGACTGCATGCTGTTATGCACCTAATATACAAAATCCAAAGGGCAGCTACACGATGCCAGGGATCGGCCATGGTGGCCTGGAGTGTAGGAGTAGTTGCTGGGGGAGCATGTAGTCCTGGAGTAGTTGATGTGATGAGAAAGTTCTAATTTGAAATATTTTAAGGGAATAGAAATGCCAGATTGAGACCTTAGAAGTTGGTGCGTGGAACAATATGGTAAGAATTATGAGAAAGTTTGATTGAATGAAGTTATCGGGTACACGGACTAAGATGTTGCAAAGTGGCTTCTACAGAGCTTAATACAAGGTAGGTAATTTGTTGTGATTCCGAAACAATACCTAATTAGAGGGGTAAGTAGTACAGTTTGGCGTAAATGGCAAGGTTCTATGACACTGCTGATGTGAGTGACATGGCAGATAAAATAAGTCGAAGGAAAGTTGAAAGAAGCCTAAGACAGGTGTTGGGATAAATGATATACACAACAGGTAATCTGAAACTCTTGGAACTAAAACAATTTAAATGTAATACTGCCTGGGCATTTTGTGTTGACAAGCGATGGAATGCAGTTCAGTGGGATATTTGGTTTTGACATAAGAACAAACATAAGAATATAAGAAATGGGAGTAGACCATACGGCCCCTCGAGCCTGCTCCGCCATTCAATAAGAGCATTCATCTGATCCTGGCCTTTACTTCACTTCCCCGCCCCTTCCTCATAACCCTTGACTCCCTTATCATTCAAAAATATATTCTTCTGGTTGTAAAGAATAAGTTTGAACTGGAATGCATTTTGGAGAAGGCAGTGACTGTTTAGCAAAGGAGGGCACTATCCAAATAAAGAGAGAACTGGAAAATTAGGACTGGATTTGTACAAAGCATTATTGAGAAATACTTAACTGGAACCAAAGAGGAAACAATATTTAATAGAAAGGAAGAATTTGTGTTCATATAACATCTTATAATATCTCTCAGAAACATCCCAAAGTGCTTCTGAATTGCTTTGAAGTTGTGGAGGTGAATGTGGAGACCATTTTGCACACAGCAACAAGATGAATTAGCAGTCAATCTATTTTTGGTGTGGTGACTGAGGAAGAATTTGACAAGGAGACCGGGAGGAGCACACTGCTCTTCAAATACGACCACGGGATCTTTTACATCCACCTCAGCCATTGTAGCAAGCAGATTGGGCTTTGGTTTAACCTCTCATTTGAAGGACAGCACTTCCTACAGTGTAGCACTCCCTCAGTACTGCACTGAAGTGTCAGCCTAGATGATGTATTCGAGTCTCTGGAGTGGGGTTTGAACCCACAACCTTCTGACCTGGAGGCAAAAGTGCTACCAACTGAACCGTGCCTACCAATAGGCTTAAGGGTGGTATATTTATGACCGAGCCGAGATATTGAGAAAGCAGCAGGTGAAAATCAATGAATGAGTAATTGATTGCAGCCATCACACTAATATTGACAAAGTAAAGTGTTTTTACACCAAAAGAAAGAGTACTGGAGCTTCAAGATTATTTGTAGTGCTAGAAAATGGATATTCTCCAGTTCATAGCGACCAGGCTAAATAGAAAGGATGCCAACAGATTAATTGCATTAATGTACAGTGTTGTGACTAATGTGCAACTACTCCACCAATGTGTATGAATGAGACAAAAAATATCAGTTTAAAAATATTTAGCTAGAAAATGGTGCAGGAGTAACATCGCTGATCAGGAAAGAATAGGTTTGTCTTTGGGCGGAGTTCTGAGTCCATTTGGGTGGAAATCTGTGATGTAAAGCAGCAATTCCCAATTGCTCTTAGCATCAAAGCAGAAAGAGGAAATTGTTTTGTAATTATTGGAACATACAAGAAGAAAGGAGAGTAAGGATTAATGAAGGGTTTTAATGGTGTTAATGTATGCCCCTGTGAGCATGCTTACAGGTTGGTAGAGCTGTTAAGTTGGGACTGGCTTAGCCAGTCACATGATGTTCACAAGACTCAATAAAACCCCAGCCAGTTGGGTTCGGGGATCCACGATGAGGCAGATGGTTGTGAGCCTGGTGGATGAACTGGAAATGTGTAGTGTGATTATTAAACCTTTGCTAATAAACCAACTAGTTCTTAATAGCAATGTGTTGCTATGAATTCTTAAGCAAAGAACCCGTGAAGCAAATACATTACAAATGGCACTGAATTCCGGTGGAATGATAGCGGCCACCTGAGCGGCCACCTTTCAAAAGGGACAGATAAACATGGTGTAAGAAATCATGGATTTGAAGAAAGCCTCATCAGACTGGTGTTAGAATTAAATGATTCATTCCATAGTACAATAGCTAAAGAGACTTGAACAGCGTGAACCTAAATAACTGATAACAGGCAGCTCCAAACATCTGAAGGTCAAGAATGGCCTGTCTGACACCAATCCTGGGAGGATGCGAAGAGGAGGGTTTCACCCAAGAGTTGAGACAAAGTACCTGACATATCGGGTTAAATGGTCCTGTCCATATCCTGCACCAGGCCCACCCCTAAAAAGAGAATAAAAGAAAGACTCAGAAGGCGTTTCAGGGCAGACGGCAGAGATAATAACTGTTCGTCCCACCAGCCGTCTGTCCATTCGGGACTAATAACAGCTACTTGTCACTGATTGTGTGTTGTGTTTGACTATATTTGAACTATCGGTCCCTTTTAATAAATTGCCTTATAACTCCTAAGATCCTTTGGGTATCTGTGTGTGACGTGTGATCCTGAATCTTAGTGGTGTCAGACGTGTGATTCAGTGTGTTGGGAATTGTAAGGTTCCAAGTGGGCTGGCGGACTTGGTCCTTAGGAGTTATAAGGCAATACTCAGTCTAAGACCCTTTGGGTATCTGTGTGTGACCTGTGATCCTGAATCTTGCAATGGGCTGCTGCAGGGCTGCTTCTGGAATACAGCAGGAAAAACAGCTTCCAATATTCAAGGTGAGAGTAACTTGAGCAGCAGTGGAGGGGAACACCAATGCATAAATACAAGGCATGAAATGAAATATCTACCATCTAGAACTTTGCTACCCAATAGAAATTGCTGACCAGTCACAGATGTGAACACAATGAGACTGTTTTAGACATGGGCACTAATTTTAGTAGAAACCCTTTACATAGGCACACTGCACAGGTCAATATAATTCACGTGTGTATATTTACTTAATGAACATCTGCCTCCATTCAGTAACTAAGGAAGTAAAGCACTCTCTCCAATGAAAAAACACTCTCTCTGCTTTTTGCCTTGCCATTTTACCAACCAACACACATGGGTTAAAGTTCACATGCACACATCGTGTGACTATAGTATTGAGATCACATGCCCAAAGGTGATGCCTATTACCCATTTTTTAAAATTTAGTAATCAGAAATGCAGTTTGCCACATCTGGATTCCCAATGAGCCACATGTGGCTAGTAGACGATACTGATGTTCAATTACTACTACAACAACTTGTATTTATATAGTGCCTTTAATGTAGTAAAGCATCCCAAGGTGCTTCACAGGAGTATTATGAGACAAAAAATTTGACACTGAAACACTTAAGGAGAAATTAAAGCAGGTGACCAAAAGCCTGGTCGGAGTGGTAGGTTTTAAGGAGCATCTTAGAGGAGGAAGAGGTGGATAGATTAAGGGAGGGAATTCCAGAGCTTGGGGCCTAGGGAACAGAAGACACGGCCACCAATGGTTGAGCGATTATAATCAGGGATGCTCATGTAGGTTAATATCGGAAACCTGGCGCTAGATGGCCAAGTAGTGAGATTAAAAACAACCCAAAGAAAAAGCATAGATCTTTAAAAAGGAATCAGAAATAGAGGGAAGTTTAGTGGAAGACACTATGGATAATTAGGGGAAAAAAGGGAGAATCGTAAAAACTAAATTGAAAGAGATATTTAGAGAATAAAGAGAGACTACTTGTATATATTTGTAGTAATTGTTGGAAGTGTGATGATGAGAGCATTCATGTTGGGAGCATGGGAGTAGTGTTGGTCGCAGTACTAACAGTCTGGTTTTGGGACGACTTTAGTAATTTCCTTGTAACACTGTGTATTGTACTTTTCCAGGATTATCCACGAGGATGGATTCTCTGGTGACGATGTGAAGCAGTACAAGCCTGTGGTGTACAGCAACACCATTCAGTCACTGGCAGCCATTGTCCGTGCCATGGATACCCTGGGCATCGAGTATGGTGACAAGGAGAGGAAGGTAAGGTGGAAACTGCACTTACAATAACATGGGTGGAGAGGAAACCTGGCTATTAACTGAGGCAAGGAAGCCTTTATAAATTAAACCAGGGCAACATCGGCATTGTCCTATAAAGCTGGGCTGGACGTTGGAATATACATTGTCTTTGTTTGATTAAAGGGTTATTAGTGGAATTCACAGAGTTCTTGGTAGAATCAGGAATTGGGTATTGTAATCTATATTTCAAACTAGCTACCTGCAGCAAGAGTCCTGTGACATTAGTGAAATCTCAAATACAGATAAATCGTGGGCTTGGATTGACCTGTTTGTCCCAGTTCAGTGTTTTAACTGTTTTTGCTGAGCACTACTAATGTGAATGCTTTAAGTTTACAATTTAAAATAGAATAGACCGAATGTAACTTTGTACTTGCCATAGCTGATTCCTTGCCATGATAACCATTAATGATGCTAATCGGCAAATCCGGCACAGATCAACTTGAGAAGTGGTTACAGTGGCCTCCATGTGTGATATTTGAGCAAACATATGTTTTGTTTCCTGGATAGCAGAGGCATTGATTATTTGTTCACGTTAAAAATGGCATGATATCTCTGTCGCTGTGTGCTATGTCAGCTGTGTTCTGCGTTGGTAATGCCCAGGGTAAGTGAGTCACACACTTTGCCCAGCTTCCATTCCCAAATTGTGTCAGCTGTGGCTCAGTGGGCAGCGCTCTCTCGCCGCTGAGTCTGAAGGTTGTGGGTTCAAGTCCCATTCCAGGGACTTGAGCATAGAAATCTAGGTTGACACTCCAGTGCAGCACTGCTGAGGGAGTGCTGCACTGTCGGAGGTGCCGTTTTTCGATGAGACGTTAAGCCGAGACCCCATCTGCTCTCTGTCCTGACCAATATTTATCCCTCAAACAACATAACAAAAACAGATTATCTTGTCATTATCACATTGCTGTTTGTGGGAGCTTGCTGTGCACAAATTGGCTGCCCGTTTCCCACATTACAACAGTGACTCCACTCCAAAAGTACTTCATGGTTGTAAAGCAGTTTGAGATGTCCGGTGGTCATGAAGGGCGCTATATAAATGCAATTCTGTCTTCTTTCTTTCGAACATTTTGTGACTTGGCCCACACAGCCAGCCAGCTCAGAGCAGAATCGGCAGCATAGGTTTCCATTGCACTCGGAATGTAATACATCACCCATACAAAAGAAACCAATGCGAAATTAGATTTAAGATAATGCCAACGCAGCAATAGTCCCTCTGTTAACGATGGTAGCAGCATTTCAAACAAAACTGTAGTGCACAACCAATTTGCCGTGAGTGGAGTTTGATCATGCACATTTGCTGTTGTGTGTAGAGTATATGTGCTTCCCGCCTTTGGGTCGGCGCTTTAATGTTCTGATTGCACCATTTCCTCACTGATTTTAAATTGACGTTTGCGATGATCGTGCAGCTTCAGAATCAATACCGAGTTCATTTTGGTATTGGATTGCAGCCGTGCCATTGTTGTCAAGGGGCCTGAGCAGACTGAATTACAGCCTCGATCCACCTGCCCCCTTCCACACAAATACGCACAAATATAGGCATCAAACACACTGACCAAGATTGGATCTCGAGTCTTGATCTTGATGTTAGGATATGTGTACATGTTGAAAGCTATAAAACTTATTTAGCCTCAATGGATTCATGCACAACTTGGAGACATCTTCACTTACACTCTAAAGACAAATAAACTCTTGTAATTGCTATGGTAACATTGTTTGAGATGTTAATATAAAGCTGACCAAAAAGGAAACCGCATGATCTTCATTTCTCTGCTTGTGCTGTGCAATAGAAACACAGGTGTGTGATGGAATTACCCAAAACATCAAATATACACCGATGACTCTGTCTTCCCTGAAGATACAGATTGTGTGCCATTTAATTCAACCATCTGATCAACACCCAAAGTTTACTTACGAGAAAAGTTGCTAATAGTTACTTGGTTGTGCACCAGTAAACACTACACAACATCGAGATCTGTGTTAAATAATGCAACAGATTAGCAGGAAATGTAAGTTTCAATCCTGGTGTCGTGGCAGCTCGAGAATTCTGAGTCAGGGTTGTGAGCTAAACTCCCAATGTAGGGATTGGGATCCGAATTGGGAGGTGTGTGTCCAATCCCAGTGTCGGAATCAAGACGAGGAGATTTGGTTTTGAGTTCCACTGTTGGTCGAAGTACACACACGAACTATTCTTGGGGTGCATTTCCGATTTTATATTCAATGATAAACAACACAAGAATTAAATCTCCATACAAATCTTGGGTTAAGTTGGTGTGGTGAACTGTTCAAGTTCTATTGTTTATGTGAACCTCTTTCTTCAAGTAAGTACCTTTTTAATAACACGCTTGCAATCATTAGTTGTATGCACAAGCCTTGGCTTTAATGTTACAAAGTGTATTCCCTATCCAGAGTCATTATCTTTTTAATGATTTGGTGGCCATTACAGAAACATGGTTGCAAGGTGGCCAAGACTGGGAATTAAACATACAGCAGTATCTGACAATTCAGAAAGATAGGCAAGAAGGGAAAGGAGGTGGGGTAGCTCTGTTAATAAAGGATGATATCAGGGCAGTTGTGAGGGATGATATTGGCTCCAATGAACAAAATGTTGAATCATTGTGGGTGGAGATTAGAGATAGTAAGGGGAAAAAGTCACTGGTCGGCGTAGTTTATAGGCCCCCAAATAATAACTTCATGGTGGTGCGGGCAATAATCAAGGGAATAATGGAGGCATGTGAAAAAGGAACGACAGTAGTCATGGGGGATTTTAACCTACATATCAGTTGGTCAAATCAAATCGCAGGGGGTAGCCTGAAAGAGGAATTCATAGAATGCATACGGGACTGTTTCTTAGAACAGTATGTAACAGAGCCTACAAGGGAGCAAGCCATCTTGGATCTGGTCCTGTGTAATGAGACAGGAAAAATAAACGATCTCCTCGTAAAAGATCCTCTCGGAATGAGTGATCACAATATGGTTGAATTTGTAATACAGATTGAGGATGAGGAAGTTGTATCAGAAACGAGGGTACTATGCTTAAACAAAGGGGACTACAGTGGGATGAGGGCAGAGTTGGCTAAAGTAGACTGGAAACAAGGACTAAACGGTGGCACAATTGAGGAACAGTGGAGGACTTTTAAGGAGCTCTTTCATAGTGCGCAAAAAAAATATATTCCAGTGAAAAAGAAGGGCGGCAAGAGAAGTGATAACCAGCCGTGGATAACCAAGGAAATAAAGGAGAGTATCAAATTAAAAACCAATGCTTATAAGGTGGCCAAGGTTAGTGGGAAACTAGAAGATTGGGAAAATTTTAAACGACAGCAAAGAATGACTAAGAAAGCAATAAAAAAAGGAAAGATAGATTACGAAAGTAAACTGGCGCAAAACATAAAAACAGATAGTAAAAGCTTTTACCGATATATAAAACGGAAGAGAGTGACTAAAGTAAATGTTGGTCCCTTAGAAGATGAGAAGGGAGATTTAATAATGGGAAATGTGGAAATGGCTGAGACCTTAAACAATTATTTTGCTTCCGTCTTCACAGTGGAAGACACAAAAACAATGCCAAAATTTGCAGGCCACAGGAATGTGGGAAGGGAGGACCTTGAGACAATCACTATCACTAGGGGAGTAGTGCTGGATAGGCTAATAGGACTGAAGGTAGACAAGTCCCCTGGTCCTGATGAAATACATCCCAGGGTATTAAAAGAGATGGCGGAAGTTATAGCAGATGCATTCGTTATAATCTACCAAAATTCTCTGGACTCTGGGGAGGTACCAGCGGATTGGAGAGCAGCTAATGTAACGCTTCTGTTTAAAAAAGGGGGCAGGCAAAAGGCAGGTAACTATAGGCTGGTTAGTTTAACATCTGTAGTGGGGAAAATGCTTGAAACTATCATTAAGGAAGAAATAGCGCGACATCTGGATAGGAATAGTGCAATCAAGCAGACGCAGCATGGATTCATGAAAGGGAAATCATATTTAACTAACTTACTGGAATTCTTTGAGGATATAACGAGCATGGTGGATAGAGGTGTACCGATGGATGTGATGTATTTAGATTTCCAAAAGGCATTCGATAAGGTGCCACACAAAAGGTTACTACAGAAGATAAAGGTACGCGGAGTCAGAGGAAATGTATTAGCATGGATAGAGAATTGGCTGGCGAACAGAAAGCAGAGAGTCGGGATAAATGGGTCCTTTTCCGGTTGGAAATCAGTGGTTAGTGGTGTGCCACAGGGATCAGTGTGCTGGGACCACAACTGTTTACAATATACATAGATGACCTAGAAGAGGGGACAGAGTGTAGTGCAACAATATTTGCAGATGACACTAAGATTAGTGGGAAAGCGGGTTGTGTAGAGGACTCAGAGAGACTGCAAGGAGATTTGGATAGGTTAAGCGAATGGGCTAAGGTTTGGCAGATGGAATACAATGTCGGAAAGTGTGAGGTCATCCACCTTGGGGGAAAAAAAACAGTAAAAGGGAATATTATTTGAATGGGGAGAAATTACAACATGCTGTGGTGCAAAGGGACCTGGGGGTCCTTGTGCATGAATCCCAAAAGGTTAGTTTGCAGGTGCAGCAGGTAATCAGGAAGGCAAATGGAATATTGGCCTTCATTGCGAAAGGGATGGAGTACAAAAGCAGGGAGGTCTTGCTGCAACTGTATAAGGTATTGGTAAGGCCGCACCTGGAGTACTGCATGCAGTTTTGGTCACCTTACTTAAGGAAGGATATACTAGCTTTGGAAGGGGTACAGAGACGATTCACTAGGCTGATTCCAGAAATGAGGGGGTTACCTTATGATGATAGATTGAGTAGACTGGGTCTTTACTCCTTGGAGTTCAGAAGGATGAGGGGTGATCTTATAAAAACATTTAAAATCATGAAAGGGATAGACAAGATAGAGGCAGAGAGGTTGTTTCCATTGGTAGGGGAGACTAGAACTAGGGGGCACAGCCTCAAAATACGGAGGAACCAATTTAAAACCGAGTTGAGAAAAAATTTCTTCTCCCAGAGGGTTGTGAATCTGTGGAATTCTCTGCCCAAGGAAGCAGTTGAGGCTAGCTCATTGAATGTTTTCAAGTCAAAGATAGATAGATTTTTAACCAATAAGGGAATTAAGGGTTACGGGGAGAGGGCGGGTCAGTGGAGCTGAGTCCACGACCAGATCAGCCATGATCTTATTGAATGGCGGGGCAGGCGCGAGGGGCTAGATGGCCTACTCCTGTTCCTAATTCTTATGTTCTTATGTTCTAATGTATCTCACGAAAAGCTTGCTGGAATATTCATTCGCAAGACTATCTAACTAAGAGTATTTGTAGAGTATAATAACTTCTACTGTAGCACGATGGATTTTTTTCTCCTTTCTTTTCTTTTCTCCCCTCTCTTCCACCCCTCCTGCCCTCCTCCCTTCCACCCCTCCTGCCCTCCTCCCCTCCCCTACCCTCCTGTCCTTCTCCCCTCCCCTCCACCCCTCCTGCCCTCCACCCCTCCTCCCCTCCCTCATTCCCCTCCTCCTCTACCCCCGACGGTGTTGGCTCTATACTGGAGTATGAATCCATGGCCAGGCTCCTTTTAGTACCGTGCCCGCGTGGTCATTCTTCAGGTGTGGGTCGTCGCATGAGGAGTCAGCAGCCTGCTCCACCATGGGTACATCCCAGCTGAGCACAGTGCAGACCCACCTGACCAGCAGGGGTTACTGGTTAGTGATTAGGAGCCGAAATGCTGGCCAGTCTTCTCCTCTCTAATCCAGAAATACTGAGGCCTGAGATTCATCAATCGATCACAGACTAGGGATTAAATGTATGACCGTTTGGTCTATACAGTTCCTGTTGCTAACTAGCTGAGCTGTAAGAGGTGCCTCACTGTGGATGTTATGGAACACAGTAGTCACAGTATGATATAACTTATGGCATGCACTGGACATGGAAAAAGAAAATGAACTAAGGGGTAATATTAGAAAGTACACATGCAAAATTGATGGGACACAATTACAAGTGTTCTATAGCTGGTAACTCCCTTGCGACTGGTGTGATATGATTATAGTTGTTATGTAGAGGATATTCCCTTAAGACTGTATAATGTGATTAGAGGTGTTATGTAGAAGATGTTTCTGTGGGTATAATTAGAAGTGTTATACAGAGAATACTCAGTGGCCAAACAACCTCCTACTCCAGAATCATGCTGGAGGCCAATGATAATCTAAACTCTTCTTTTACCACAAGCTACCTTCTTCAATCTTCCCTCCCCACCTGCTCCATTCTCACCTCTAACACCTGAAGCAACAAACTAATGGACAACATTTTCAAATTGATGCTATCCAACAGATGCCTGCCCATCTGCCCTCCCCGCACGCTTGTTTATCCTCCCTCCACCCAGCTCTCATCAGTTCCAGTTCCTCTGAGAAATGTTCATGTTTTCAAAATTGAAATGCCTATGCTCAACTCCTCTGTCCTCTCCAGCTATTGGCCCCATTTCCAATCTTCCTTTTCCTCTCAAGACCTTGAACCTATTAATTTCACCCAACTCTTCCACCACTCCCTGTTTCAGTCCCGCTAGTTTAGTTTTGGTTCTACCCGTGTCTAACCAAGACTGCTTTGGTCAAAGTAATCGGTGACAACCTATGTGAGTGACTGTGGCATTCTATTCGTCCTCAGTCTCTCCATGGCCTAGAGTGCGACTGACCATTCCATTCTCCTCCCATCATCTGCCCTCCGCGGTCCACCTCTGAAGCAATGCTCTTTTCTGGTTCCATTCTTAGTTGTCCCAATGAAGTCAGGACATGTTTCACAACAGTTTCTCCTCCTGTACCCAAACAGTCATTTCTAATATGCCCAAAAGTTCAATTTCTGGTTCTCTCCTACTTGTCATTTATATATTACTGCTTGGCGATGCCATAAATAATGGGGTCACCATCCATATGTCTGCCCAGAGCACTGAGCTCTACCACCTTTATTCCACAACTGACATTGTTCTATCTGACATCTTTCTGTCATCAGGTTCTGAATGAGCCAGAACTTTGTTCAGCTCATAGCAACAAGACTGAAGCCATCCTGTTTGGCTTCCATCAGAAATGTTGCTCCTCAGGCATTGATTCCACCTTTTTCCACTGCTGCTCTCTGATGGGACCCAACAGATTATAGCCTCAATCTCATATTTAAGCTATTGCTAAGTATCTTTGCTTTCATCTCTGATATACTTCAGTTCTACGCCCCTACTTCATCCTCACTACTGCTGAGACCCTCGTCCATGCCGCCTTCATCTTGAGGATCACCTTCAGCCTTTGTTAACTTCACCACCGTGGCTCATAATATGCTATACCATATAAACGTCTGCACTCTCATCACTCCTGTTCTTGCTGTTAATTCCCAGAGTATCGATTGCAAAATCCTAGTCTTCATCATCAAATCCATCCATGGGTTTGCTCCATCCAGCCTCTAACGCAGACTATTGTGTGTCCCCACCATTCTCTGTAGAGAGCCTTCATTCACCAACCCCTTGCACGCTCCAAATCAATGATCATCCCAAACTCTTCTTTCCTACACTTCTTGTCTTGCTAGCTTTCTCCCCTCCTTCAAAAGCCTCCTCAAAACTTAACAAATGTGACCATGTTTTTCACTCTCCTTTTCCCCTTCTCCTGCCAAGGGTGCGAGGATCTCATTATGTGTCGTGTGATCAGTGGTGTTATGCAGAGAATATTCCCTGAAGACTGGTGATATGATTAGAGTTATACTTCAGAGGCAGTTCAGTCAGGACCAATGATATATTTAGACTTGTGCACAGAAGGTATTCACTCGGAATGGAACTGTTGGGGGAATACCAGGGACTAAGTTACCCTCCTGGGACTAACAACCTGTAATGGCTGTACCGTAGTGGTATTGCAGAGTCCGAGGAATAGGTTGCAAGTCTGCCCTTCATGGTCAGGGAATCTTATAGAGCGGAGCAACCAAAAGACGAGTGGGAAATAAAATAAATTATGCTTATTAAAGGACGTTATCAGTTCCCTATCCTTTTTGTTATTCTGAGAAGTTCGTGCAAATGAATTGTGCACGCTGCGACTCTTTTTAAAAACCTGGGCCCAAATACCAAACAGTAGCCCTTTGCAGAGACTACGTGACAATACTTGTGATAAGTCCCTATTCAGTGCTTACTGGCAGCATACCCAGCAGAGGCAGGAGTGTGGAGAATTTAATTCTCACTTCCAGTTATTAATAACTTCCTTATCTTGCCCTCTGCCATCTAACGAGAGCTCGGTGTTGGTGACTGGGATTGTTTTTTGAGAATTTAGATCCTTGGCACAGTCACAGGGAAGCAGCATCACATGGAAATCATCGTGTTTTTATTCAGCTGCTGGTGTCGATTTCTCCTCTGTTACTCTGCTTGTCGGTATTTAATGTTTCTGAATATTCTCGTTCGTTTGTTCTGCTTTCTGTACCATTACTGTTTAATGTTTGCATTTATTTTGAAACATGCTTAAACAAAAATAACCAATTGCAAACAATAATTTCAGGCTATCGCTGCAGTTATTAAGAATAATTTTATTTTTTAATTAAAAAGCCCTCATTTTTTTTAAAAGGAGAGAATCCTTGTTAGCTAAATATTTAATATTTACAGCAAACAGGAATGCAAAGGGCCATTGACACCGCACCAATTAAGCCAGTCATACACTGATCATTGCAATCACACCAACGTGAGTGACTAGTATTGCCGTGCATGCAGCTACTAATGTATTATGCTTCTACCACTTCTGTAACAAATTGCCAGTTAAAATAACTTTGTTTTTATTTAAAGTATAGCAATTTATTTGCTATCTCGGCATGCCTGCCGTTTATTCCAAACTGTGTACCATTGGGGCATCAGTCAAATAACTGTAATTAGCAGAGGATGGTCATGGCTGCACGGAGATCCCTGATACTGGCCATGTTACTGAGCAGAGTAACACGAGCTTCATTTAAAGTAAATACTGAACTTGATATCCCATCCTTATTTAAGACATTCATACAGGCTGTCACATGTCAATGGAGGAGAAAAGCCTGCTTTGGGCTTCTCTATGCCATCACGCCTGTTTGAATACTTGTTACCTCATGTACCTCGGGATCACATGTTGGTGTAAGGTGCATAATTGAGCCCAGCTGATGAGTTAGCTGATGATTTCACGGTGGGGCGGTAAAGTTTGCGCCCAGAAACAATTTTCTCCTCAGTCATCAAAATTGGGCAGCTGGGCCCTGAGTGTGGGGCGGAGTGCACCTCGAAGGGCGCTAGGCCGGCTGGGCATGTAAACATCCCGAGCTAAACAGCCGGCCCAGGAGCGCCAGGAGAGAGGTCTGGGGAGAAAGAAAAACCTGAAAAAAAACACCAAAACTATTCCCGATACATAGTCCAGGCCACCACAACATAAATTGCAAAAAAAGCCCAATCACACTTAGCTGAGGTGGACATTACTAACCAAACTGCAACCGGTATAGGTTGGACACCTGTTCTCACAGGCGGTCCCAACAGGGCGCGCTATGCAGTGCTACGGGTCGGGCGGGACTCAAACAACGAGCCGGTATCGCAAACAGGGCCGTTGTACACCGGCTCGCCTCTTCCGGGCAGTAATGCTCTACACCCCGACACAACCAGCCCCGCAAACCCCAGCGGGGCGTTGGAATCTGACCGCCCGCCCACAAGAGCTCACTGCCGCCATTGCCACCCCTCCGGGGTGAAAACAGAGGCACAAATCACCGGAAAATCCACCCCAATAAACATTAATGGGTTTCAAGAAGGAACTGGACAGGTTCTTGTCAACAAATGGGATTCAAGGTTATTAGAAATGTAGATAGGTGGGCTAGATGGGCTAAAGATCTTCTGCCTGCCTGCAACTGGTCCTAAGTTGCTAAACAATTCATCAAAAAGACCACTCCCATAGTCCATGTTATTTTGAATTGTCGTATCAGTCAAAAATACCCCGAGTTAGTCAATTGAAAATGAGCTGAGTCCCACCGGGTGTCTGGGATTGAAACTGCCAATAGGTGTTTAGTACCAATCCCAATCCTATCAACACATTACGCAGGGTGCATAATGGAGTTCTTTCATCTCTGCAGCATGAGTTTGAGTCCATTCCAGTCAGTGAAGCTCTAAAGGTTTCCTGTTGCTAAGGGGAAGTGGGGTGGTGCAGTTTATTAGATCCTTTCCTCTTATCTCCGGGACTTTGGATCAATCCTTTCCCAATTGATGGCATGTGATGGTCTCTGATCTCTGATGGTGGACCAAGCAGGAGAGTGCCATAGAGCACTCGCCCGTTAACTCTGGTTCTCTGGATTTGGATCATATTGAGGTAGTCGGGATGACATTCTCATCTCTCTGTTGACTGTTGCAGATTTTCAGTGGATATTTGTCCTGTTTTACTCCCAGCAAATGTTCACCTCGGCTTGTAGTTCAGCATCTTACTGGGGTAAGGCAGAGTAACCTCTCCGTTGCATCTCATCTAAAGATATATTAATATTTAACAAGTGAGAGAATATTCCATTCTCAAGATTATTATTTCCTCCTCTTGATTACATTTATGTAACTACAAAATATAGTCAAGGCAGTATTGAGTGGAGGAGCTTGGGAACTGAGCAGCACTTTGGATTGACACTAACCCAGGCTGAGTTGTCAGCAGAAGGTCCTGGCAATGGTGAGACAGGATAGCTTCTCCCACCCTCTGCCTCACTGGATAAATGTCACATAGGCTTCTACTGCAATTAGGGAAATGTGCGTATTGAAGGTTTTTATTAAATTGAAATCTGTTTTTTGCACTGGTGGCATTTCTGTATGTTTTGATCGCTGTAAAATTATTTGTGCTCATTTCATGGTCACACCAGCTGATCTATTGATGACTTCAATAAACACCTTGCAATCTGAAATTACATTGGGTGCTACTAGTGTGCAGAATAATAGCAGCATTGATGGTTATGTTAGTGTGAGAGTGAATTCACAGCCCTAGTGACAGTGCTGCATTGTCATGAGAGAGTCAATGTGTTTGGGTCAAAAATCAAAGTTCTGCAGAGCAGAGAATAAGGCTTTGAACAGTCTGATGACGTTTAGGAGAGATGAAATTTTAAAATCGGAAAGGTCACAAATCCCTCAAGTGAACATAGGAACAGGAGTAGGCCATTCAGCCCCTCGAGACTGTTCCACCTTTTAATTAGATCATGGCTGATCTATATCTTGACTCTCTCTACCCTCCATGAAGCTCCTTCTTCACTCAGATTTTATGTTCAGAGACTCTCTTCATTTCTTGGCGAGGTGGTGGAAGGAAATACTTTTGTTCGTTGCTGGATGTCCATTGCAAGTGGCCGATAAAACTGAGGCAAAAGCAAACTACCGCCGCTTGAGACTTCCACTTTGTTTAACTGAAGTCCAGACCACAGTATTGAACGCAGTGCCAAGTCAGATCGACTGGAGAAGCTGTGACGTGTCAGTATACTAACCAATGGCTCAACTCCAGCTTTCTGCTGGAGTTGTGGTGAACCAAATGTTAACTTTTGATCAAACCTGAACCAATTGCAGGCCAGCAGGGTTAATCCATTCAGGGTTAATGAGTCGATTCATGCACTTAACCAGTTCAAGGTTCGTGAGTTGATTCAAGTCATCAAATCGATTGAAGACCAGCGGGTCAGTTGAAGGCACTGCAAGCTCATTTGAACCAGTGAACAGATATCGCCCCTGTGTGGAACTCTAAACTAGACCAACAGACACCATTTTCCTACGAAAACAAAATACGGCGGATGTTGGAATCTGAAATGAAACAGAAAATGCTGGAAATCTCAGCGGATCAGGCAGCATCTGTGGAGAGAAACAGAGTTAACGTTTCAGGACTGTGACCCTTCGTCAGAACTGAAACGTTAATTCTGTTTCTCCCCACAGTTGCTGCTTGACCTGCTGAGATTTCCAACATTTTCTGTCCCCTCTCTCTTTCCCTCATTCGTTCACAAACAAAAACAGGGACTGAGATTTGCAAACTGACGCAAATGCCAGCGATGTCTCTGGTTCCCCTCCCCCCAGCTCTGCCGCTGTGTTCCCTGGGTCACTCTAACCTGCCTGGGCAGCTTTCTTCATTACAGGGCTCTTTGATCAAAAAACAGCAGGCGAGGGAAAGACTGGCCAGAAACCAATTAAAAAGTGTTTGTAAGCACCAGTATGCTCTGCTCTGTCCAGGGTGCTGAAAAATCACTTAACCCCAGCAGTTAATAATCAGTCACACAAGGCCTTGCCACCAGTGCAATGTGACTAATTACACTTCACAGTGAAGAATGGGCCAGTGCCGCTCTGTTATTTCACCATAATCATTAATAAGTACATAATTGTAGATATTTCAGGTTAAAATATTCAGTATGCGTTACTTTCCTGAAGAGCAAGTTTGGTTAGAGGAATCCTATCTGAGGAACAGTTTGTGTGCCTGCAGTCTTGGGCTGTAACCATTTCATTGATCAGGGTAAAGAGTGTTTTCAACAGAAAGCTAACTTATTTACTGACCCTTTAGAATAGGAATTTAAGGCTAATTCAATAAATGAGCAATGCTGACATGAAAATGCGTGGCAATCGTGAAAGTCTATGTTTCTTATAATGTGGTAAAAGAAAGACTTGCATTTATATCGCGCCTTTCATGACTTCAGGACATCGCAAAGCTGGTGAAGTACCTTTTGAAATGTAGTCACTGTAGGAAACGCAGTAGCCAGTTTGCTCACAGCCACCCGAGAGGACAGACTCTGTTTAATGTCTCTTCCAAAAGACAGCACCTCTGACAGTGGCGTGGCAGCCTAGATTTTGTGCTCAGGTCTCTCGAGTGGGTCTTGAACCCATGATCTTTTGACTCATAGGTGTGCGTGCTACCACTAGCTGTACTAACTATGGTAATAGTTTATCAGCAGGAACTGAGGATTAAGTAGCATGGAGCTTTTGATATTTGATTGAGAATCTCCAATCCCATCCAGTTAACTGATGACCAATGTCAGTGGCAACAATAGGTAAGACAAGGCACCCACATATTTTTGGTGAATCTCTACACTTTCCATCCACTCTCTGTAATAATTAAGGACCATTGCCTGGGAAAAATTTGGCAAATAACCTGATGGCAAGTATCAGCCAATTCTGATCTGTAATTAGCCACTAGGAGGACTACCAGAGCAGTTGGAGGTGATTTGCTTGATGACTTTCTCACCTTCCCTATTGGGAAGCTGCTGTTCCTCCCTGGGATGGCGCAGTCTAGATCAGTAACTCTCTGCAAGGGGCTGGGTTAATTTAGGATCTCATTAGTGACACAAACTTAGTGGTATCCATCAGGCAAACTGTCTTGCAAGAGCAGGCATTCACTGAGCATTTTCATATTGTGACCTCCCTGACCCCTAGTTTCTGTAGGTGCATGTGCATTTTCAGAGTCTGAGACAATAACGATGCGCCATGTACCAGGAATATCCGGGCACTCCTTTTCACTCGCCTGACATATGTACAGACACGTACACGTTTGTTGTTGTATAATTACGGCCCTTCTACTGATACTGCATTAACGTACTAATTTTGAAAGAGTTTATTGGGCTGCAATTTGCTCGCTGACCAGGAATCCTGCTTCCTCTCATAAGTTTGTATACCTTCCTGGATCCGGGGGGGGAGGGGGCACTAATGGGGTGCAAAGGGGCTATCATCCGGGGAAAGGGGTGGATAGCGCCTCAGGGGAAATTGCCCCGAAGGTTTCCGGGGTGGGGAGCTGTGTTGTTAGCAGCACGCCCTGCGATTCTCGCCCAGGGACTGCAGAGTGCGCAGTGTCCTGCCCCTTTAATTGAAGAGGAAACCATTGTGCCACATCAGCACTGGGCACAGAAGTGCAGTGTTGGACTCAGCACTGTGCTACTGCCCTGGAAGCAACACTCCACGCGTGCAGAGTGCCTCCGATACCACTCCGCCTCCGTTGAGGGGCGGAAGGACAGAATTCCACGCCGGGAGCGGAATCTCCAGGCCGGCCGATAAATGTCCCAGCCCTGGAAAGTTACCACCTCTAAATGGGACGCGGGGCCATTTTGCCCCCTTTGAACCTTACTCATTGCTGGTTGGAAGCTGCCACTGCCACTTTGTTGAATTAATAAAATCTCAGCATTAACTGACCCGCCTCCATGGATTAGTCATTCCTGGTTTTAGCATTTCGAAGCAGACTTTTATATACTTAGAAACCAAGTAGAGTGCTGTGTTTTTTTAAAAACAGGCATGTTCTATCAATAATGGAAACAGTTAATGGAACCACTGGATACACTGAGGACACATTGTTCAGACAGAGAAGCATGTGCAGTGATGAGTTCATCTGTTATTCACTGCAGGGGCACAGGGCAGTACCAATCTCTCCCACACTGATGGAGTGGTCGTCCCTTACACCTGTTTATAGATTAGTAAAGAACTGAAGAATCAAATTTGAAAACATCTCGACCCTCTCGTACACCACATCCCTGTTTGTTTTTGCAGGTGACATGACATATCTCCGGAAGTTTAGAAGATGCAGGGCCATTAACCCTGAGAGTGACACTCATTTATCAGCTTACCCATGGGTGCCTTTTCCAGCCAACGCACACCTCACAATCCCAGTGACTCCGCTGGAGACCAAAATGCATTTCATTGTTCATGAAGGGTTATAACACAGGATTAGAAAAGTGGTGCCAGGTTTTACTTGGGATATCATTGGGGAGGGCATGTTTCTCTCGTCTTCTCTTGTGAATATTCTGATCTTGTAATAATTTACTGAGAGCTTTATATCAAGTAGGATTTTGTAAAATTGCTAATTATAGATTAATTCATCATACCTTTTTTGTCAGTTATTGTAACTGTGCCAGGAGTCCGATTAGATTTAAGGTGAATGCAGCAATAATATGCATTGCAAGACTGGATTAAAAGTACAGGGCACAGCCATGCCAATTATTGTATCCTGGCCTAAGGCAAAGCTATACAAAAAGGGTGATTAAATTCATCTTTAATTAGTTATTGCCTGGATTCAGAAACTCCATATAAAATGGTCACATTTGCAGACAATACCATTGGATTTATGACAGGGAAATCATGCTTGACAAATCTGGCATTTTTTGAGGATGTAACTAGTTGAGTGGACAAGGGATGTGGTGTATTTGGACTTTCAAAAGGCTTTTGACAAGGTCCCACACAAGAGATTGGTGTGCAAAATTAAAGCACATAGTATTGGGGGTAATGTACTGACGTGGATAGAGAACTGGTTGGCAGACAGGAAGCAGAGAGTCGGGATAAACGGGTCCTTTTCAGAATGGCAGGCAGTGACTAGTGGAGTGCCGCAGGGCTTGGTGCTGGGGCCCCAGCTTTTTACAATATATATTAATGATTTAGATGATGGAATTGAGTGTAATATCTCCAAGTTTGCAGATGACACTAAACTGGGTGGCGGTGTGAGCTGTGAGGAGGACGCTAAGAGACTGCAGGGTGACTTGGACAGGTTAGGTGAGTGGGCAAATGCATGGCAGATGCAGTATAATGTGGATAAATGTGAGGTTATCCACTTTGGTGGCAAAAACACGAAGGTAGAATATTATCTGAATGGCGGCAGATTAGGAAAAGGGTAGGTACAACGAGACCTGGGTGTCATAGTTCATCAGTCATTGAAAGTTGGCATGCAGGTACAGTAGGCGGTGAAGAAGGCAAATGGTATGTTGGCCTTCATAGCTAGGGGATTTGAGTATAGGAGCAGGGAGGTCTTACTGCAGTTGTACAGGGCCTTGGTGAGGCCTCACCTGGAATATTGTGTTCAGTTTTGGTCTCCTAATCTGAGGAAGGACGTTCTTGCTATTGAGGGAGTGCAGTGAAGGTTCACCAGACTGATTCCCGGGTTGGCTGGACTGACATATGAGGAGAGACTGGATCAACTGGGACTTTATACACTGGAGTTTAGAAGGATGAGAGGGGATCTCATAGAATCCTATAAGAGTCTGACAGGTTAGATGCGGGTAGAATGTTCCCGATGTTGGGGAAGTCCAGAGCCAGGGGACACAGTCTTAGGATAAGGGGCAGGCCATTTAGGACTGAGATGAGGAGAAACTTCTTCAGAGCATTGTTAACCTGTGGAATTCCCTACCGCAGAGAGTTGTTGATGCCAGTTCATTCAAGAGGGAGTTAGATATGGCCCTTACGGCTAAGGGGATCAAGTGGTATGGAGAGAAAGCAGGAAAGGGGTACTGAGGGAATGATCAGCCATGATCTTATTGAATGGCGGTGCAGGCTCTAAGGGCGGAATGGCCTACTCCTGCACCTATTTTCTATGTTTCTATGTTTCAAACTAGCTGGGGCAATGGAATCAAAGAGGCAGCTCAGAAAGTACAAAACAAGTTGGACAAGATCTATAGGTGGCCAGAGCAATGGTAGATAAAGTTCAATGCAGTTCGATGCACAAAGGAAGGAGAAACAAGGTACACACCTACTTCATGAATGGTGTTGAAACAGCTAAAGGGGACGCTGAAAGGGATCTAGGGAGTAAATTTCAACTTGACGTCCCAAGCGATAAACCAGTGGAGTGTATTGTCCACTCGCTATAGATCCCGCCTGATTTTTAATTTCCATTGATGCCAATGGAGACTGCGTCCAGTTCTGCTCAACAAGAATCGAGGAAGACATTCAAGTCTTGTTGATCTGAACCCAGGTCCAGGGGTCGAAATTATGAGGAAGGACTGGAGAGACCTGGGCTTTTCATCCTGGAAAGTAGGAGAGGTGATCTTTTTTTAAAGTATACAAGATCATGAAGGGAATGGAAAAGATACATCCAGAATACTAGTTTATTAAATTAAGTACTGGGAGTCGAACAAGGGGATACACAGTGAAGATAATATTAGAACTGATATCAGGAAATTCTTTCCACACAGTGATCAGGACTTGGATTAAACTTCCAGATAGAGTAGTGGAGGCAAAACCCCCGGAATCGTTTGAATGATTGGATGTTGCAATGAGGAAGGTTGGGGCATTTTGAATCTCTCTCAATAGATAACTTAAGATAAGCCAAATGGCCTTGCTCATTTTATGATCCCAATTCACTGAAGAAGGGGACTGATTGGCTGAAGTGTTTTGTGCATTTGTCTGTTTCTGTACATATAGATACATCGCCTCAAAGATTTGAACTTGCTTTAAGTCACAGTGCCAGTGAGATAATCTTGTGGCTTTAAGTCAGATAGTGTGGACCTGACCATGCCACTGTGAAATGGCTGCCTTCACCGTTCATCATGTTGACCTCTGACGCACATGTAGCTGCTCCTTACTGAATTCTCAGTCACACTTGTCAAATACTTGTCAAATCAGATCAACGGTACTTGGAGTAACTACTCGGTGCGTCCTTGAATTCTGCTTTTTTTTCGTTCAGTGGCATTGATTAACTCCGCATAGACCACTGAAAAACAATGTGTTGAGGCCCTTCTTTCCAACAGGGTTTAAGCGAGCTTGGCAGGGGGATGGGAACCTGAGAGCATTGTCAGAGGGGAGAGAAGCCAAGCGAGAAAGGGAAGGCAGAAAATTAATAATTGCGTTTGGAAGGCAGAGGAAACAAAAGCTAGGCAATGGACAGCAAGGCAGTTTGGCAATGCTAAATGGTATATACTTTAATGCAAGGAACCTAGAAAATAAGGCAGAGGAGCTAAGGGCACAGATAGACACGTGGGATTATTATATTATCGCCATTACTGAGTCATGGCTGAAGGAAGGGCAGGAATGGCAGCTCAACATTCCTAGAGACAGGGTTTTCAGGCGGGATAGAGAGAGGGTTAAAAAAGGAGGGGGGGGTCACAGTATTGATGAATGAAATAATTACAGCTGTGAGGAGGGATGATATGTTAGAAGGATCATCAAATGAGGCCATATGGGTTGAACTAAATAACAAAAAGGGGTAATCACACTGCTGGGAGTGAACCATAGACCGCCAAACAGTCCAAGGGAGATAAAGAGCAAATTTATAGGCAAATTACTGACAGTGCAAAAGCAATAGGGCAGTAATAGTGAGGGATTTCAATTACCCTAATGTTAACTGAGATACTATCAGTGTAAAAGGTACAGAATTCCTAAATTGCATTCTAGAGAACTTTTTTTTAGCCAATACGTAGCAAGCCCAACAAGAGGGGGACAGTTCTGGATTTAGTATTGGGGAATGAAGCTGGGCAGATGGAAAGAGTAGCAGTGGGAGAGCATTTGTGAGGTAGTGATCATAATTCTGTTAGTTTTAGCATGAAAATGGATAAGGACAAAGAAAAAACAGGAGTAAGGGTTCTAAATTGGGAGAAGGACGATTTTACTAGGCTGGGAAGTGATTTAGCAAAAGTGGACTGGACACAGTTACTTGAAGGTAAATCAGTGCCAGAGCAGTGGGAGGCATTCAAGTGGGAGGTACATAAAGAGTTCAGAGTAAACATATTCCCACAAAGAAAAAATATAGAACTGCCAAATTTAGAGTTCCCTGGATACAGGGTAACATAAGGCAAAAAAGGGAAGCCTATATCAGATATCGTGAGCTCAATACTGCAGAAAGCCTAGAAGAGTTTCGAAAGTGCAGGTGAAATTAAGAAGGAAATTAGGAAAGCAAAAAGCCAGCATGAAAAAATACTGGCAAGTAGAATCAAAGAAAACCCAAAGATGTTTTACAATTCCATAAAGAGCAAGAGGATAACAAAGGAAAGAGTAGGGCCTATTAGGGACCAAAATGGTGATCTATGTGTGGGGGCGGAGGATGTGGGTAAGGTACTAAATGAATACTTTGCGGCTGTTTTCACAAAAGAGGGGGACGATGCAGACGTTGAAGTTCAGGAGGAAGAGAGTGAAATATTGGATGGGATAAACATAGTGAGAGAAGAAATATTAAGGGGATTAGCATCCTTGAAAGTAGATAAATCGCCAGGACCGGATGAAATATATCCGAGGCTATTAAAAGAAGCAAGGGAGGAATTTGCAGAGGCTCTGACCATCATTTTCCAATCCTCCCTGGCTATAGGAGTTGTACCAGAGGATTGGCGAGCTGCTGACGGTGTACCATTGTTCAAAAAGGGAGGAAGGGATAAACCGAGCAATTACAGGCCAGTTAGTTTAACCTCAGTGGTGGGCAAATTACTGGAATCAATTCTGAGAGACAGGATCAACCTTCATGTAGAAAGACCAGGACAGTACACATGGATTTGTTACGGGAAGGTCGTGTCTGACTAACTTAACTGAGTTTAATTGAGTTCTTTGAGGAGGTAACAAGAAGGGTCGATGAGGACAGTGCGTTTGATGTAGTTTATACGGATTTTAGCAAGGCTTTTGACAAGATCCCACATGGGATCCAAGGGAGAGTGGCAAATTGGATCCAAAATTGGCTCAGTGGCAGGAAGCAAAGGGTAATGGTTGAGGGGAGGTTTTGTGACTGGAAGGCTGTTTCCAGTGGGGTTCCACAGGGTTCAGTACTCGGTCGCTTGCGTTTTGTAGTATATATTAATGATTTAGACTTAAATGTAGATGGCATGATAAAGAAATTTGCAGATGATACAAAAACTGGCCGTGTGGTTGACAGTGAGGAGGAAAGCTCTAGGCTGCAGGAAGATATCGATGAACTGGTCAGTTGGGCAGAAAAGTGGCAAATGGAATTCAATTGGGAAAAGTGTGAGGTAATGCATTTGGGTAGGAACAACAAGGCAAGGGATAAATGGGAGGATAATGAGAGGTGTGGAGGAACAGAGGGACCTTGCAGTGAATGTCCACAGATCCCTGAAGGTAGCAGGACAGGTCGATAAGGTAGTTTAAAAAGGCATACGGAATACTTTCCTTTATTAGCCGAGGCATAGAATACAAGAGCGAGGAAGTTATGCTAGAACTGTAAACAACATTAGATAGGCCACAGCTTGAGTACTGCATGCAGTTCTGGTCACCACATTACAGGAAGGATGTGATTGCATTAGAGAGGGTACAGAGGAGATTTACGAGGATGTTCCAGGACTCGAAAACATTAGCTATGAGGAAAGATTGGATATGTTCAAGAGGAAGTTAGATATGGCCCTTACGGCTAAGGGGATCAAGGGATATGGAGAGAAAGCAGGAAAGGGGTACTGAGGGAATGATCAGCCATGATCTTATTGAATGGTGGTGCAGGCTCGAAGGGCTGAATGGCCTACTCATGGACCTATTTTCTATGTTTCTATGTTAGACTGGGGTGGTTTTCCTTGGAACAGAGGAGGGTGAGGGGAGATTTAATTGAGGTGTATAAAATTATGAGATGCCTAGATAGAGTGGATAGGAAGGACCTATTTCCCTTAGAGGGGTCAAAAACCAGGGGGCATAGATTTAATGTAGTTGGTAGAAGGATTAGAGGGAGATGAGGAAACATTTCTTCATCCAGAGGATGGTGTGAGTCTGGAATTCACTGCCTGAAAGGGTGGTAGAGGCAGAAACCTCAAAATTAAAAGGTATTTGGAAGTGCACTTGAATTGTCGTAACCGACAGAGCTACGGACCGAGCCCTGGAAAGTGGGATTAGGCTGGGTAACTCTCTTTGGACCGGCACAACACAATGGGCCAACTGGCGGCCTCCTGTGTCGTAATTGTTTATGATTCTATGAACTGCAGCCAACCTTGGGGCCTTTCCTGCCACTTCTACAATTCTGACCAGTTTTAAGTTGTGGGCTTGTGCCAGTACGTGCTGAGACTGCTCTCTAAATCTGGTTTGTGTGTTTCAAACATCTGGAAATCAGTAGCTGTGTTTTTTAAGGGTGTAACAGTGCAAGCCGGAAAGCGAGAGGACACAGAGGCAGTGTAATTATTACAATGTTTTCTAACGCTTTCAAAAGATAAAATCTGAAAGAGTGCCTGCATATTCTCCTGACTTTCAGTGGAGTGATGCTTTTTAACCTGTGTTACTGTTTTTAAATAAGATATATCTGGAGTAGTGCGTGATTCAATACAGTAATTTTGGTGAGTGTGATCAAACTCACTAATTTTTTGGAGTTGTCTGCTATTTTGGGATAATCTGTTTTAAATTTTATGCTAAAGAATTAGCAATTGCTAATGTAAACCTTTAGATTGTAATAATTAATAGATTTGTAATTAGTGACCAATAAAGGTCACTGCTCCCTTTGGAAATACAAGAAGACCTGTTTACATCCATTAGAACAAATCCCACTATGCACATTTGAAATGTAAGAGTTTAGGGAAGTCAGATCCCAGGAGTTTACTGGTGTGGGAAATGTCACTGACTCTTGCGCGTTTTATAAGTTGGGCACTAATACTCGTTGAAAGCTCTGTTTTTTTTGTTAAATGTACATGTCAAAATCAGTGTGTTTAGGAAACCTGCATGTTCCTCCCTGTGTCAGAATCCTCTCCTCTCCTCACCTCACCTCACAGTTGTGGCTCAGTGGGTAGCATTCTCACATCTGAGTCGGACGGTTGTGTGCTCAAATCCCACTCCAGAGACTTGAGCAGAAAATCTAGGCTGACACCTCAGTGCAGTGCTGAGGGAGTACTGCACTGTCAGAGGTGCCATCTTTTGGTTGAGACGGTAAACCAAGGCCCGTCTGCCCTTTCGGGTAGATGTAAAAGATCCTATGGCACTATTGCGGTGAAGAACAAGAAAGTTCTCCCCGATGTCCTGGCCAATGTTTAGCACTCTACCAACATCAGATTAATAAAACAGATTATCTGGTCATTATCACGTTGAAGTTTGTGAGACCTTGCTGTGTGATAATTGGCTGCCGTGTTTCCTACGTTACAGTGACTACACTTCAGAAGAACTTAATTGGCTGTAAAGCGCTGTGCGACATTCTGTGGTCATAAAAGGCGCTATATTAAAGCAAGTCTTTTTATTTTACTTATTCACAAAAGCACAAAGTATCTGAAATTTGAGACAATTAATCACAAACCATGCAGATGGGTTCTAGAGCCGGGTGCCAATTCAAACCAACCTTGGCCTTTCAAAATGTTGTTATGGTTACACTTCCAAACTGACCACTGCTACTCTTTAAAAGCCTCATGTCACCATGCTGGTTAATTTGGCCAACTGTATGGTATCTGGAGTGATCCAAACATGTGGCAGCAGTCATTGTGCCCAATTCCTCCACCATAAACACACACCATTTAGTATTCTGAGACGATCTAGTGATTAATCCCCGGGGCCTGATATTCTGCATCCCAGAGTACAAAAGTGGCCCTAGAAATAGTGGACGCATTGGTGATCATTTTCCAACATTCTATAGACTCTGGATCAGTTCCTATGGATTGGAGGGTAGCTAATGTAACCCCACTTTTTTTTTTAAAAAGAGGGAGGGAGAAAACGGAATTATAGACCGGTTAGCCTGACATCGGTAGTAGGGAAAATGCTGTAATCAATTATTAAAGACGTAATAGCAGCGCATTTGGAAAGCAGTGACAGGATCGGTCCAAGTTAGCATAGATTTATGAAAGGGAAATCATGCTTGACAAATCTTCTAGAATTTTTTGAGGATATAACTAGTAGAGTGGACAAGGGAGAACCAGTGGATGTGGTGTATTTGGACTTTCAAAAGGCTTTTGACAAGGTCCCACACAAGAGATTAGTGTGCAAAATTAAAGCACATGATTTGGGGATAATGTATTGATGTGGATAGAGAACTGGTTGGCATTCAGGAAGCAGAGAGTCGGGATAAACGGGTCCTTTTCAGAATGGCAGGCAGTGACTAGTGGGGTGCCGCAAGGTTCAGTGTTGGGCCCCCAGCTATTTACAATATACATTAATGATTTAGACGAAGGAATTGAATGTAATATCCCCAAGTTTGCAGATGACACCAAGCTGGGTGGCAGTGTGAGCTGTGAGGAGGATGCTAAGAGGCTGCAGGGTGACTTGGACACGCTAGGTGAGTGGGCAAATACATGGCAGATGCAGTATAATGTGGATAAATGTGAGGTTATCCACTTTGGTGGCAAAAACAGGGAGGCAGAATATTATCTGAATGGTGACAGATTAGGCAAAAGGGAGGTGCAATGAGACCTGGGTGTCATGGTACATCAGTCATTGAAAGTTGGCATGCAGGTACAGCAGGCGGTGAAGAAGGCAAATGGCATGTTGGCTTTCATAGAGAGAGGATTTGAGTATAGGAGCAGGGTGGTCTTACTGCAGTTGTACAGGGCTTGGTGAGGCCACACCTTGAATATTGTGTACAGTTTTGGTCTCCTAATCTGAGGAAGGATATTCTTGCTATTGAGGGAATGCAGCGAAGGTTCACCAGACTGATTCCTGGGATGGCAGGACTGACATATGAAGAAAGACTGGATCGACTAGGCTTGCATTCACTGGAATGTAGAAGAATGAGGGGGGATCTCATAGAAACACACAAAATTCTGACGGGATTGGACAGATTAGATGCAGGAAGAATGTTCCCGATGTTGGGGAAGTCCAGAACCAGGGGACACAGTCAAAGGATAAGGGGTAAGCCATTTAGGACCGAGATGAGGAGAAACTTCTTCACTCCGAGTTGTGAACCTGTGGAATTCTCTACCACAGAAAGTTGTTGATGCCAGTTCGTTAGATATATTCAAAAGGGAGTTAGATGTGGCCCTTACGGCTAAAGGGATCAAGGGGTATGGAGGGAAACAGGAATGGGGTACTGAAGTTGCATGATCAGCCATGATCATATTGAATGGTGGTGCAGGCTCGAAGGGCCGAATAGCCTACTCCTGCACCTATTTTCTATGTTTCTATGGGAGTGATATTGTCCAAGATTATTTACTAGTTCTTGGGGATAAATTGAAGTTGATAACCACAGCGTTTTTAAGATCAATTCCTATCGGGTCCGAAGTTGTCACCAACAGTCTTCATGACCTATCTCCAGCTTGATAGTAGATTGAAGTTTAGGCTGTAAGCTTAAACTGTAGTTGGAACCAGAGGTGCAAGCACTTACTGCTGTATGCAGGAGAGAGTCTTGTCAAAGTATTCTGCTTCAAAGGAGATTGATTTGTGTTTTCATGCGCTCTTCAGATCTTGAATTTTGCCTTCAGGGTTGGGCCAAAAGACACATCCCTTGAGTATTGCAGTCTGAGAATTATTCAGTAATGATGCAGTGAGAGTGTTTGAAGCACAGACTGACCGCGCAAAGAATATTTGGAGATAATTTAAATTTCATGTACTTAACCCAACACTTTGATACCAGCTAACATCCAGAACAGAACTGCACCAATAAAGACAAGGAAATGGAAAAAGAGAAGGGGATCCACAGAGGCACATATTCCTCCCTGATATAAAGACGCAAACAAAAAAAGGATATAGAAGCACTGGCGAAAGTGCACACAAGATTGACCAGGATAATACCAGAATTGAGAAGTTATAACTATCAGCAAAGACTGATCAGGCTGGGGCTTTTTTTTCCAGAAAAGAGAAGCTGAGGGGTGACCTGATCGAGGTCATTAACATTATGAAGTGGTTTGATTGGGTAGATGTAGAGAAAATGTTTCCACTTGTGGGGGAATCCAAAACTGGGGGTCATAAATATAAAATAGTCACTAATAAATCCAGTAAGGAATTGAGGAGAAACTTATTTACCCAGAGAGTGTTTAGAATGTGGAACTTGCTACCACAAGGAGTAGTTGAGACGAATAGCATAGATGCATTTAAGGGGGAACTAGATAAACATGAGGGAGAAAAGAAGAGAAGGATGATAGGGTTAGATGAAGCCGAATGGGAGGAGGCTCGTGTGGAGCATAAACTCCTGCACAGTTTGGGATGGTAGCGCTTAACTGTGGGGCTGTTTGTTACCGTGAAATGGCCACCATCCAACAGAAAATGGGGTACGTGTTGTTGATTGCTTCATATAATGGCCATGACACTATCTTAGGCCACTCGTCATATTGGGCTCAATTTTCCCCAATGATTTGTGCCTTTTTTTTGGCACGCGCCGCTTTTTTTGGCCAAAATTTTAAAATCCAAGTTTCCCCAAAGATTGTGCGCCAGCATAACTCAGTCAGTTACGATTTTTTTAGGTTAATTTTTTCTTTGCATCATAGGAGGTGTAACCTGATGTCTGCGCCAGTTTTTCACATTTATGCAAGTTTAGCCAACTTACAAATTTCCTAGGACGGCGTATGTGACCACTCCCAAAAAACCAGCGCACATTAAACAATCGGCACAGAAAGATACCATTGTTTTTGGCGAAGTTTTGGAGGAAGTCAAGAACACATTAAATATGCATCATCAAGCCTAAATTTTTCCAACTGAAAACACAAAAAATGGAAGTTTCGTGCAATTCTTTAATTTTTTTTTTTTAAAGTGCCACGCCACCTCCGAATGTCTGCAAACCGGGCTTGAGGGTCGGTGCGTCGCCCGGCAGAATCGGTCCCTCGCCCAGACACAGGGGCTCGACTTCAAAAGACGACCGGGGGGATGGAAGCTGAACTGAAGGCATGAGAACCCTTATACTATGCCACTATGCAGCAAGCAGCATCATATGAAGCCCCGGGGGCGGGGGGATTGTTTTCCGATCATTGCATGCGCAGATCTGTGTGTGGTCCATATTAGGGCGTCGACCTTGTGGGGGGGGGGGGGGGAGGAGAGAGAACAAAGAAGCTTGTCCTGCCATTTTGAGCTTCTTGCAAAGGTACAATTTAATCATGTGGGCAATACTGACAATGCCATACCTCCTGCAAGCCTTCTGCAAGATGGTGCTGCAGAGAAGACGACTGATTCAATTTCATCGCACGAGGAACCTCAGAGCACGTAGGATGATGGGCAGGAGGCCTTACCCACGTCGGGTATATCGTGACAGATGTTCATACCTGCACCTGAGTGATGCAGACTGTGTTAGAAGGTTGTGTTTCCACAAAGAAGTTGTAACTGAGATCTGTGAGTTAGTAAAAGCAGATGTGCAACCTAGAAGTATCAGGAGGACTGCTTTGTCAGTTGAAGTGAAGGTTACAACTGCACTTTCATTCTATGCCTCCGGATCGTTGCAAGCTACAACTGGGGATGCGTGTGCCATTTCTCAACATGCAACACACGTCTGCATTCGGCCCGGAGGAATGACTACATAAAGTTACCCATGACCGCCCAGGCAATACGTGAAAGGGCTGTGAGCTTCTCCAGGATTGCTGGCTTCCCAAAGTTACAGGGCTGCATTGATTGTACCCACATTGCCTTGCGAGCACATTTGGAGGAATCCAAGATGTGCAGGAACCGAAAAGGCTTCCACTCCATGAATGTGCAGCTCGTCTGTGACGACATGCATTGCATCATGTCAGTTGATGCAAGATACTCTGGGAGCACCCATGATGCGTTCATCCTACACGAGAACACTATATCTGCCATGTTTCAGCAGCAGCCAGAAGGGCAGAGCTGGCTACTGGGAGACAAAGGGTACAGCCTCCCCACCTGGCTCATGACGCCCCTACACGAAACTCGGATGGAAGCTGACCGGGAATACAACATGTCGCACATTGCAAGGCGCAGCATAATAGAGAGGGTCATTGGCATCTTGAAACGGCGTTTCTATTGCCTGGACCATTTCAGAGGCTACTTGCAATACTCTCCTGAGATTGTCGGTCAGTTCACTGTTGTGTGCTGCATGCTGCATAACTTAGCCACCATGAGGCAGCAGCAGCTGGTAGTAGAAGACCCACCTGAGGTGAGAGTGGCTGATGAGGAGGAAGATGCAGATGATGAGGAGGAGGAGGATGAGGAGTAGGAAGCCATGCAACTACCTGAACCCGCAGCACAATGGCGGAGGAGGGCGGGCCGTCGTGCCCCTTTACCAATTGCTCGAGCCTTGTGCCAGCAGTTCATCCGTGAACGCTTTGCTGGCCGACGGCTCAGTGGCAACTATTCCAAATGGACCATGTTTACTGTTTCGACCTGTTCTGTAATGCTGTGTTAATGGAACAAATAATGGAAATGATTCAGTTATAATTTAAAATATATTTTATTAAAAAGTTTAACAAACATTTTTGTACTTAACTTAACTTTAATAAAAATATTCTTGTATCAAACTTTAAAGTTTTCAGTGAAGATCACTTACAAACTTTTAAACTTGTAAATTTACATTTGTTAATTTGAGAACCGTTACAACAGTAACAACAATAATATTAACAACTGCAGCAGCAAAGAAAGGCTGCACCCATCTCCACCTTGTACTAAGACCACCCGCTGTGCTTGGTCTTGTTGACTTCACCCCTGCCCTCAGGTTGTGGCGCAGCATTTCTCGGGTTAGTACGAAGCTTATTCTTTCGAACATCTCTGGTAATGAGCACTTCTTGATTGGGTGGGCGGGAGATGTAGGCGGTAATGTGGAGGACCCGGCTTGGGCCTCTTCAGAGGCTGGTCTGGGGATTGGAGTGTGAGTGGCAATTGATTCTGTCAATGGCCGCGGGCTCTGGGTGTGTTCCCTTATTGCAGCAGCTAACTCTGACATTAACTACCTGCAACATTCCCTCCCTCATGTTCCCGGACAGTGTTCCCATTTCTTGAGTGTTGTTACTTCTGACAGTCCCGATACCTCATCACCCACCCCACTGATGATGTCCAGGAGTGATCGCGTAAGGTCAATGCTCTCCGTACTCATTGCCAGCATCTGAACCACATCTGTTACAAGCTGCACCTCAGGAGAGCGCGGAGGAGCTCTCATTCACCACCTCACCCTGGGTGTGGCTCGCTACACCCCACTGGAATCTCCAGCCTTGGACTGTGAGAAACCATGGAATGTCCCAACACTCGTACCACTCAGGAAAGGGGCTGGCACCTCAATAGGCAGCACCTGCACCTTCTCCAAAGTGAGTATAGCAGTGAGGGCTTCATCCAACCCTTTCCCCTCACCCCCATGCTCTTGGTCTGGGATTGGAAGATGTTCTCTTCTTCAGGCTCGTCCACGTCTGAATCATCTTCTGCATCGTCAGGGTTGGCCTCAAGTTCTGAAAAATATAACTGAACAGACAAATGGTTAGCAGCAGAGGAAGGGGCAGGGTGGGTGGCATTAGTAGGCTCTCAGCGTAGGCATCACGATGAATGATAGCACATTGCATTAACCGAAGCGTAGTTTATGGAGACATCCCCAGGAACCGAAGCATGGCTAGCCTGCGCAATACTTAACATTTAGAAAAGCTAGACTGTGGAATTTGCAGGACTTACCCTCTCCCTCGAGTGTGGGCCCAGCTTGTGCAGTGGTGGTTGTTTTTCTCCAGGCAGGACCCAACAAAGCAGCGACCCTCTCTTCCAAGGGTGTCAGTGGGTGCAGATTTACCGGGCCTCCTCCTGTTCGAGTTCTTTCCCTTTTGTCGTGTGCCACCTTCCTCTGCAAAGATGAAAATATAACTTTTTAGAGAGGGTGTCTTTCTGTTGGATGGGACATATAGATGGTCACATTTACAATTGCAATTGCACTGAATAAATGAAAATATTATTTACATTAACTACTTGACCAAGATTCTGCCACTTCTTTTTGCACTGGCCTCCAGACCTCGGGGTGGTCACCATTGCACAGTAAACTTTAAGTTGGTTCCAGTGTTTCTTCATTTCTTTTGGTAAAACTTTTATGTGACCTCTGCTGGTGGCCATCTGGCCTCAATCACAGTAATTCTTGGTCTGTGAGCTGCGTTACATATTGTATTGCAGCTCCAATTTTTTCCAGTGAGAATTAAAGTTCTCACACACAACTGGCTCTTTAAAAATGGCCGAATGCAGACCGGGAGCTGTACTGGGCATGTGCGCCCAACCCACGTGAAAAACGTACGTTTTTTCTGCGCATGCGCAGAAGGGGGGGGGGGGGGCATCGTTTTTTTCGACGCAGACATTAGGCTCCACCCCCGAAGCTACAAGACAGGCTGCGCGGTGCCTATTTCAAAAAATAGAACTGGGAAACTTGCTACTTATTTCTTGGAGTAGTTGGGGCTAGAAAAAATGGGCGTAACTCTGGCAATACGTCAAAAAAATGGCATTGGGGAAAATTGAACCCCTTGTCTTGCTGGCCATTTGTCCATCGTGAACAGAAGAGATTTTCCCATCATGGCAATTGTCATTTTCAAATGAATAGCTGGATTCAGGCACTTTTATTAAAAAAAAGATGGAGAAAGCTGATTGCAGGAACAGTTGGGAGTACCTTGGTAGCCTGTATATTAATACTGTTGCTCAGTGCAATCTGATAATTTGGTGCAATCAGTTTTTAAATGTCACTTAGAAAAACTTGTAAAGAGCATCACTTGCACATTGCAGTAGCTATCTTTCATAGTCGAAATTGGCTGCACTGCTTATATTTCTGGTGTGTAGGCAAGAAGACCCTGACAATGTGGTATCTCTGTGGGAAAAGGAAAATAGAAAGTGCAAAATGGTGCAGGTAGCTGGTCCACATTGATTCCCAAAACTATTTAGGACCCATGCATACTTTGATATTTGCTGTGTGCAAATCAGCCACTGTGTTTCCTTGCATTACAGCAGTGGCTACATTTGTAACATTTTGGGATGGCCAGAGGTCATGAAAGGCTATATATGGTGCAAGTTCATTTTTTTCTTCAGTGCTACTACTCTGAGTGCCCCCGGAATTCCCTAACCATAAGCTCCACATTATTCAGCGGGGGATCAGTTAGGTTTCTGGGTTCAGAGAGGTTTGTGCCTTTGGTTTGTGTCTCTTGATACTTGTGATACTTGTTTCTGAGGGCCCTTCTTTTCCCTCCGTCTTTTTTTTTGTTTGTGTCTCTCTTGTGCACGCTCTCTCACTTGTGCTGAATCTCTCTCGCTCTCTTCCCCCTGCCTGTCCTGTCCTCCTTACCGTGCACATTTTTGTTGCTTTTGTTGTAGGTCTTTTGGATATTTGCTTCTTGATTTGCAGACACATGAGGTTTTCCGTTTGAAATTTGGGACATTAATCAACTATTTGTGGTCGATCTAATTTGTTAAACTTTCTTGGCAGGGCGGGTCTTCTCTATGGATTCCTTTTGGACCTGATGAATATGTCATCTCATTGTATCTGGCTCGTCTCCAAAGATTTTACAGTATGTCACGGTTAGGGTGTTGATGGTTTTGATGTTGTGCATTAACTCTCAGCTTTATATTTCATAGTTGAATGAAGACAGTATCGCGGTTGATCAATAGCATTTTGTTTTTGTGCCCTAACAATTTTATAAAGTGAAAAAATTACAAATAAAAGTATTGCTCTGGGCTGAATGACAATAGAAGAGTGTGGGTGTTGTGTGGCTCTGGACAATCACACATGCAGGCAATACAAGTTTGTCTGAAGCACAATAGGAGGCCGTTGGGAAATTAAGTTGCTAATATTTGGTGTTTTGCTGCAAACAGGACACTGAACTGCTGAATACACAAGCTTGTGATAATGGCTCACATTAGCTGTGCGCTTTTCAGCGATAGCTAATTTTTATGGTCCTTTCAATTTAATATGGGTGCTAGGATTTGGCTGACATGGTTTCCAGGTTGGATGTAAAAACTCTAGCATCTTTTTTATTTGTTCTTGGGATGTAGGTGACTGGCGAACAGCATTTATCGCCCTTCCTTAGTTGGCCTGTCGCAAAAGCAAGTAAAAAAAAAAAAAATAAGTAGAATGAACAAAGCTTTACGGTTTTGAAGTGGTGTGCCCCAACACTTGGTGCAATCTCCACACTCAGACTGTGTTGCTCGGTCTTTGCAGAAACCGCCGTTTCGGCAGGTCTCTTTACAAACGCAACTTGGTGCCTATTGAACAGTCACGAGGATCTCACACTTACCACTTATTTCATATAAACAAGAACCTCTCGTAAGTCAGTGATGCATTCAAATGGAAGTGGAAACCAGTTAGGTAAACAGTTATTTGAGACAAAAAGTGTTCTAAAGATGAGGTTTTCCTCGAAGTCTTTAGGGGTGTAGATTCTTTTGGGCCATGAAGAGCTTCTCTCCAACATCCAGCTATCTATCACAGAGGTCCCAAATCCATCTCACTCACCTTGACCTCACCCAGAACACTAGCATTCGGCTGGCATAGTTAACAAAGCCCATGGTAGAAGGTATCAATCTGACTCCCTAAAATTCTGATCACACTGAAACTCGGCCGATATAGTCAACCAGCATCCCCCTTACATTGAAATCTATGTTTTGAGTACGTTGTGCGGTAATTAAATTGAGAGCAGTGGAAACGTGCGAGTCTGCCAGTGAGGGGAGATGTATATATATTTTGTTTAAGTTTATAATACAACTATAGAATAGTGGTTTCATTTAATCTTTGTTTTTATGGTATAATCTCGCAATTCCCGCCCATAGACGTAGAAGTATTTGGCATCAGTGTGAGACCAAGCCCTGAGATGCATTATGAAAATGAAGGTAAGTGCTTCACGCTGCCATTGTAAATCTATTATCATGAAATACTGGGATACAAATACAGGAAATTGCATCACAGAGGCCCCTGAACCACAGCTGTGTTTAATATGTTGTGATTGGTAAAGTAGATGTTGTCATGATGACTCCCTCAGGTTCCAGCAGAAAACAGGCAGCTCTCTGTAATGCACTGCATTGGGATCCTGAGGAGCAAACACAGCCCTGTTTGTTTTTCGCTACATGTATTTACCTAAGACAGCATTTTGTTTCTCTGCCAAATTATATAGCAAAACAACGAGAAAGTACATCACAAGAGAGTGCCCTTGGTACCGAATCATATACCGTGATGCTATATAAATACTTTGGTTCGTAGCCTTGGCACGACCTAAAATACTGGTCACTGATTCCTGGCCTTTCTCAATCCTTACAGTGGTGCCTCTATCAACTCTGCACCTTTCCACTCGCAATTTCCTTTCCTATCTTCAGAATGTTCCAGAGCGGTTCACAGCCAATAAATTGCTTTTAAAGAATAGTCCATTCGGTATATGATCAAACTT
This sequence comes from Pristiophorus japonicus, assembly GCF_044704955.1. Classification (NCBI taxonomy): domain Eukaryota; kingdom Metazoa; phylum Chordata; class Chondrichthyes; family Pristiophoridae; genus Pristiophorus; species Pristiophorus japonicus. The sequence goes on along the minus strand of NC_091989.1, from coordinate 109,885,455 downwards.
GGCAGCCACTTTGCACACACCCAGAAACAGCGAAGAGATAAATGAGCAGTTAATCTGTTTTGCTGGTTTTGGCTGAGGGGTAAATATTGTCCGGGACGCTGGGAAACCTCATCTGCTCTTTTTCAAACAGTACCTTGGGTTCTTTTGCTTCCACCCAAACAGGCAGATGGGTCTTGGGTTTAACATTTCATCTGAAAGCTGGCACCTCTGACAGCGCAGCACTCCCTCAGTACTGCACCGGAGCAGGGCTTGAACACAGCTTTCCGGCTCGGGTGAGCACGCTATCACCAAGCGGGCATAAGCATGTATGAGCGATTCGAGATAATTACCTCCTGTGAAAATGTTTTTCCAAACTCTTGAACTAATGTGGCAGTCCACGCATGCCGTGTCTGTGGGCTGCAGGGATAGATATGCTGCAGCTTTGAAAGCAGCACGGCTCCTTGTAAAACTGTGGTCTGAATGAGCCCCACTCACCATGGGAACCATGAGGGCTGCAGCAGTTCAAGGAGAAGGCCCACCATCTGCTTGGCATGGGCAGGAAATTTTAAAAAGCCCTCTCTCCTATCGTCAAATCAAAAACAACGAGTTAGTTGCTCAATTTTCATCCGGAGCCTTGAGGTAAACACACTGCTGATGTAATCCTACCATTCCTGTAACACACACTCTTTAATCCAAATTAACGTGTTGATTTTCCTTGCTTGAGTGAAAACCTACCATTAAAGAGAAGGAACATTTTAATCCGCTCTGATACTTTGGTCAATTGTATGCAATGCAGTAATTGTGCCTATTGAAACCTACATAGCTCCTTAATCAGCGAGTGCCATTTCTGCAATAAACCCCGTGCATTGAAAATTGCAAGTTAGTGCTGCCTGCATGCACCCCTATAGAAGATGCGTGGGTGCACATATTCTGCCTGTTCTGTTTCTCGCACCTGCTGATTTCCAAGTGTTAGGTATACGCCCCTGCCCCTCCCCCAAGTGGGTGCACAGTTATAAAGGGCATTTTCTCCCTTACCTCTGCTCTCCTGAAGGCTAGTCATGATGGGGGATAGACCCTAACAGCCAGTAGTGCCTTTCCTGTACCTCGCTGCAGTAACATTCCTCTTGGGCAGTAAGTGTCTCCTTCAACCATGCAGACAATCACAGCTGAGCCTAATTCTGTTCTCGCGTTCACGCACCCTGAAAGTAGGGTCACTGCCAGCAGGGCACAGTGTACAGTGATCGGAAACAGGGACTCTGGCTGATTTCCCATTTTTTGCCCTGGTTCCATCTCTCACCATGTCCTGGAGTTTCAAATGCACACTTCCCACACAGGAAACAGGCAGGGCCTTGTCTGTCTATCTGTTTCATTATGCATGCACACACATACACAACATTTAATGATTATAGTGAGCCTCTAACTTTGCTGATTGGGGCATGAATCCCACCATCCCGCCACTGAGCCCATCACACTTGCTGCCTCGGACTAGGCTCTGTGTACAAGTGAGGGGAAACTTGGAGCTAAACATCGCGCAGCCCAACCACCGTGGCAGTGGAGCAGTAGCAGGGAGACTGATTGTTGATCTGTATTTGCTTACTTCCCTCAAAACAGCAAATTGTTGGTCTCTAGCAGATTGCTGATAGTGGTCACCAGCCTCCGAATTGTATTGGCAAGAAGGTCCAGCTATGGTATTCTGCTCTTTGAAAGAGTGGTTCCTTAACAAGATATGCAAGGGAGCCAGGCCTTTATAGGCAGTGGGTAAACTGCGTGACCCCGCCCAAGCAGCACGATTCTGTAGGCTGCTTGGTCCACGATCAGCACTGACCGCGGTACGCACCGACTGCCAGGTCCACCATCAGCACTGACCGCGGTACGCACCGACTGCCAGGTCCACCATCAGCACTGACCGCGGTACGCACCGACTGCCAGGTCCACCATCAGCACTGACCGCGGTACGCACCGACTGCCAGGTCCACCATCAGCACTGACCGCGGTACGCACCGACTGCCAGGTCCACCATCAGCACTGACCGCGGTACGCACCGAATGCCAGGTCCACCATCAGCACTGACCGCGGTACGCACCGACTGCCAGGTCCACCATCAGCACTGACCGCGGTACGCACCGACTGCCAGGTCCACCATCAGCACTGACCGCGGTACGCACCGACTGCCAGGTCCACCATCAGCACTGACGGCGGTATGCACCGACTGCCAGGTCCACCATCAGCACTGACCGCGGTACGCACCGACTGCCTGGTCAACTATCAGCACTGACCGCGGTACGCACCGACTGCCAGGTCCACCATCAGCACTGACCGCGGTACGCACCGACTGCCTGGTCCGCGATCAGCACTGACCGCGGTACGCACCGAATGCCAGGTCCAGCATCAGCACTGACCGCGGTACCCAGCGACTGCCAGGCTGCCTGCGGGCATTACCCACACGTTCTGTTTCCAGTCACCTGGCTCCTTGGAATCCTGAGGGTTTCTTCATCAGGGAGCTAGGAACTAAATTAAAAAGTAGGACCTCAAAAGTAGTAAACCCAATGCCACGTGCTAGTCAGAGTAGGAATCGCAGGATAGCTCAGATAAATACGTGGCTTGAGGAGTGGTGCAGAAGGGAGGGTTTCAAATTCCTGGGACGTTGGAGCCGGTTCTGGGGGGGGTGGGACCAGTACAAATTGAACGGTCTGCAGCTGGGAAGGACCGGAGCCAATGTCCTAGGGAGACTGTTTGCTAGTGCTTTTGGAGAGGGGTTAAACTAATATGGCAGGGGGATGGGAACCTATGCAGGGCGACAGAGGGAAGTAGAATGGGGGCAGAAGCAAAAGATAGAAAGAAGAAAAGTAAAAGTGGAGGGCAGAGAAACCCAAGGCAAAAAACAAAAAGGGCCACATTACAGCAAAATACTAAAGGGGCAACGTGTGTTAAAAAGACAAGCCTGAAGGCTCTGTACCTCAATGCGAGGAGTATTCGGAATTAGGTGGACGAATTAACTGTGCAGATAGCAGTTAACAGATATGATATAATTGGCATCACGGAGACATGGCTCCAGGGTGAGCAAGGCTGGGAATTCAACATTTAGGAAGGATAGACAGAAAGGAAAAGGAGGTGGGGTGGCGCTGCTGGTTAAAGAGGAAATTAATGCAATAGTAAGAAAGGACATTAGCTTGGATGATGTGGAATTGGTGTGGGTGGAGCTACAGACTACCAAAGGGCAGAAAACGCTAGTGGAAGTTGTGTACAGACCACCAAACAGTATTAGTGAGATTGGGGACAGCATCAAACAAGAAATTAGGGATGCGTGCAATAAAGGTACAGCAGTTATCATGGGCGACATTAATCTACATATTGATTGGGCTAACCAAACTGGTAGCAATGCGATGGAGGAGGATTTCCTGGAGTGTATTAGGGATGGTTTTCTAGACCAATATGTCGAGGAACCAACTAGAAGGCTGGCCATCCTAGACTGGGTGATGTGTAATGAGAAAGGACTAATTAGCAATCTTGTTGTGCGAGGCCCCTTGGGGAAGAGTGACCATAATATGGTAGAATTCTTTATTAAGATGGAGAGTGACACAGTTAATTCAGAGACTAGGGTCCTGAACTTAAAGAAAGGTAACTTCGATGGTATGAGACATGAATTGGCTAGAATAGACTGGCGAGTGATACTTTAAGGGTTGACGGTGGATAGGCAATGGCAAACATTTAAAGATCACATGGATGAATTGTACATCCTTGTCTGGAGTAAAAATAAAATGGGGAAGGTGGCTCAACCATGGCTAACAAGGGAAATTAAGGACAGTGTTAAATCCAAGGAAGAGGCATATAAATTGGCCAGAAAAAGCAGCAAACCTGAGGACTGGGAGAATTTTGTAATACAGCAGAGGAGGACAAAAGGTTTAATTAGGAGGGGAAAATAGAGTACGAGAGGAAGCTTGCTGGGAACATAAAAACTGACTGCAAAAGCTTCTATAGATATGTGAAGAGAAAAAGATTAGTGAAAACGAACGTAGGTCCCTTGCAGTCAGATTCAGGTGAATTTATAATGGGGAACAAAGAAATGGTGGACCAGTTAAACCAATACTTTGGTTCTGTCTTCACGAAGGAAGACACAAATAACCTTCCGGAAATACTAGGGGACCGAGAGTCTAGTGAGAAGGAAGAACTGAAGGAAATCCTTATTAGTCGGGAAATTGATGGGATTGAAGGCCGATAAATCCCCGGGGCCTGATAGTCTGTATCCCAGAGTACTTAACGAAGTGGCCCTAGAAATAGTGGATGCACTGCTGATCATTTTCAAACAGTCTATCGACTCTAGATCGGTTCCTCTGGACTGGAGAGTAGCTAATGTAACACCACTTTTTAAGAAAGGAGGGAGAGAGAAAATGGGTAATTATAGACCGGTTAGCCTGACATCAGTAGTGGGGAAAATGTTGGAATCAATTAATAAAGATGAAATAGCAGCACAATTTGGAAAGCAGTGACGGAATCGGTCCAAGTCAGCATGGATTTATGAAAGGGAAACCCTGCTTGACAAATCTTCTAGAATTTTTTGAGGATGTAACTGGTACAGTGGACAAGGGAGAACCAGTGGATGTGGTGTATTTGGACTTTCAAAAGGCTTTTGACATGGTCCCACACAAGAGATTGGTGTGCAAAATTAAAGCACATGGTATTGGGGGTAACGTACTGACGTGGATAGAGAACTGGTTGGCAGACAGGAAGCAGAGAGTTGGGATAAACAGGTCCTTTTCAGAATGGCAGACATTGACTAGTGGGGTGCCGCAGGGCTCAGTGTTGGGACCCCAGCTCTTTACAATATGCATTAATGATTTAGATGAAGGAATTGAGTGTAATATCTCCAAGTTTGCAAATGACACTAACCTGGGTGGCAGTGTGAGCTGTGAGGAGAATGCTAAGAGGCTGCAGGGTGACTTGGTCAGGTTAGGTGAATGGGCAAACGTGTGGCAGGTGCAGTATAATGTGGATAAATGTGAGGTTATCCACTTTGGGGCAAAAACACGAAGGCAGAATATTATCTGAATGGCGGCAGATTAGGAAAATGAGAGGTGCAACGAGACCTGGGTGTCATGGTACATCAGTCATTGAAAGTTGGCATGCAGGTACAGCAGGCGGTGAAGAAGGCAAAGGTATGTTGGCCTTCATAGCTATGGGATTTGAGTATAGGAGCAGGGAGGTCTTTCTGCAGTTGTACAGGGCCTTGGTGAGGCCTCACCTGGAATATTGTGTTAGTTTTGGTCTCCTAATCTGAGGAAGGACGTTCTTGCTATTGAGGGAGTGCAGCGAAGGTTCACTAGACTGAATCCCGGGATGGCAGGACTGACATATGAGGAGAGACTGGATCGACTGGGCTTGTATTCATTGGAGTCTAGAAGGATGAGAGGGGATCTCATAGAAAAATATAAAATTCTGGCCGAATGGCCTACTCCTGCACCTATTTTCTATGTTTCATTATCCCATTCAGGCCTTTGCACGATGCCTGGATAATGCGCAGTGAGTACGCGGGGGTACACCTTTCACCTCTCGAATAAACAACGGAGGAAAAACACAGCGCTCTGCAGTAAACTGAAGCCCAAAGACCAGCTGCTTCCCTTTCGGCTCAAACAACCAGGCAGCAGGTGCAGCCCAGTGCTACTGTAAACACCAACAGATTAGGGATAGGTGGTGATTGAGGTCACTGAGCGGCCTGTGGGTCATGTAACAGAACGACAGAAAACACTGACAAAGCTGCAGTCTGTTTGGGTTTAGCAGGCTTACTGTGGGCCTGTCCGAACCACGGTTCCAGGGCTAGACCAGCAGGGGAGCCAAACTAAATTACAATCACCCAGCTCTGCGAATCTGCCTTCTGCATAGTAAGAGGTGACATTTGGTTCATTATATTATCAGTCCCTTGTTTTGATTTTAATTTCCTTGGGAGTGCAAGTTTAGAATATTGTTTTAAATTGTGAACTCTCCTGTTGAATGTTGTGCTCACGAAAACCAGAGATTTCGGCGCTGCAGCACCTGATCCCTGATTTTAACAAGTGTGGTGTGCACCGAGTTTCTGTGGCTGCGCTGGTGTGAGGTCGGGGCCATTTTAACTCCCAATTGCCATGTTGGACATGAGTCTTCTGCCCGAACGAGGTTGCCGGCGGCAGGACCGGAATTTGCCTTGCAGGAGTTAGGTCCCCGGCACTGTGTCGGTGACGGTGAGGAAAGGGGTATCTCAGGAGGGCGATGTGGTTGGGTGTGGAGGCCCGGGCAAGGAAGGAGCAAGCTTTCCTTGTGGGGCCCAGAACTGAACTCCTGCTCTTCCTGACCCACAACCAAACCATGAAAAGACTTGCCTTCCTGGGCCTTTCCTGGCCTCAAACTGTTTGCCGGCTGTGGCACTGGTCATTGACTCATGTGACTACAATTTTAAAATCGTACTGTGGTCCTATTTGCATCCTAGGTCCCCGACATTTACATATTTGTGAGGCCCTCACCTGCTTATGCCCCACATGTCTCCCAAAACCCGGGAGTTACATTGGCAGTGGGCAGGAGCGTGGTCGAATGGGGATGTGAGGACTCTGCCCCATTTAACCCCCCGCCATTGCCCTGTTCTCATTGGGTGCATGGGGACGTGGTGGAAGGGTTAAAATCAGGGCGTCAGAGTCGGTGTGAAGCACTGCTAGATCAATTGTGTCAATGTTTATGTACGATGCAAAGCTCCTATTCTGCCTGCTTGTCAGACTGCTTGTCATAATCCAGTTGAATATTGGGAAGACCGCAGCCATTGTTTCCGATCCCCACCACAAACTCAGTTCCCTACTCACAGACGCCATCCCTTTTCCCAACTTCTGTCTGAGGCTGAACCTGGGTGTCATATTTAACCCTGAAATGAGCTTTTGACCACATATCCGCAGCATAACTAAGACTGCCTATTTCGTAACATCTCCCAGCTTCGCCCTTGCTTCAGCTCATCTGCTGCTGAAGGCCTCATCCATGCCTTTGTTATCTCTAGACTTGATTATTCCAACGCACTCCTGGCTGACCTCCCATATTCTACCCTATGTAAACTAGAGGTGATCCAAAACTCGGCTACCCAGGTCCTAACTCGTACCAAGTCCCGCTCACCCATCACCCCTGTGCTCACTGACCTTCATTGGCTCCCGGTTAAACAGTGCCTCAATTTCAAAAATCTCACCCTTGTTTTCAAATCTCTCCATGGCCTTGCGCCTCTCTATCTCTGTAATCTCATCCAGCCCCACAACCTCCCCCGAGATATGTGCGCTCCTCTAATTCTGCTCACTTGAGCATCACTGATTATAATCACTCAACCATTAAAGACCCAAGCTCTGCAATTCCCTCTCTAAACTAAATCTAGGCTGACACTCCAGTGTAGTGCTGAGGGAGCATTGCACTGTCGGAGATGCCATCTTTCAAATGCCCTCTCAGGTGGATGTAAAAGATTCCATGGCACTATTTCGAAGAAGAGCAGTGTCCTGAAAAATATTTATCCCTCAATCAACATAACAAAAACAGATTATCTGGTCATTATCCCATTGCTGTTTGTGGGAATTTGCTGTGCGGAAATTGCCTGCTGCGATTCCCACAAGTCACGACACTCCAAAATTACTTCATTGGCTGTAAAGCGCTTTGAGACTTCCAGTGGTCATAAATGCAAATCTTTCTTTCTTTAAACCTCTCTGCTGCTCTACCTCTGTTTCCTCCTTTAAGATGCTTCTTAAAACCTACGTCTTTGACCAAGCTTTTGGTCACCTGCACTAATTTCTCCTTATGTGACTCAGTGTCAAATTTTTTGTCATAATACTCCTGTGAAACACCTTGGGACATTTCACTACGTTAAAGGCGCTATATAAATACAAGTTGTTGTTGCCTCAACAAGGTGCCTTAACCCCACCTTTGGAATGGCACCCCATGTGTCATTTCTACTTCTAACACCAGTCATCCTGGTGGAACCTCTGACTGCCAGTTCCGGACCTAAATCCACGTGGATATGTGTTGTGTCACAAAATGAACCAGCCGCAGTTACTTCAGATCCAGGTGACTCAATCTGCCTCTTCCTTTGTGCAGTTTTAGATGCTGCTGATTGCTGAACTGGGACCATTAACCCATGGAGTATGGATGTTTTTGGCAGATTTCCAAGTGTAACTTATTACCTTTTCCATTAGGCTTAACTACCAGAATCTCCCCCCGCACCCCATTCCTCTCCTGTGAAGGCATCAACTGTTGTTGCGAAACAATGTTTTGCCTTGTCCAAGTGATTGTTCTTCTTGTGTGAGTCTAGATCCCGAGTGTTGGCAGACTATTTGGCTGTGAGGAGCATCACAGCCAAACCCAAAGTCGTCAAGCAAGATTCACACACACAAATGTACGCATGCTCACACTTCCAGCAGGGATCCCAGGAGCGGGAACCCTGGCAGACCTCCCCTCTATAGTCCAGTAACGCAAAAGCCAGTAGTAGCACTCCCAACTGCTGTCCCTGGCTCAGATCAGCTAGCTCGACACAAGTAAAGAATCGACTCTGGGCAAACTGGCCCCACAGTTCTGTACGGCCATTCTTTAGCTAGTTGCTTAGAGGGTTTCAGAGACTAGCCTGCTAATTTCCCTCCCTTCCTTGACTCTCAAGTCCATTGGAGGAGCTGTTTCAGAGGATTTCTCCAGGTAATTGATGGGATTGAAGGCCGATAAATCCCCAGGGCCTGATGGACTGCATCCCAGAGTACTTAAGGAGGTGGCCTTGGAAATAGCGGATGCATTGACAGTCATTTTCCAACATTCCATTGACTCTGGATCAGTTCCTATGGAGTGGAGGGTAGCCAATGTAACCCCACTTTTTAAAAAAGGAGGGAGAGAGAAAACAGGGAATTATAGACCGGTCAGCCTGACCTCAGTAGTGGGTAAAATGATGGAATCAATTATTAAGGATGTCATAGCAGTGCATCTGGAAAATGGTGACATGATAGGTCCAAGTCAGCATGGATTTGTGAAAGGGAAATCATGCTTGACAAATCTTCTGGAATTCTTTGAGGATGTTTCCAGTAAAGTAGACAAAGGAGAACCAGTTGATGTGGTATATTTGGACTTTCAGAAGGCTTTCGACAAGATCCCACACAAGAGATTAATGTGCAAAGTTAAAGCACATGGGATTGGGGGTAGTGTGCTGACGTGGATTGAGAACTGGTTGTCAGACAGGAAGCAAAGAGTAGGAGTAAACGGGTACTTTTCAGAATGGCAGGCAGTGACTAGTGGGGTGCCGCAAGGTTCTGTGCTGGGGCCCCAGCTGTTTACATTGTACATTAATGATTTAGACGAGGGGATTAAATGCAGTATCTCCAAATTTGCGGATGACACTAAGTTGGGTGGCAGTGTGAGCTGCGAGGAGGATGCTATTAGGCTGCAGAGTGACTTGGATAGGTTAGGTGAGTGGGCAAATGCATGGCAGATGAAGTATAATGTGGATAAATGTGAGGTTATCCACTTTGGTGGTAAAAACAGAGAGACAGACTATTATCTGAATGGTGACAGATTAGGAAAAGGGAAGGTGCAACGAGACCTGGGTGTCATGGTACATCAGTCATTGAAGGTTAGCATGCAGGTACAGCAGGCGGTTAAGAAAGCAAATGGCATGTTGGCCTTCATAGCGAGGGGATTTGAATACAGGGGCAGGGAGATGTTGCTACAGTTGTACAGGGCCTTGGTGAGGCCACACCTGGAGTATTGTGTACAGTTTTGGTCTCCTAATTTGAGGAAGGACATTCTTGCTATTGAGGGAGTGCAGCGAAGATTCACCAGACTGATTCCCGGGATGGCGGGACTGACCTATCAAGAAAGACTGGATCAACTAGGCTTGTATTCACTGGAGTTCAGAAGAATGAGAGGGGACCTCATAGAAACGTTTAAAATTCTGACGGGTTTAGACAGGTTAGATGCAGGAAGAATGTTCCCAATGTTGGGGAAGTCCAGAACCAGGGGTCACAGTCTGAGGATAAGGGGTAAGCCATTTAGGACCGAGATGAGGAGAAACTTCTTCACCCAGAGAGTGGTGAACCTGTGGAATTCTCTACCACAGAAAGTAGTTGAGGCCAATTCACTAAATATATTCAAAAGGGAGTTAGATGAAGTCCTTACTACTCGGGGGATCAAGGGTTATGGCGAGAAAGCAGGAAGGGGGTACTGAAGTTTCATGTTCAGCCATGAACTCATTGAATGGCGGTGCAGGCTAGAAGGGCTGAATGGCCTGCTCCTGCACCTATTTTCTATGTTTCTATGTTTTTCTATGTTTAAATGTTGTAATGTACAGTTGTGAAATCCAGGGAATGGCGAAAGTGTGTTCAGTCCCTTCGAGCTGTCAGAGTAAAGTGTAATTTAATTGTACTTTGCTGGGGTGTGCTGACACTAACTTAGTAACGGAAGGCTTGCAAATATGATGAGTTGCTTCCGCAGAATCTCCTGGTGAGGAGGCATATGCCCAGGATTACACCGAGGGCTGTGCCCTGTGGGCTCCGTGTTAAGACCCCGCATGCTGTGAAGCAGATGGCAGTTTAACCAGTTGTTCCTGTGAGCCCGGAAGATGCATGTTTACTACAGAGAATATGGTACTGATTGTAACCTCAGCTGCTGCTTGTCCAGTGTATCCTGCTTCGCATCAGTCAACACCTGCAGAACAGGGCTGGAGGCTGCTGCCACAACTACATTAAAAGGTTCAAGGCCAAAGAGAATTCTGTGCACCAGTCCCAGCACCACCAGATATGCAAAGCAGCTGAATCAACCAGACTGTCTTGTGGTGACCTGTGCATCAGGTTTGCAAGTAATTGTATCATTCCTGTTCTAACCGGTTGATTAGTCAAAACAAGTGACTTGACGTACAATGTCCATAGAATGCTGCTCACCAGATGCACTGAGCTCACTGGAGGCCAGAAAGTGCCCTGGAAGAAAGGGGAATTAGTGAGCAAGTCAGCAGAGCGCTTTCAAACCTTCTAACCAACTAACTGAAGAATGGCATTGCAGAACCATGGGACCAGTTTGCCCTCTTTCTCCCCCCTTTTGACTTATAACACTGGGTTCTAACACCCCAAATTGGATAATCATTAGCTATTAACTTACATGCCTGTGTGTGTGTGTCAGGAGGGGAGGGTAGGTAGGGGTAGGGAAGAGTCTAGCCATGTTGGACCAGGCATCATGTGTGGCACAGGCCTGATGGGCCAGCTGGCCTCTTCCTGCCTGTCTATTTTATGTACGTATGTAAAACCGGGGCAATAACACCCGAACAGAAATTCAAACTGCAAGGTTGTCCGTGCAAGATAATACCTGTTACCCACTGAAAGGGTTTGTTTAAATGTTATCAGAAAGCTCTGCTCCAAACAAAATGCTGAACCGGGATAGAAAGCTGCATGAATGTTGGGTGAATCGGGATCGCTGGAACTATGTGGGGAACATGGACTAAAACATTCCCGCCGATATCGCTGCCTGTGAATTCAATACAATATACATCAATGATTTAGATAAAGGAATTGAATGTAATATTTCCAAGTTTGCAGATGACACTAAGCTGGGTGGCGGTGTGAGCTGTGAGGAAGACGCTAAGAGGCTGCAGGGTGACTCGGACAGGTTAGGTGAGTGGGCAAATGCATGGCAGATGCAGTATAATGTGGATAACTGTGAGGTTATCCACTTTGGTGGCAAAAACACGAAGGCTGAATATTATCTGAATGGTGGAAGATTAGGAAAAGAGGAGGTGCAACGAGACCTGGGTGTCATGGTACATCAGTCATTGAAAGTTGGCATGCAGGTACAGCAAGCGGTGAAGAAGGCAAATGGTATGTTGGCCTTCATAGCTAGGGGATTTGAGTATAGGAGCAGGGAGTTTTTACTGCAGTTGTACAGGGCCTTGGTGAGGCCTCACCTGGAATATTGTGTTCAGTTTTGGTCTCCTAATCTGAGGAAGGACGTTCTTGCTATTGAGGGAGTGCAGTGAAGGTTCATCAGCTTGATTCCTGGGATGGCTGGACTGACATATGAGGAGAGACTGGATCAACTGGGCCTGTATTCACTGGAGTTTAAAAGGATGAGAGGGGATCTCATAGAAATATATAAAATTCTGACGGGACTGAACAGGTTAGATGCAGGAAGAATGTCCCGATGTTGGGGAAGTCCAGAACCAGGGGACACAGTCTAAGGATAAGGGGTAAGCCATTTAGGACTGAGATGAGGAGAAACTTCTTCACTCAGAGTTGTTTACCTGTGGCATTCTCAACCGCAGAGAGTTGTTGATGCCAGTTCATTGGATATATTCAAGAGGGAGTTAGATATGGCCCTTACGGCTAATGAGATCAAAGGGTATGGAGAGAAAGCAGGAAAGGGGTACTGAGGTGAATGATCAGCCATGATCTTATTGAATGGTGGTGCAGGCTTGAAGGGCCGAATGGCCTACTCCTGCACCTATTTTCTATGTTTCTAATAATACCTTGTATTAGCACTGCCACCCCTGCTGTTCCACTGCCAACTAGTTGCCAATATATAGAAACAAATGGGTGTTGTTTCTGTGATTTATTTATCCCTCGTTATAACACCACTGATCACGGTTGAGAGCTTGAATTGTACCATTTAATAATGGTGTGACAAGCTGCAATGTTGGGTAGTGGAACAGGAAAGTTGTATCCTAGCAAAATGCATAGGTGATTGTTATATAAAGGAGCATTTTACCCATGACATATGTGTACAGAGGGGGAGATGAGGGGAGTTTTACCCGATTAATGGTTACGATCTGGAATGTACTGCCTGAAAGGGTGGTGGAGGCAGATTCAGTAGTAACTTTCTAAAGGGAATTCGATATGTACTTGAAAAGTAAACAATTGCAGGACCATGGGGAAAGAGCAGGGGTCTGAGACTAATTGGATATCTCTGTGGAGGTCCAAAGAGACTTAGGGGTCTGGTACAGAGATCATTAAAATGTCATGGACAGGTGCAAAAAAAATCAAAAGGCTAATGGGATGCTGGTCTTTATATGTAGAGGACTGGAGTACAAGTGGCTAGAAGTTATGCTGCAGCTATACAAAGCCCTGGTTAGACCACACCTGAACTCCAAGGGTTAAATATAAGAAGAGATTCCACAAACTAAGGTTGTATTCCCTGGAATTTAGAAGGTTAAGGGGTGATTTGATCGAAGATTTGACGATATTAAGGGGTACAGATTGGGTAGATAGAGAAACTATTTCAAGTTTTGTTCTGGAATGCCTCACTTGGATAGACATCTCTGGCGTCCAGCGCAGTCATAAATAGTGTTTGTACACTTGATGTTGGTGATGGTGGCCCCTTTTAGATTACGGATTGCATTTGGAAGTCGCAAGTACAAATATTATTGCTTGAACAAGGCATATCTTGAACCTTGCTGTGTGTCCACCTCTTCTTCTCATCTAATGCCACCATGTACCTGGCCACCTGAGGTTGTCGATACATCTCCTGCTGGCATGGCTTGAGTTTTCCTTTTTTGTCTGCGAGGATCAATGCGAGTTTTCAGCCAGTTGGATAACTGAGATCAGATAGAGGGGGTGGGGGAGGGAACTCACAGGTGGGGGGAAACTCACAGGTGGGGCTCCGTGCAAAGTACCATTAATCGGTGTCGCCTTGTAATCCCAATTACAGTTGTGGTTGCCTTGCAGAAGTTTGTGAGGCTTTGGGAAGCAGGTGAATAAGCCACTCTGAATTGCACACGAGGGGCAAGCAGGAGAACGTTTTGGCTCAGGTGCGTGTTAGCTGTTATTTAGCAGTAGCTAAGGAGTGATTGTATAATACAATGCAACAGGGACCACTTCCTCCCCTTGTATCACAGTATGTGCAACTGTGCAATTACATTCTGCTACTTGAAACAGGTTCTACAGCTCATTAATTAGTCTTGTTTGTTATAGTTACACTAGCTACTTCAATCAAACTGAAAATACAGCCTATCGGAGCGATTGCGGGAGGGGTACCGGTTACCGGGGTGCCTCTTGACCAAGATGTGAATTGACACTTGGACAATTTCCTCACCTTTACCAGCCACTGTACCGGAAACTTTAACATAGACACCAAATCTTAGACTGGTAAGAGAAAGACTTGGATTTATATAGCGCCTTTCATGAAACCTCAAAGCGCTTTACAGCCAATTAAGTACTTTTTTGGAGTGTAGTCACTGTTGTAATGTAGGAAATGCGGCAGCCAATTTGCGCACAGCAAGCTCCCACAAACAGCAATGTGATAATGACCATATAATCTGATTTTTTTTTTTTGTATGTACCAGTAAATCTGTGAACCTATTGATTTAACCAATGTGTTTGAAAAACAGATAGAAGCTGAACCAAGGAGCTGCTCGTACAGCAACTCAGCTACTCGTGTGTCAGACATCTGCCTGACCCTGAACAAAATCAACAAGGTGGTCATTATCTCATTGCTGTTTGTGGGGCCTTGCTGTGAGCAGATTGACTACCACGTTCCCTACATAGGCTTAACGTGCTTAATTAGCTGTAAAGCACCTTGGGATGCCATGAGGTGATGAAAGGCGCTATTGAAATGCAAGTTGTTCTTCTTGTACCTGAAGACCAAACACACCTGCCCGGCATGCCTTTTGTGATAGTCCTCTTCCACAGCCTACAAAAATTTTTGCCGGCTGCACTCAAATCAGCACACAATGCGCTGGGGAAACTGTACAGTGACTCAACCTCTCACTCAGGTGCAGTAAGTTTAAGCAACCTCCTTTCTCCCACAACAGCAGTGTAGCACGGTGAATGACAATCCACTACAATAGATCTTTCACAGCCAAGACCCACCTGATGGAGGGAGGCCTCCCATGCAGCCCTCCATTTTCTAGGCATGCTGAGCATCTCGAGTGCTCTTCAGGTGCTCCCAACGTACTACACATGAACACAGGAAAAAGAGGGAATCAAAATACCTTACAGCCTGCCCCACCCATCATCGGTCAATTGAGGGAAAACTCTGAGAAATTCCTTTCCGACTGTACAAGGCACTTGAGCAAGCCTCCGGAAGGCTGCCTTAGCCCATAACTCTTCATAATAACAGATAACTTTCTTCCATAACGGGAAATATCATCCTCACAGTCCTCTAGAACAGATCAGGAACCTGACAGGTAGATCCTTTGTGCACATTCTGTTCTAGAGGGCTATGATTTTGCAAAAGGAAATAATTCCTGGTGTCCAACCTAATTATGAGGCTTTATTTGGACTTCAGTGAGCCGAGTGCACAAGTGTGCAGACTCTGAGCACCACAGATTCTTGCGAAACTCACTATAAAGAAAGAAAGACTTGCATTTATATAGCACCTTTCACAACCACCGGACATCCCAAAGTGCTTTTCAGCCAATGAAGTAATCTTATTTTTTTTTAAGTGTAGTCACTGTTGTAAAATAGGAAATGCAACAGCTAATTTGCGCACAGCAAACTCCCACAATCTGCAATGTGATAATAACCAGATACGCTGTTTTAGCGATGTTGATTGATGGATAAATATTGGCCAGGACACAAGGGGGCCAAAATTCAGGATCTCAGAGACCCGTTACTGTCTCTTTGTGGCGGCCATTCCTAAAAATCGAATGGCTGCCGCTCTGGGGTCAACAGGCCGACCCAATCGAAATTCAGGTTGGGGATTTTTTTGGCCTGGACCCCATCCCACCAAATTAAAATAAAATAAATACTTACCTATCTAGTTTCAGCTCGATGCGTCAATCCCCTCACTGTGCGGTGCCCCTGGCAGGCTTTTCTGCCGGTGCACCATCTCCGCACTGAGTGCAGCCGCCCTTAAAGGGTGGGCCCACTGCCGTGGCCGCAATGCAAAAAATTTTGCCGGCTGACTTGCCAATTGGCCAGCAAAATACTATGCTTGGGTTTGGCCGGGCCGCCAATGGACAGCCTGGTATCCCCTCTTGGGTGCCAAGCCACTGGCCCGGCTGAAACCCTCCCTGGTAGTTTAAAAAAAAGATCGACTCTCTCCCCTTTAATGGAGGGGAGAGAGCGTGGTGTCGCACACGTGCTGTGACATCACCATGTTGATTGACAGCGGTGGAGGCATCACCCACCCATTTTCAGCCAGTCAGTCTGGCTTTGAGTCTAAGGCCCGCCCCCATTATGATCCATCCAAAAAAAAAATTCAACGTTTTGAAAATGGATCTACTCACCGCACCAAGAGTTCCAGCGGCGAAAACTCTTCTGGTGCACCTGAATTTTGGTCCCTGCATCTCTAGATGTGTGGGGTGCTGAGCAAGCTTCGAGCTTCAGTGCCCTATAGCATGAGGAGCAGGAGTGCGTTGTGCACGTACCAAAGAATGGAATTTGATGGGATACGGTGCGACAGGATGTCATCGGACAGGAAAGTAGCCTGGATTTTCTGATTGACATTTTAGCGCCAGTGATAATTGAATTAAATAGACTACTGACAATGTTAAAATCACACCAATCGTAAAATATAGACTCATAAGAACATAAGAAATAGGAACAGGAGTAGGCCATATGGCCCCTCGAACCTGCTCCACCATTCATGGCTGATCCGATCATGGACTCGGGTCTGCTTCCCTGCCTGCTTCCCATAACCCCTTACTCCCTTAATGTGTTGGGATACAATGTAACAACATGTGGTGCGATGCGAAAGGCAGCATTTAATAATGGTGGCTGAATCGGCCAAAGTCATAATTAACCTCAGTGAGTCAGAGTGTGAAGAAACTGGATAGGAAAGGGTGGGATGGGACGGGATGGCTATTTTTGTAAAGTGGTTGCCTTCAAACTCCCTATTTTCTTGAGTTCAGGTAAAACTCATTAACACCGGTATATATCTTGTCAGTGAATTAATCATTCTCTATATTTAGAGAAAGTAAAAACGCGCTGCGGGTTCTCTTCTACGCAAGATCTTGCAGTAATTTAATCTGGGTTTGGTGGAAATGAGGATGGCTCCATGTCTTCACGGCGTAATACCGGGGATAATGGATCAAGACCCAAAATCTCTCAACGGTGCAAGAGGGGTCCTTATGGGCTACGCTCTGATATTCAGTGCAATGCCTATCCGGAGAGGGTATAAACTGGCGACTTACACAGACCCAGCGTATAAGTAGAGCCTGACAGGGATTCTTTCCTCTCGCCACCCCCACCCAACCTAGTTGTTGAGTAGTTTCAGAATTATGTGCATGGCTAGCCATCACTATAAAAATAGCATACTGCCTCTCCATACCAATGATAATGATTAGTGACTGTACATTGCCCAAGTGATCAGCTGCTGAACAAGAGGCAGAATATCTTTCAAGGGTTGGACCTCCACTCTACCAGAGCACTGGATAACTTCAGAAAGGAATGAGCTAATTCAGTGACTGTGGCATGAGTCTGCGACATCTGCTATGTCCATCGCCTTCTCTCCGAAAGACATCCGGGAGTGGAAAGTTACCATTTCACTTGCAGCTTTTCAAGCTGCTGGGTGTGGGAAGTGATGTTAGCGATGGAATCATTAATAATGTGATTTGACCAGCAACAATTTGTATAATGAAATAATAATATACAGAGTGATACTGGAACAAGGCTTCTCTTCCTCTGGGTGCAGTGTATGGCCGTGCACCGTGTGTGCTCCAACTTGCAACCCTTGGATTTAAAGGTGTGAAGATAACTGTGCATGGGGAAATCGCAAGAGTGGGAAGCAGTGAGCGATTTTGATGTGAACAAGAGCGATGCAAGCAGAGGCGAGTGAGACATGAAGCAGATCAACAGTGGCAGAGATGTCTTGATGGGTGGAGTGCCAGAGTGGAGGGAGTTGGGAGTATCAGAGTGAATTTGAGGGAACTAGGGGAGAGTTAAACAGGGGTGTTCACCCATTAATATCCACTTCAAAATATCAAGAACCAAGGTGAACATATTACACTTGTGCCGAAAGTAACACCAGATTAAATTAAATCCACCACTAATTAAATGGGTTGGTGAGGTCTACAATGGAAAGAATTCTAAATGGTGTGCGCTGGAATCAGGCTCAGTGGAGTCAAGAGGGGAAATGGATTTTCTTGCTCTCTTTATTCTTTGTTTGCTATTTATAGTAAAATCATAAACTGTTTCTTTGTAGACATCTTATAGATATATTTATGATTCTTTTTAACAGAAATCATTCCCTGTCCTTCCCTTTTATTCTTCACCTCCCTTTCTTCCTTATTTTCTCTAGTGGGAAAGTTCCAATTATTAACAGTTGTAGTACAGGTACCACAAAGCCTAGGTTTTCCTCTTGATGGGACCATTGATGTTATCTTGGTTTTAGTCTTTGAGCCCACACATCTAACTCATCGCTGACCTCAGCCCGATTTAATTTGTTAGGTGAGCTCCTGGCGGGATCTCTCTCCTGGGGCAGGAGGTGGTCTGACCGAGGGAGATGACCACTGGGGCAGAGTGTGGCCTGACCGAGGGAGATGACCACTGGGGCAGGGTGTGGCCTAACCGAGGGAGATGACCACTGGGGCAGGGTGTGGCTGGACCGAGGGAGATGACCACTGGGGCAGGGTGTGGTCTGACCGAGGGAGATGACCACTGGGACAGGGTGTGGTCTGACCGAGGGAGATGACCACTGGAGCAGGGTGTGGTCTGACCGAGGGAGATGACCACTGGGGCAGGAGGTGGCCTGACCGAGGGAGATGACCACTGGGGCAGGAGGTGGCCTGACCTAGGGAGATGACCACTGGGGCAGGGAGTGGTCTGACCGAGGGAGATGACCACTGGGGCAGGAGGTGGCCTGACCTGGGGAGATGACCACTGGGGCAGGAGGTGGCCTGACCTAGGGAGATGACCACTGGGGCAGGAGGTGGCCTGACCGAGGGAGATGACCACTGGGGCAGGGTTTGGCTGGACCTAGGGAGCTGACCACTGGGGCAGGAGGTGGCCTGACCGAGGAGATGGCCACTGGGGCAGGGTGTGGTCTGACCGAGGGAGATGACCACTGGGGCAGGGTGTGGCTGGACCTAGGGAGCTGACCACTGGGGCAGGAGGTGGTCTGACCGAGGGAGATGACCACTGGGGCAGGGTGTGGCCTAACCGAGGGAGATGACCACTGGGGCAGGGTGTGGTCTGACCGAGGGAGATGACCACTGGGACAGGGTGTGATCTGACCGAGGGAGATGACCACTGGGGCAGGGTGTGGTCTGACCGAGGGAGATGACCACTGGGGCAGGGTGTGGTCTGACCAAGGGAGATGACCACTGGGGCAGGGTGTGGTCTGACCGAGGGAGATGACCACTGGGGCAGGTGTGGTCTGACCGAGGGAGATGACCACTGGGGCAGGGTGTAGTCTGACCGAGGGAGATGACCACTGGGGCAGGAGGTGGCCTGACCGAGGGAGATGACCACTGGGGCAGGAGGTGGCCTGACCTAGGGAGATGACCACTGGGGCAGGAGGTGGCCTGATCGAGGGAGATGACCACTGGGGCAGGAGGTGGCCTGACCTAGGGAGATGACCACTGGGGCAGGAGGTGGCCTGATCGAGGGAGATGACCACTGGGGCAGGGTGTGGCTGGACCTAGGGAGCTGACCACTGGGGCAGGGTGTGGTCTGACCGAGGAGATGGCCACTGGGGCAGGGTGTGGTCTGACCGAGGGAGATGACCACTGGGACAGGGTGTGATCTGACCGAGGGAGATGACCACTGGGGCAGGGTGTGGTCTGACCGAGGGAGATGACCACTGGGGCAGGGTGTGGTCTGACCAAGGGAGATGACCACTGGGGCAGGGTGTGGTCTGACCGAGGGAGATGACCACTGGGGCAGGTGTGGTCTGACCGAGGGAGATGACCACTGGGGCAGGGTGTAGTCTGACCGAGGGAGATGACCACTGGGGCAGGAGGTGGCCTGACCGAGGGAGATGACCACTGGGGCAGGAGGTGGCCTGACCTAGGGAGATGACCACTGGGGCAGGAGGTGGCCTGATCGAGGGAGATGACCACTGGGGCAGGAGGTGGCCTGACCTAGGGAGATGACCACTGGGGCAGGAGGTGGCCTGATCGAGGGAGATGACCACTGGGGCAGGGTGTGGCTGGACCTAGGGAGCTGACCACTGGGGCAGGGTGTGGTCTGACCGAGGAGATGGCCACTGGGGCAGGGTGTGGTCTGACCGAGGGAGATGACCACTGGGGCAGGGTGCGGCTGGACCTAGGGAGCTGACCACTGGGGCAGGAGGTGGTCTGACCGAGGGAGATGGCCACTGGGGCAGGGTGTGGTCTGACCAAGGGAGATGACCACTGGGGAAGGGTGTGGTCTGACCGAGGGAGATGATCACTGGGGCAGGGTGTGGCCGGACCGAGGGAGATGACCACTGGGGCAGCGTGTGGTCTGACCGAGGGAGATGACCACTGGGGCAGCGTGTGGTCTGACCGAGGGAGATGACCACTGGGGCAGGGTGTGGTCTGACCGAGGAGATGACCACTGGGGCAGGGTGTGGCTGGACCTAGGGAGTTGACCACTGGGGCAGGAGGTGGTCTGACTGAGGGAGATGACCACTGGGGCAGGGTGTGGTCTGACCGAGAGAGATGACCACTGGGGCAGGAGGTGGCCTGACCTAGGGAGATGACCACTGGGGCAGGAGGTGGCCTGACCTAGGGAGATGACCATTGGGGCAGGGTGTGGCCTGACCGAGGGAGATGACCACTGAGGAAGGGTATGGCCGGACCAAGGGAGATGACCACTGGGGCAGGAGGTGGTCTGACCGAGGGAGATGACCACTGGGGCAAGGGGTGGTTGGATATGGTCGCTGCTGCATGAGATGCTGACGTACGAACCATGATGGACAGGAAAAGACTCATTGATCAATCCTGTCCCACACATTTACAATGCCTTGTGCATCACAAGATATAAGACTCCCCACCCCACCCCACCTGGAAGGCATGTGCTCTCCTGGGAGAGGTGGAAAAAACAGATTTAAAAAGAGCACAGGCCAATTTGGCGGGCGGGAGGGGGGAGGAGATCTGGAAAATCAGTCCCCCACTCCCTTGGATCATCAATTCTACCTGCACCAGGTTAAAGTCAAACTCAGACTACAGAAAAATTCTGCTGCCTTTGATTAAATTGTCCGATTCTGTTGATGTGGAACTGCCAATCCATTGCCTGTATTATCCTTCTTTGGTTATTGGCATCATTCTTGGCATTGAATGTCTGTTGAATGCTGACATTAAGATCCAGCGTTGCTAAGGTGATTATGATGGAACGTATGATGTCACCCCAGCATGATGGCCTAATTTGCATGTTCTTACTCCATATGTGGGCCGGCACATCCACTGTGACTTCCGGCAGAAAATGCATGCAGCGCAAGAATCGGGGTGGGTGGGGGGGCTGACACATTCCGGGTCCCATCCCACTCCATTACTGCAGTTAATCGGGGGAAGATTCAGCCTCCAATCTCTGGCCCTAACCAAGCTTGTCTCGCTCCAAGCCTGGCACGCAGTGGAGGGGCCCAAGCCTTGCATACGAGAGTGTTGCCTGCACAAACAAGCCTGGAAGAATGATGTGATTACATTTGATGCAACTCACATGACCTCCGATTGTAGCTATTAATCTTTACTTATCTGATAGCCCTAATGGGCAAAGCCTGCGCCGCTGGAGCTGAGAACAAGGGATAATATGTGGAAACCAGCTGAGCAACAAGGGCAGGCCACAGCACGAAAACCATTGCTCTGTGCAATCTGAGTATATTTAAACGTTTATTATCGTTTTCACTTCAGATTCCTGCCACAAAGCAATGACATTGTTGTTAATAATTCATTTGCATCCCTGGAGAAGACTCTCCAAAGCAAGAGTTTGCCGTCTTGTTGCTAGGGAGTTGCTAAGGGGTTGCTGAGGCAGGTTGTGAGGTTGAAAATGGCAGAGCTCGTTGCTGTGGACACTGATGAATGTCTGGTGAAAGCAGGAAGAGGATAACAGAATTAGCTGCAACGGCAGATATATTCTCTCATTTTGTCCCCCTCCAGGGGAAGAAATAATAATTAAAAATAATTCACAGCAACTGTAAGATTCTTCCAATTGGGATGCGTCCTGCATTTTGCCTCTCTCTGGATTTAACACTGAGCCTGATTTTTCTCTACGTGCATTGTGTGAATGTGCAAAGTACTGTTTGCATTGGAGAGGTAAACAGGAAATGGACTTGTGCACAAGACGGAATTATTCTTCCTATGTTGGCTGAAATGGGGCTGCTTCATTTTCCACTTGCCGTAACTCCTCACTGCCTGCAGATTTCAGCTGTTGGAGAATTCTACTTGTGTTTAGCTCCTCGGGTCGATTTTGCCCCGAGGTCGGCCTGTATACAGGATGGTGGATGGTACATCTTGTCTGTCTGGCCACACCGTGTGCCATATATCGGTGTGCCCAGAGTTCAATGCTGGGCGGGGCCTGATCCTGGAGGCAAGGGAGTTCCCATATCGGAGAAGGTTAAATCGAGAGCCTCCTATATCCTCAAGCACCCAGCTGAAAATCCGCTCTGTCGACTTTATCATCACCTATATCACTGAATGATATGTTACGGCACAGCTGGATTTTCCTCCAAACACTGCCTGGAAATTGGGCAAGGACCCCTTTACACCATTTTCCCAATAATTTAACACCTGCTCAATTTGCAGCTGTCATTTCTAACCACCCTTGAACAGTCATCTTTTCGACAAGGCAGGGGCAGGTGGGGATGAACAATGGGTTGGGACGAGTCCTCACCATTTTTATGCTTCCATTTTTCACCTGAAGTGTCAAGTGATGTTCAGTACACCCACCCCGTATTGTGCAATATTCAACACTTCACTACCAACCTGGCAAGTCAAAGTGATCCAGAGATGCAGGGTGCTCACAGCGTCTGGTCTGCCCTCAAGGCCTCCATAATTAAGACCTGTGAGGAGACACTCAGTCACTCGACCAGGAAACACCAAGACTGGTTAGACGAGAGCGGCCAGGAGATCCAGGAGTTAATAAGCTGCAAGCGCAAGGCATTCTTGGATTGGAAAGAGCAAGACAACTCGAGTGCAAGAAAACAGATCTACATTAGTCTGAAGGCCGAGGTCCAACAAAAAACTCACAAAATAAAGAACAGATGGTGGGTTGAGAAAGCGCAGGAGATCCAGCAACTAGCCGACAACCACGACGTGCGTGGATTCTTCAGTGCAGTAAAGACCACTTACGGCCCAAGCACCCAAAGTTCTAGCCCACTGCGGTCGAAGAACGGAGAAGTTCAATCATGGACAGAGAGGCAATCAGTGCTCGCTGAAGATCTCCTTAACCGAGACTCTGTCTTCGATGTGAGTGTCCTCGACTCCATCTCGCAGCACGCCACCCGCCACCATCTCAGCACAACCCCAACTCTACACGAGGTTGAAAAGGCCATTCGACAACTGAAGAACAACAAGGCCTCAGGAGCAGATGGAATCCCCACCGAAGCACTAAAACATGGCGGAGAAGCACTATTGGCGCGAATAAATGAGGTAATTTCTCTTACTTGGAAGGAGGGGAGCATGCCAGGGAATCGTAATCGTGACCATCTTCAAGAAAGGAGACAAGGCCACTTGCGGTAACTACAGAGGAATCTCCCTGCTGTCTACCACAGGGAAAGTTATTGCAAAAAATCCTCCTCAACTGCCTTCTCCCTGTGGCAGAAGAGCTCCTCCCAGAGTCACAATGTGGATTCTGCCCAATAAGGGACACAATGGACATGATCTTCACCGCGCAGCAAATTCAAGAGAAATGCAGAGAACATCATCAACCCTTGTACATGGCCTTCTTTGATCTCACAAAGGCCTTTGACACTGTCAACCGTGAGGGATTATGGAGTGTATTTTCAAATTTGGCTGTCCTCAAAAATTTGTCACCATTCTCCGCTTGCTTCATGATAGAAACATAGAAAATAGGTGCAGGAGTAGGCCATTCAGCCCTTCGAGCCTGCACCACCATTCAATAAGATCATGGCTGATCATTCACCTCAGTACCCCTTTTCTGCTTTCTCTCCCTACCCCTTGATCCCTTTAGCCGTAAGGGCCATATCTAACTCCCGCTTGAATATATCCAATGAACTGGCATCAACAACTCTCTGCGGTAGAAAATTCCACAGGTTAACAACTCTGAGTGAAGAAGTTTCTCCTCATCTCAGTCCTAAATGGCTTACCCCTTATCCTTAGACTGTGTATCCTGGTTCTGGACTTCCCCAACATCGGGAACATTCTTCCTGCATCTAACCTGTCCAGTACCGTCAGAATTTTATATGTTTCTATGAGATCCCCTCTCATCCTTCTAAACTCAGTGAATACAGGCCCAGTCGATCCAGTCTCTCCTCATATATCAGGCCTGCCATCAGCTACAATGGATGGGCCACATCGTCCGTATGCCCGATATTAGAATCCCAAAACAACGCTCTACTCAGAGCTCTGACAGGGCAAACATAGAAACATAGAAACATAGAAAATAGGTGCAGGAGCAGGCCATTCAGCCCTTCTAGCCTGCACCACCATTCAATGAGTTCATGGCTGAACATGAAACTTCAGTACCCCCTTCCTGCTTTCTCGCCATAACCCTTGATCCCCCGAGTAGTAAGGACTTCATCTAACTCCCTTTTGAATATATTTAGTGAATTGGCTTCAACTACTTTCTATGGTAGAGAATTCCACAGGTTCACCACTCTCTGGGTGAAGAAGTTTCTCCTCATCTCGGCCCTAAATGGCTTACCCCTTATCCTTAGACTGTGACCCCTGGTTCTGGACTTCCCCAACATTGGGAACATTCTTCCTGCATCTAACCTGTCCAAACCCGTCAGAATTTTAAACGTTTCCATGAGGTCCCCTCTCATTCTTCTGAACTCCAGTGAATACAAGCCCAGTTGATCCAGTCTTTCTTGATAGGTCAGTCCCGCCATCCCGGGAATCAGTCTGGTGAATCTTCGCTGCACTCCCTCAATAGCAAGAATGTCCTTCCTCAAGTTAGGAGACCAAAACTGTACACAATACTCCAGGTGTGGCCTCACCAAGGCCCTGTACAACTGTAGCAACACCTCCCTGCCCCTGTATTCAAATCCCCTCGCTATGAAGGCCAACATGCCATTTGCTTTCTTAACCGCCTGCTGTACCTGCATGCTAACCTTCAATGACTGATGTACCATGACACCCAGGTCTCGTTGTACCTTCCCTTTTCCTAATCTGTCACCATTCAGATAATAGTCTGTCTCTCTGTTTTTACCACCAAAGTGGATAACCTCACATTTATCCACATTATACTTCATCTGCCATGCATTTGCCCACTCACCTAACCTATCCAAGTCACTCTGCAGCCTAATAGCATCCTCCTCGCAGCTCACACTGCCACCCAACTTAGTGTCATCCGCAAATTTGGAGATACTGCATTTAATCCCCTCGTCTAAATTATTAATGTACAATGTAAACAGCTGGGACCCCAGCACAGAACCTTGCGGCACCCCACTAGTCACTGCCTGCCATTCTGAAAAGTACCCGTTTACTCCTACTCTTTGCTTCCTGTCTGACAACCAGTTCTCAATCCACGTCAGCACACTACCCCCAATCCCATGTGCTTTAACTTTGCACATTAATCTCTTGTGTGGGACCTTGTCGAAAGCCTTCTGAAAGTCCAAATATACCACATCAACTGGCTCTCCTTTGTCCACTTTACTGGAAACATCCTCAAAAAATTCCAGAAGATTTGTCAAGCATGATTTCCCTTTCACAAATCCATGCTGACTTGGACCTATCATGTCACCATTTTCCAGATGCACTGCTATAACATCCTTAATAATTGATTCCATCATTTTACCCACTACTGAGGTCTCTCTCCCTCCTTTTTTAAAAAGTGGGGTTACATTGGCTACCCTCCACTCCATAGGAACTGATCCAGAGTCAATGGAATGTTGGAAAATGACTGTCAATGCATCCGCTATTTCCAAGACCACCTCCTAAAGTACTCTGGGATGCAGTCCATCAGGCCCTGGGGATTTATCGGCCTTCAATCCCATCAATTTCCCCAACACAATTTCCCGACTAATAAAGATTTCCCTCAGTTCCCCCTCCTTACTAGACCCTCTGACCCCTTTTATATCCGGAAGGTTGTTTGTATCCTCCTTAGTGAATACTGAACCAAAGTACTTGTTCAATTGATCTGCCATTTCTTTGTTCCCCGTTATGACTTCCCCTGATTCTGACTGCAGGGGACCTACGTTTGTCTTTACTAACCTTTTTCTCTTTACATACCTATAGAAACTTTTGCAATCCGCCTTAATGTTCCCTGCAAGCTTCTTCTCGTACTCCATTTTCCCTGCCCTAATCAAACCCTTTGTCCTCCTCTGCTGAGTTCTAAATTTCTCCCAATCCCCAGGTTCGCTGCTATTTCTGGCCAATTTGTATGCCACTTCCTTGGCTTTAATACTATCCCTGATTTCCCTAGATAGCCACGGTTGAGCCACCTTCCCTTTTTTATTTTTACGCCAGACAGGAATGTACAATTGTTGTAATTCATCCATGCGGTCTCTAAATGTCTGCCATTGCCCATCCACAGTCAACCCCCTAAGTATCATTCGCCAATCTATCCTAGCCAATTCACGCCTCATACCTTCAAAGTTACCCTTCTTTAAGTTCTGGACCATGGTCTCTGAATTTACTGTTTCATTCTCCATCCTAATGCAGAATTCCACCATATTATGGTCACTCTTCCCCAAGGGGCCTCACACAATGAGATTACTAATTAATCCTCTCTCATTACACAACACCCAGTCTAAGATGGCCTCCCCACTAGTTGGTTCCTCAACATATTGGTCTAGAAAACCATCCCTTATGCACTCCAGGAAATCCTCCTCCGCCGTATTGCTTCCAGTTTGGCTAGCCCAATCTATGTGCATATTAAAGTCACCCATTATAACTGCTACACCTTTAGTGCATGCACCCCTAATTTCCTGTTTGATGCCCTCCCCAACATCACTAGTATTGTTTGGAGGTCTGTACACAACTCCCACTAACGTTTTTTGCCCTTTGGTGTTCTGCAGCTCTACCCATATAGATTCCACATCATCCAAGCTAATGTCTTTCCTAACTATTGCATTAATCTCCTCTTTAACCAGCAATGCTACCCCACCTCCTTTTCCTTTTATTCTATCCTTCCTGAATGTTGAATACCCCTGGATGTTGAGTTCCCAGCCCTGATCATCCTGGAGCCACGTCTCTGTAATCCCAATCACATCATATTTGTTAACATCTATTTGCACAGTTAATTCATCCACCTTGTTGCGGATACTCCTTGCATTAAGACACAAAGCCTTCAGGCTTGTTTTTTTAACACCCTTTGTCCTTTTAGAATTTTGCTGTGCAGTGGCCCTTTTTGTTCTTTGCCTTGGGTTTCTCTGCCCTCCACTTTTCCTCATCTCCTTTCTGTCTTTTGCTTTTGCCTCCTTTTTGTTTCCCAGGTGGGCAGAGGAAACATTTCAAGGACACCCTCCAGGTCTCCTTGAAGTTCAACATCCTCACCGACACCTGGGAATCCCTGGCGCAAGATTGCTCAACATGGCAGAGAATAATCCGTGAGGGCATTGAACACTTCGAGTCTCTTCGCCGGGAGTAAGCGGAGACCAAACACATACGGCGGAAGGAGGACATGACAACCCAAGCACTTCAACAAACCAGCACTTCAACCAACGTACTTTCAACACCATCTGTCCATCCTGCGACAGAGGACTGTACCTCCCGCATTGGACTTAACAGTCATCTAAGAACTCATTTTTAATGTGGAAGCAAGTCATCCTCGACTCCGAGGAACTGCCTATGATGATGATGATTGTGCAATATTCAGCTGACTGAAGTATGTCGCCAACGTACTTTCCCATCATTTGCAGCATAACAATGCTGGGCCCTGCTGGGAGGTGCCCGTTTCACATTGGTATCCAGCTTTGCTATGGGCATATTGGATGGGTGGCATTTCAGACTTAGACAGTGCTAGATTATACAGCCTTTGGCAGGTTTTTTCCCAATTTCCAATCATTTTGGTCCAGGCAGTCATAGATTGTCCCCACATAGCAACACATGTTCCCTTGATCAATCATGTCACCTGTTTTAATAATCAACAGTTTCACTCTCTCCCTGTCCAGCTCATGTGTGGTTAGCAGCATTATACCATATATGTGTATCCTTGTCTGGCAGCTGCCAAGATTACTTCATTTCAGAGCTGTGCACCCAATCTCCAACTATTGTCAACCCAGAAAGTCAGGTGTCTGGGAGGTCAAGGTGACCATTTGCAACCATGGCTGATGACACACGTGTGTCGTTCCTGGACATGAGCTGAGCATTGCTACAATGAGGCTGATCCTTCCAGCGGAGTCGGTACAGAAGGCACAGTTGAAATTTTGAAGGAGCACTTGGATTGGTGTGGGGCTGTTCTTCAAAATAGGCTGGCTGGGGTCATCAGGATTGTGCCAGTGTGCTGCCTTACACATCGTCATAGAGGCCTGGAAGGGGAAGGCGCCAAAGGAGGGCAGAGGATGAGCCTGAGGATGACAGAAACCCAAGGAGGATGCAGAGCACAAGGCATTGGCTGCTGCTGCAGACATCTGCGCAGGAGATCGTCACTCGATGACCACATCTGTGGCACAGTCTGGTCTACATTTGCTCTCCTGCCCAAAGCAAGATTAAGAATTCTTCAAGGCCCTGGGTGTCAGGAACATTCAGGAACCCCTCTGCACTCCCTTTACAACCCCCACCTAGGCCTGTAGAAGGTTTGCATACTATATTAATAAAAAAGCAAATCATATCAGAATATACTATGCTTAAATTAAACCGATCCAGTGTTTTACTACGTTACGGTGAGTTTTACTGGGGAGGGGGCCATATTTGGCTGGGGCTCCTGGGGAACGGGCCCCATGGGACCATGCTTTAAACCGCCCCTTCTCCCCCATCATCCCCACCGCTGACAGACAAATCTTTGTGTGCAGCATCTCACACAACATGCATTCATGTCACGTCCTCAAAGCCACTTCCAAACCTTCCCGAGAACACTGTCTGCAGGCTCAACAATTTTAGTGCAACCATAATTTCAATCAAATTATGTGAATCTTTTCCCTGTGCTTCCTGTGGGTGTGAGTGTGTGAGGTATGAAAAGCTGGGCTTCGACAGCAGTGTGACTGAACTGGGGAGTGGGGGGTCATTGCATCGCCCAAATCACGTGATCAAATGGCTAAAAACGGCCCCTCCCTAAAATCCTCCACATCACCACCTCCCTCTCCTTCTCCGAGCCCCTCCTTAAAAAACCTATCTCTTTCAATGAGCTTTTGTTCCGATCTCCTCCTTTGGCTCAGCATCCATTTTTTTGATGATGCCTCTCAAGTGCTTTGTGACATTTTTCTTTAAGAGACGCTATATAACCGCAAGTTGTTGTGGTGGTGATGTTCTGTGACTACTGCCAGTAACCAGCGACAGGCTATAGTCCATGATCTGGGTGTCTTGTATTTGTTTTTCTTGGTGTTTCTGATTATTTAAAGATATAATTGTCTAGCCGAGTGATAATTACAACTTTCTATCCTGGCGGTGACATTTTATTTGGGTGTCTGCGCATTGTCCACAAGGATGGGTTCCATTCCGATATGTTTGTGGTTCGTCGCCATGCATCATCATCATAGGCAGTCCCTCGAAGCTTCCATGCCAAAAGGGATGAATTCACAGGTGTTTGTGTTCCAGATCCCAAACTAATATTACAGATCCCAAACTACATCTTGAAGGGTGGAAGATGCCTGTGCGTGGATTTTTTTAACGTGTGGCGACTGTTGCACACCAGTCACCACACGGGCTTGACAGAGCCAGGTCTTAGTCCAGTGGCAAGGATTAACCAGGACGACTGGAGACCAGCTCTGCTGCACGGACCTAGTGCGCACACATACCGCAGTGTGGGCTGGCCCGTGCTGCCCCTGGGCCCCTCGCCTCTTCTGGGCCCCAGACTCACTCCTCTCCTGGGCCCCGGTCACCTCCATCTACAAACTCTTGCCGCTCCTTCGCCCCTCCTGCTGTGCCTGCCCGCACTGCAATCAGCGACCTGGCTTCGCAGCCGTTGCCCTCCTGCAGCAGCACACACTGCTCCCTGCAGTGGTCCCGGTCGATGGATGGACTGCAGCAATCCTGACTGAAGGCAGCCTGCTCGGGGCAGGCAATATTAAATAACAGGACCACAATCGAGGAAGGCCAAGCAGAGAGGGAGTGCGTGTGCTGTATTCCCGCTAATAGTGATACACCCGGTATTGCCCATTGGAGAATCCAGATTTAGTAAATAAAAGAAGCGAGATCAGCTGCAAGGGCCATTGTGAACGGTAACTGCACGTTGCTGTTATATTTGATAGCTTTTCCGCCACCTAATTATATGTCATTATGGTATTGAATGCAGGGTATGTATTCACTGAGCATCATTACATGCCGACACCAAGCCGCGAGCCTGCTGATTACAGGCCAAAATTACCATCTCACGTTGACTGTAGTGTATTACTTCTGCCAGGAAAGGGGCTTTCGGGGTGTTCATTGGGCCAGAATCCTGTTGACTCCGACAAAGCCGGGCTGCACTCGTTGATTTTTAGTTGCAAAGTGAAGCTTAATTAGCAACCAAAGTCAGGTGACCTGGTTCTCGTTTGGCAGATTTAGTGCATTTGGAATAAACAAATTGGCCCTTCTCACATTCAAAATGCTCTATATATGTAGCTACTGCTAGAAATTCATGATGTCAAAAGAAAATGATCAATCCACCCCCCCCCCCCACCACCCAGTCTGCCTTCTGCAATCCATGTCTAAACCTCCTTTTGTGGAACTTTAACATGTACCTCTTTGTAATGCAGTGAACAATAGATCAAATGTTGTTTTTGTTTGAAAGCCTGATGTATCTACTCATAGGTCTATGGTGCATGCAGATTATACTTGCAGGTTACACTTCAAACATACAACATGTTGTTACATACACAGTGCCCCAAACGCTCAGTGCTTAAATCAAGTCTCCAAGGTCCTCGAGCTGTCATCATCTCTCTGCTCCCTGCCCATCTCCTTCCCCCCAGCTCCCTGCCTATCTCCCCCCCCCAGCTCCCTGTTCATCTCCTTCCCCCCCAGCTCCCTGCCCATCTCCTTTCCCCCCCCCCACAGATCCCTGCCCATCTCCTTCCCCCAGCTCCCTGCCCATCTCCCTGCTCGATAATAGTAACCATTCCTGCATCCATATGACCAGTTCTAGGCAGAAGACCCTTCAGTTGAGCCACTGGTGTAATTCCACCTCCCTGGCTACATTTTTAAGCTGAATGTAACATGTGTATCTTTGGTGTTGTATTTGACGAAGCTGAGCTTCATAGCCCCATCCTCTACATCATCAAGTCTGCGGTATTGTCTGGCTGGCCCCTACCTCAATCCCCCGCTGCTAAAACCTTCAGTTATCCCATCACCTCCAGACTCCATTACTCCCAAGGCCTTCCATTGCCCACTTTCCATAAACACAACAACCTGCATCATATCCCACACTCAGTCCCACTGTCCCTTCAACAACCTGCATCATATCCCACACTCAGTCCCACTGTCCCTTCAACAACCTGCATCATATCCCACACTCAGTCCCACTGTCCCATCAACAACCTGCATCATATCCCACACTCAGTCCCACTGTCCCGTCAACAACCTGCATCATATCCCACACTCAGTCCCACTGTCCCGTCAACAACCTGCATCATATCCCACACTCAGTCCCACTGTCCCGTCAACAACCTGCATCATATCCCACACTCAGTCCCACTGTCCCGTCAACAACCTTCATCATATCCCACACTCAGTCCCACTGTCCCGTCAACAACCTGCATCATATCCCACACTCAGTCCCACTGTTCCATCAGCCTCCCTCCGTACCCCCCTGGTCCCGATCTTCACTGGCCTATACAGGTTCCCTGTCCCTTACCACGTCAATTTAAAATTCTCGTCTTCAAATCCCTCCATGGCCTCCCTCTTCCCTACCTCTGTAACCTCCTCCAGCTTAAAGGGTTGAAATTACGGTGTGTTAATATCACACGGCGCACTATCGACCCATAGCCACCTCACACACAGGCGTACTGCTGGTGCCAGGTTGTTGGTGGAAGGAGTTTCTTTAAGAGCTGACTAAATACACATCCGCATTGTTGCTGGCTGCCCATGTGTAAAATCAGCTCTTATCGAGTCACTCTTTGGGGGTTGTCAGCACATTTCCCCCAGTCAACACTGTGCTGCTGTTAATAAATCCAAGCTGCAGTGACAGCAGTTAGTGACAGAAACGTTTTTCACGATGTTACAGTGGACTGATGCAAAAATTTACAAGATCGCTAACCAGCACAAAGTAAATCTTCAGCGTTGTTGAGTGCCAAGCTGCCCTGCTATGCAGGCAAACGTCAGACAGATCTCCAGCACTGCGACTAAATACTCCCCAAAAAAAACAGTACAGGAGAGTACAATTCAGCTGGCAATGCCTTTCTGCACTACTCATGGGCACCAGCCACTGGGGTCAGTTGGTACAGTCCGAGAGGTCAGTTGGTACAATTGCAGGATTTGGTTCCTAATGGGGACTCAAATCTCCAATGGTCAACGGTCTGCGAGTTGGGACAAGGTCAGCGCAAAACATCCGTCTCAAGTCCGTCGCTCGGAGTAGGTTATTTTGACCACTTGTTAAGTAAGTCTGTTAGTTCAAGCCTCCTGTGCGTAGTGGTAGATGAAGCAACCCATTTCTTCCAGTGCCGTCAGTTCAGAGCAAGATGTTTGACTCCAGCAGAATATCATAACCAACATACAATATAATGGGCAGGAAAAGACTAGCTGGTCCACCAAGCCTGCCCCTCATTCATCATGCCCGGGGCATCATGATTAGACACTTCCTACACCCTGGTAGCCAGGTCATCTCCTGGGGGAGGCAAAAAACCCCAGAACAATCCCAGGGCCAATAAGGCGGGGGGTGGGGAACACTACCTTGCCTGACATTCAACAGATTGTGGTTCTCCACAGTTGAGGTTTATAACTGTAGGTCTGTAACAGATTTGCTTGTCTCTGGGTTGTTTCTGTAACAAAAGGCATTTTTACATTGGCAGGCTGTTAGGCTGGCTCATAACCCCCCAGCAGGAACATCGGTGCCTGGGTTTTAGTCTGGCTCTAACCTTTCGACCTATCTGTCTTGGGTGACCTTAACAGGAGTTATACACCTGCCATCATTATCTCCCAAGGCCATAGGAGCATGCAAGCCTTCCCATCTCGTCAAGTTGTAATCCCTACAGAAGGAATTTTTATGTTGGAGAACTTTTGTGGGGTTTTTTTAAAACATCCCGACTGGGTGAAATTGTGCTGTGCTCATATACATTCAGGTGAACTTCCTCTGGCTCATATTTGAACAAAAGTGCTACTGTTGCACAGCGTGATTCCATCGTTGTTGGTATCAAACACTCCCTCAGTCAGGTGGCACATGGTGTAGATGCAGTGTGTCTATGACAGCATTTCTTCGACAGCCTCTCTTGGAAATGCCCATTACTGCCAGCCTGTTGAGTGTAGGCTCGGCCCTCTGTGAATGTAAGGGGAGATTTTTCTGCTCGGATGCTGCCATACCCACCCGGAGTACACACCAGCGAATTGCCCAGCTGCAGCCTGTGATAATCGTGGCCGCAGTTTCCCGACTAGGCACTTGTGGGCACAGTTCCAAGCCGAGAGATCCAAAGCAGAAAATCTCCCTTCCATCTTAGACTGGCCCGAACGTCTGGTCAGAAAAGAGAAGAAACATTCATCAAGTCAGTTTGGGTTCAAACCTAGGCCCAAGAGATGAAAGCACTCCATTTTTTGCTTCCCTTCTACATTTTTAATATTTCTTGTTTTCTCCTGTATGCTTCCCTTAGATTGACCATTTCGATCTTTTTAAAATCTTAATTTTGCAGTAATTACTCTCTCTATCCATGGAACCCCACCCTTTGACACACTACCTGTTATTTCTGATAGGAATGTATTTCATCTGTACCTTACTCATCTTGTGTTTGAGTATCTCCCATTGAAGGGCTGTTGCTTGATCCCAACAAATATTCAACCAGGTTATCGGGTATTTATCTCATTGCGGTTTGTAGGATCTTGCTGTGTGGAAATTGGCTGACACGTCTCCCTACATTACAACAATGTCTACACTTCAATAGTACTTCATTAGCTGTAAGTCGCTTTGGGGCGCCTTGAACTTGTGAGAGGCACTATAGAAATGCAAGTTCTTTAATCAATGATTTAGGGCAGGATCACCTTTTACCCACTGAAATTTCCAGACCAAGTCCTTTTATCTTGGAATAAAAACAGAAAATGCTGGAAATATGCAACAGGTCAGGCAGCACCTTTACCTTCGACTCTTTCATCTATTTTCAGTGTGAACCGAGGATCGCTATTTCCATATTCACGGAATGGGTAAACCTCACTGAGAGACTTGGGAAGTTCCTGAAATATTCCGTCTCAATACTGATGTCACTAACTGTTTCATGAATAATTATTTTAGCCTGAAAATGTGTATTTATTTTGCTGTTTTCTGACCTATGGCATGGCCTCTTTAAGGGAGAGGCTGTGTAAGACAGCACTACCCTGATAGCTACAGACTGGAATTTTTGCTTCAGGGTGCCAGTGGCTGCTGAATCAAAACCCTTCAGCAGTGTGAGATTCATTACTTCATTTTTGATAGTCATATAGCACAGAAGGAGGTCATTTGGTCCAGGTCTTTAAAGAACTTCCCAATCAATCTCATTCATAAGAACATAAGAAATAGGAGCAGGAGTAGGCCATATGTCCCCTCGAACCTGCTACACCATTCAATAAGATCATGGCTGATCTTCGACCTCAACTCCACTTGCCCGCAAAATCTCCATACCCTTGATTCTCCTAGAGTGCAAAAATCTATTGATCTCAACCTTGAATATACCCAACGACTGACCATCCACAGCCCCTTGGGGTAGAGAATTCCAAAGATTCACAACCCTCTGAGCGAAGAAATTCCTCCTCATCTCAGTCTTAAATGGTCTACCCCTTATCCTGAGACTATGCCCCCTAGCTCTAGACTCTCCAGTCAGGGAAACAACCCCTCAGCATCCCAAGCCCCCTCAGAATCTATGTTTCAATGAAATCATTTCTCATTCTTCCAGATTCCAGAGAATATAGGTCCATTCTCTCAATATCTCCTCATAGGACAACCCTCTCCTCCCAGGGCTCAGCCTGGTCAACCTTCATTGCATGCCTCTAAGGCACTTCCCTGCTCTTTGCCATAACCCTGCAATTTTTCCTTTTTAAGGCCCCAAGTTTCCACATGATTTGCTCCTGATTTTTAGGAGCAACTGGTGTAGAACGGAGTATCTTAGAAATCGGAATTCTCGTCATTTAGTTTGCTTCAGTTCTAGTCAGTTAGAACAGTTTCACTTTGGAACAGAATTTTTTTTTCAAAAGGGGGCGTGTCCGGCCACTTACGCCTGTTTTCAAAGTTTCGTCAGTGAAAACTTACTCCAAACTAACTTAGAATGGAGTAAGTGAAGATTTTTGTACGCTCGAAAAAACCTTGTCTACACTTTAGAAAATCAGGCGTAGGTTACAAATCAGGCGTAGGGAATGATGGGGGGGGTGGGTTTAAAGGGAAGTTTACAAACATTAAATACTTCAGTTTTACAAATAAACAGCCATCATCAATAATAAATGATAAATACATCAATAAATCAACCAATAAATCAATCAAAAAAAATTAATAAATAATTTTTTTTTTAAATCAATAAATAAAACATTTTCTACTTACCGACTGCAGCACCGGGAGCCCTCCAACAGCGTGCTGGGATGCCCCCCTCAGTGTGTCTCTGTCAGTGTCTCTATCTCTCTGTCTGTCTGTGTGTGTCTCTCATTCTCTGTCTGTCAGTGTCTGTGTTTCTGACAGCGAAGGGGGGGAGCAGAGGAAGGGGGGGGTGGGAGAAGGGGATAAGTGGGGGAGAAGGGATAAAGGAGATGGGGAGAAGGGGAAGGGGGAGAAGGGGATAAAGGGGAGAAAGGAGATGGGGGGGGGGGGAAAGGAGATGGGGGAGGGAGGCTGAACGGGCCGGCCCGAGACTTCGGGCAGGGCCCGTCCCCAGCACCAGATTTACAGGTAGGTGGCGTTGGGTCGGGCCGGGGGGTAGCGTGAGTCGGGTGGGTGGTGAGAGGGAGGTCGGTTCGGGGAGGGGGGAGGGAGGGGGAGGGAGAGGGAGGTCAGGTCGGGGGGTGGGGGAGGGAGGTCAGGTCGGATCCAGTCCGGGGGCGGGGGGAAGCGGGAGTCGGGTCGGGTCCGGGGCGGGGGGGTGGGGAAAGCAGGAGTCGGGTCCGGCGAGGGGGGGGGGAGCGGGAGTCAGGTCGGTGTCTGGTCCGGTCCGGGGGGGAGGAAGCGGGAGTCGAGTCGGGTCGGGAGGAAGCAGGAGCTGGCCGTGGGAGGAGCCTTATTCACGCAGCCCCAGTGAGGCCATTCGGCCAGTGCTAGGGGCTGCGTGCTTTGGGCCCCTCCCACACAGTTTCGGGCGCCTGGAGCTACTGCACTTGCGCGCCCACTGTAGCGCGCATGTGCAGAGGTCCCGGCACTGTTTTCGGCGCAGGGACCTAGCTCCGCCCCCTACAGCTCCTGCTGCGCTGCGCCGAGGGCCAGAAGACCTGCAGGGAAGTGGAGAATCTGGAGGGTTTTTTTAGGCGCACTTTGTGGTGCGAAAAACGGGCGTCCAGGTCGGGACTGCGCCGTTCTAGGCGCGGCTCGAAACTTGGGCCCTAAGTGTGTACTAATTCTCTTTTGAAAGTTACTATTGAATTTGCTTACACCACCCTTTCAGGCAATGAAGGATCATAACTCGGTCCGTAAAAATCATTCTCCCCGGTTCGTTTGCCAATAACCTTAAATCTGCGTCCGCTGGTTACTGACCTTCCTGTCACTGGAAACGGTTTCTCCCTATCTATTCTATCAAAGCCATACAATTTTGAACATCTCTATTAAATCTCCCCTTAACCTTCTCCACTCTAAGCAGAACAACCCCAGCTTCTCCAATCTCTCAGCTCCATTTCTTTAGGTCCATTTTAACCGGAAGGTGAGCGTAATTGCGTTCCGACTTGGCTGCAGTTTTTAACTTGCCTGATTTTTCAGGCGTTTGGAGCGCCCGCCTGAGTCATAGCCAAATTGGAGTTCCATTGCACCAATAGGACCCCGCCGCCATTTCAACAAGAAATAAGTGGGGCATCCATAACAACTGTTCCCGATAGCTGAAATCTGGTCAGAGGACTGAAGAGGCCTTTCCAGGTCCCACAAGTAAAGCGTAGGCCCACCTCTCTCAGAACT
This sequence comes from Pristiophorus japonicus, assembly GCF_044704955.1. Lineage (NCBI taxonomy): Eukaryota > Metazoa > Chordata > Chondrichthyes > Pristiophoridae > Pristiophorus > Pristiophorus japonicus. The sequence goes on along the minus strand of NC_091989.1, from coordinate 109,848,160 downwards.
GCTGACTTCTCCGGAACCCCCGTCCTTGCATTTACCTTGGGCAGCCTCCGGGCTGTTCAGCTTCCCACCCCTTCCCACCGGAAGTCTGACAGTGCAGTGTCAGTGAAGCCTGGTCGTTAAAATCAGCTACTGCTCCCTGTCGGACAGCTTTCTTCTTCCTTTTCATTTTGTTGCTTTAAACTTCAGAATTACACACACATCCCGTTGTAGTAACGGCAGGATCAGGTCTTTATTTAAAACTTCATATTACAAAAACCAGTATGAAAGTTACTGAGACACTTCACGAAACCAGTGCATGCTCCCTGCTAGTGAGACACAAACTCCGTTTTCCAGTGTCTCTTCTTGAGACACACACTCCAATTCTAGTGTCTCTGCTAAAACAGTGTTTGCTCACATCCCGTATACAAATCAGGTTTTTGAACACTCTATTCCTTACATACTATTGATAAATCATGATACATCAAAAGTACAGGCAAATACTGACAGACTGACAACCAGCTACCCAACATCCTGAAATTGGTTCATTGCCACAATCGACTCTTGCCCTGAATTTTATTACTGTAACACAAAGCTGGCCACATTGACACATTCGAATGACCGACTGACTCTCACCTAGCATCTCTGTTTCTGTGGAACCATCCTCTGCTTTGTTCTAAACTTCAATTTATAATCCATGCTCATCAGAAAAGCTGCTTGAACTTTTAACTCAGCATGTGTCATCTTTCAGACTGCGCCGAAAACGAGGTGTTCGGGAAATACGGGCTTTCGCTCTCATTCTCCCGAGCAGGCCATGACATGTTGCGTCGCTTTCCCACACTGAAGCGCTTTGGGAGATCCTGAGGTTGTGAAAAGTGCGGTATAAATGAGCTCTAACTCAGAATTCGCATGAACAAGGCACTGGCGCTTTGGTAGCCAATGGAATAGGCTTCAGCCTGTTGGTCGGAGTCTGAGAATTATAGATGAAGCACAAGATTGTTGTCCCTAGTGGACGGTCAAAGACTGTGCCGGTGGAAACTTTACTCGGGTGGTATTAAGGGGTGATAATGTCAGTTCAAATCCATTGAAATGTGACTCTTACCAGTAAGGAAATCCTCAGCTTTAAGGCATTAGAACAGATTATTGGCTCACCATTCAAGATTCATAGAGAAGAGAGGGACGCGAGCCAAAGATATCAAGTATCCACACTGTGTCATTTATACAGTAAGCAATACGTTCTGATGGCAGTCAAATGTGGCCGAGCCACTCCATTATTAAAAGCGAACATGTACATCAATTTGCTGTCTTTTGTTCAGACCACTCCTCAATAGTCAAACAGATACAGTACTTACAGTAACTTCCTCTGAACTGTCAGCTTGTTAGTGTAACAGCTCAAATCAGGAGCACTAAATTATTAGAGTAACCCCCTCCAATTCAGATGGCTGATTGAGTAACACTCTGGTAACTTTGTCCCTCTCATCTCCGACTGTGTGGTATTTCATGACTGACAGAATTCCCATATGGTGTTATCCTTTAGGATTCTGATGCACTCTGGCTGAATTTCTAGCATTGAATATTGCTGTGATTACATGAAGCGATTATTATCAACTGCAGCCAACAAGTATATCGTGACACTTCCAACCGAGCATGTGTTTGCTACAAGAGTTTACAAAGCAAGATTTGATGGTTAATATAACATTGTTTCCCAGATTTTCCGATCATTATTTTGATGCTAGTGTTCACCCATTTAAAATAATGGTGGTGAAATAATTACAGATCAGGCAATCTAAGCTTATTAGTATGACAGAGACATCTATTTCATTCTGTGCATTCTAGCCCGAGCATCACAAGCACACAGTTCCATTCAGGGTCCGATTGCCACTCGTCACCTCGAGCGATGCTTTTTGGAGTATGAAATGACTACTTTCCACACATGACTATTTCTTCTATGTGAGCCTTGTCATGCAGGTCAAAAACTGCTGTCCCTTGCCATTCTTCACTGCTTGCTCATTGTTCCCATTGATCCTCAGTGATCCTCAACAATTCTCCGGCTCCTGTCTTGGAGCAACAGGCTGGAGCCGATTCCATTGGCTACCAAAGTGCCAGTGCCTTGTTAATGTGAATTGCTAACGGTGTTATCTGAGTTGGAGTCCGAGGAAGAATGGATGAGAATTAACTTGCATTTATACAATGCCTCAGGATGTTCCAACGCACTTTACAGCCAACAAAGTACTTTTGAAATGCAGTCGCTATTGTAATGTAGGGAAAGGTGGCAGCCAATGTGTGCACAGCAAGGTGCCTGAAACAGCAGTGTGATAATGACCAAGTAATCTGTTTTAGTGATGCTGGTTGCGGGATAAATATCGGCCACGACACCGGGGAGAATGCCCCTGCCCTTCTTCGAAATAGTGCCGAGAGATCGTTTACGTCCACCTGAGACCTCGGTTTAACATTTCATCCAAAGGACGGCATCTCCGACACTGCAGCATCCCTTAGTACTGCGCTGGCGAGTCAGCCTAGATTATGTGTTCAGCTCTCTGGAATGGGTCTTGAACCCACAACCTTCTGACTCAGGCGAGAGTGCTACCCACTGAGCCACGGCTGACAACCTGTGTTCATTTGGTGATGGGAATAGCAGCTGTGCGGGTCTGGTATTTTAAAAGGTCTAGCAGCAGACCTCCGGCGAGGTAGCAAGATATTTACAGATAAGGAAGACCATTCGTGCCCACTGACCCCTTTGCACCCTTCGGGGGAAATGGCCCCACGGGACATGAGGTCGGCGTGGTGCGATGCCAACGAGGAGCTGTGGTGGCTGTGGCGCCCTAGCCACCCTTAAAGGGTAGGTTGTAGTGTGACCGTCGGCCGAAACCTGATGGCCCAGTGGACGCCACTAAAGAGGGACGTTGTGAGGAGTCAGTCAACAGCGCTGCGCTGTTGTGTTGAGCGTCGCGCCCAAGAACGCTCCGTTAGCGCAATAACAATCTTTTTTTTAACAAAGAGCCCAAATCTGCGCCCCTGCCCGCGCTTCCCGTGCGGCAATTTTTTAAAAACAAATTTGAATTATGCGCTGCAAACCCAGCGTGGGGCAAACTCAACCCCTCAGTGTTCATGTCAAAGCGGGGGTTTGTAGAGGTAATCATTGAGAATAATGCTCATGTACCAGATTGCTGTACTGCCGAGTATATTCAGTGGATGTGCAACCTGCAGTGACCACGGGTAGCTTTCCCCCTTGCTGTTTCACAGGCCTTTCTTTATTCGAAATGTTCCCATGTTTTGGTTTGTTTTGGACACTCCTGGTGACCCACCTTCACACTTACCAAAATTTTGCTGCACAGAATAGGTTCATGCTCCAAACAAGCCTTCTCCCATCCTCCTTCTCACCTTATCAACAAATCCTACATTCCTTTCTCCCTCATGTACTTAACTAGCTTCCCTTTAAATGTATCTAGGCTAATCGCTTCAACTATTTCATGTCGTAGTGAGTTCCACATTCTCACCACTCTGAGTAAAATCAGCTGAAGATAACATACCAGGGACCCAAGTTTGCCCCCAGGGTTAGAACGGCGCATCGCCGTGTGGTGCACCGACTTTTTAGAGCAGAAACAGCACCTATTATTTACCTTGGTATTCTCCCCTCCGTCTGGTCGATCCAGGCCCTTGGCGCAGCGCCGCAGAGTGTGGGCACATGTGCAGTAGCTCCAGGCCCCTGAGGCTGCATGGGAGGGGCCCGAAGTACGCCGTCCCAAGCCCTGGCCGAATAGGCTGTCGAGAGCAAAGATCGGACTCGGGCCTCCCTCCCTCCCCCCCGTTTAGCTCCCTCTCTTCCTCCGGTTTAGCTCCTGCTCCTCCCCTCTCTTTCCCCCCCCCCCCCCCCCCCCGCCGCCCCCTTTGGGCGGGGCCCGCTTGGCATCTTGCTGGGGGCGGCCCTGCCCGAAGTCTTCCACGCGGCCCGTTCAGCCTCCCTCTCCCCGCCTCTCCTCTTCCTCCCCCCCTCTCCTCCCCTCCCCTCCTCCCCTAAACCCCTCCCCTCCTTTCCTCTCCTCTCCTCTCCTCTCCTCCCCTCCTCTCCTCCCCCCTCTCTCTCTCCCTCCCTCCCTTCCTCCCCCTCTCTCCCTATCTTCCTCTCTCCCTCACTCCTACCTCTCTCCCTCACTCCTTCCTCCCTCCCTCACTCCTACCTCCCTCCTTCACTCACTCCCCTTCGCTTTCCCTCCCTCCCTCCCTCCTCTTCTCTCTCTCCCTCCCTCCCCCCCCCTCTCCTCTCCACCCCCCCTCGCTGTTAGAAACACAGAGAGACACTGACAGAGAGAGAGAGTGAGACACTGGAGGGGCCCTGTCCCAGCACGCTGTTGGAGGGCTCCTGGTGCTGCAGTTGGTGAGTAGAAACTTAATTTTAATTTTTTTTTAAATTTTTATGTTTAATTTTTTAATTTTTTTGATTTTATTGATTTATTTATCATTTATTATTGATGATGGCTCTTTATTTGTAAAAGTGTTTAATTTTTGTAAACACGCCCCCCCCATCGTTCCCTACGCCTGATTTTCTAAGTGTAGGCAAGGTTTTTCTGAGCGTACAAAAATCCACATTAACTTCATTCTAAGTTAGTTTGGAGTAAGTTTTCACTGCCTAAACTTGCAAAACAGGCGTAAGTGGCTGACACGCCCTCTTTTGGAAAAAAAAAATATGTTCTACAATGAAATTATTCTAACTCACTAGAACTGGAGCAAACTGTATGCCGAGAATTGCAATTTCTAAGATGCTCCATGCTAAACTAGTTGCTCCAAAAAAAATAGGTGCAACTCAGGCCAAAACTTGAGCCCCTGGAGTACTGGTCAGGTTTTGGCTAGTTGTGAAGTGTCACCATACACGGCTAACCGGATAACTTGTGAGCATGATGTGAATTACAGTCACGTCATGAATGGAAATATTTGTTTGAAGTTATGACTTCCATGATACAATCTAACGTGTGTAGGTTCTGATGACCCAGCGCATGCAGTTCCCCATGACCCGTTACCAGACGGGGCTATCAGACAAGGAAGTGTGGAGTAGAGGCGAGCTACCCACCACGGGGAAGCCTAGGCAGTTGCTCCACTCTTAATGCCTTGTAGTTGACTGAAGGGCAGTGGAAATCTGGAAGCTGATTGCTTGTGTGTCCGCATGTTCAGTTGCTTGTGGAGGGACATCCAAAGGAAAGGGTCAGTAACATAAGTGTGAGAAGCAATTAGACGGAACAGCAGTTCAGCTCGGCAGCCGAGCCCTCTCTCTGCGTTGCTGCATTATCTGATGCACCTGCACATTTCACTGCCCTTCCTAACGTGGCCGCTTGCTAATCCCGAAGCCAGAAATCTGGTGCCCACTAAAAGGAGAGACCATACAAGAGTTTTAAATAGGCCGTGCCATTCCTGAGTCTAGACGCGTATATCAGTAGGTTAAAATATTCATGTAGTTTGGAGAAGAAATGTCAAGCCCAGCAGTACTACACCGCTTGGTGAATGCTGCTGGAACCGGCCCCCATCACTCTCCCAAAGCTCAACACCATCCAGGTCAATAACTCTGACTGGTGTTTCAATCTCAGGAGGTTGCTTCAGAATTCATACAGGAATAGGGGTGTGGGCAGTCAAGTAAAAGTTGTGTGTGCACCTTACAAATGGTGCTCCAGGGGTGTGCGCTGATGCATAAATCCCTGGGCCAGGGGTCCTTTTCCCCTCTGCCCTCTTAAAAATATATTTGAATTTTAAAAAATAATAATTAAATCATGCATTCTGCTTTTACTGCAGAGCTTTTTTTTCCTTCACAGTTGATAGATATTTTAAAATTATAAATCTCTGTTAATTCGTGTGAGGTCGGTCAGTATGGTGTCCTGAATCAGACATTCAAGGAATAGAATGTCAGGTGGTATTTTTGTCAAATGGCCTAAAATGGGCAACAATAGAACACACTACAGTCCAATAATTAATGCGCAATTAGTTTACTGTCTAATTCAAAAAATCAAATATAAGTTGTAAAGAAACTAAAAACAACATATACTTTACCATGTACTAAAATACCACAAACTAATAATCTTCCTTGATGTCTCTCATTCTCTCTTCCTTTCCCCTCATGCTTGTTCTCTCTCTCTCTCTCTCTCAGCACCCCTCTCATTTCGCGCTCTCACTCAGCGCCCCTCTCGTTCTCTCTCTCTTTCTCTCGCTCTCTCTCTTGCTCAGCGTCCCTCTCGTCTCATTCTTACGCTCTCTCTCAGGGCCCCTCTCGCGCGTTCACTCTCGCTCTCTCCCTCTCTCTCTCTCTCTCTCTCTCTCTCATTCAGCGCCACTCTCGTCTCGCGCTCTCGCTCGCTCTCTCAGTGCCACTCTCGTCTCGCTCTCTCATTCACTCACAACAGGAAGGCTTCCTGTTTTATTGCACCAATTCATCATTTCTGAATGATCATCCCCTCGGGTAGGGCACATGCAACTTAGTTGGTTGGGTGTCGAGTCCAGCTTGATTGTTGCACTCCATGTTATAGCAAGGAATTAAGGCAGGTTGTGAGCCCACCAGAACACCAGAAAAGGGATTACAACCCGCAACAACGTACAACTTCCATACATTGCAGAGGGCACGATATCTGTGCTGTGCGAGTATGCCCACTCCCACACCATACATTGAGGAGGCTCAGTCAGTTCCACAGAGCCTGTTTGAAAGGAATGCCTTATATTTCTAAGATACAGGTATTAAGTTTTGTAAGTCTCCCAGAAAGATCAACTAATTGAAATATTTCACCATTTCATTGTAACCTGAAGCCTTCCATCATTTTGCTGCTGGAATTCAATTATTTTCAATCAACATTCTCTAAATTATCGACCTCCTTCCTACTTCAGACTCCCAGAGGAGGGCTCTCAAAGTTTCATGGTGTGAAGGATTTCCTTATATTGGCCTGGATTTTCCAATGCATTGCTGGTCTCTGCTGTACCTCTGTGAGGAGGCACTAACTGAAGGTGAAGTGCAGGCCCAAACACTTCCCCGTGGTGGTCGGTAGAGAGCACACTCCGAATGCTTGCTTGATTGGGCATTGTTGGAAACCTGGGACAGAACCTCGCACGCAGCTGCAGTGATGTGTTGCTAATAAGAACTGGGGAACAAATAAAGGTTCCGCTCCCTCTTGGGGCGGGGTTGGGAGGGGGATTTAAAAAAAATATTACTGTTGAATTGCTTCCACACTGTCGCTCGGCCCAGCATCTATGGTGTTCTCCAGGAGCAGATGGCATGCACGTTAAACCTGCCCATTGGGAAGCCAACTGCACAAGGTGCACATATATGACTGTGTATGGTGAGTTTCCTGAGTATCAATCGAGATCAAACATGTACAGTCCATGGATTAGGTGTAAACTGATAATTGATAACGTCACCAAGCACGACTGCAAATAGGTCCCTCTTCGAGCAGGCTTTCCATTGGGGTTTTAATTGACGCCTCACCCTTGCAGTACATTGTTTACATTGGCTGTGCTCCTGCTCAGCAGAAACTCGTATAGACTCATTGGGAATCTCTGGCCATGAATCGGACACACTGATCTCCGAGTCTGAGTTCCCACTACACGTTCCCAACGGCAAAACTGTGGACTGGAGGGGTTCATTTGTAAAGTATGTCACAATGTAGGAATACCACTGTGTAACACACTATGTAGGATTTCAGCCTTGCACCGAGATCACATGAGCTGAAAAGACATGATCATTCTCGTGTCATATATTACTTTGGCTCAGCTGTAAGGCTGAAAGTAGTTGAGGCCAATTCACTAAATATATTCAAAAGGGAGTTAGATGAAGTCCTTACTACTCGGGGGATCAAGGGTTATGGCGAGAAAGCAGGAAGGGGGTACTGAAGTTTCATGTTCAGCCATGAACTCATTGAATGGCGGTGCAGGCTAGAAGGGCTGAATGGTCTGCTCCTGCACCTATTTTCTATGTTTCTATGTTTCACACTCAAATTCATTGGTTCAAAATCCAAAGGCTCCCCTTTTGCCCAAGCTGGTTTGACTCCCGAAGAGTGGTTTTGTAATTTGATTCACCTTATTGGTGTAGAGAGATGAAGCTTTCTACAGTTATGTTTAACATTATATACAGGAATGTAGCAGCTGCATTTGGTTCTTCTGTCACCTGATTGTTTTGTCCTGGTAGAAAAATATATTGTGGATTTATATCATTATTTAAGGTAGCATCTGTCGCTGAATGAATATTTTATCTCTGAAAACCAGCTGTGTTGTGCATTAGGTGAATATTTGTTTGAAAAGGCTGTTCTGTAAATGTTTTATTAGCAGCAGGGTCAGACCTCAAAAGGGTTTCCTCACATCCACTGTGAAACCTCAAAACCCATTTAGTCATTGTCATCGAGTGTGCTTCGAGTTGATGCTATCAGCTATTGAGTGTTCTTGCATTGATTGGAATTATGTCCTCCACTTCTCACGTGTCCTATGCTTTCCATTGGGGTTTTAATTGACACTTCACCCTTGCAGTACATTTTGTACACGTTCTACTGCCGAGCAAGACCTTGTTCTCACTTGGTGGGCCTCTAGTTCCAAATGAGGGGCTGGCTCTGTATTCTGGTCCAGAGAGTCTCGAGTCTCAAGAAAATGATAAGGGTGGTTACAAATGGCATGCCCGAGAGACCAGATCCAATTTGAGGTTGTGCTGTGAACAATTCTCCCACTGACCATTGTAAATGGTTAGTTGAAGGCGGTGTTGGGTATAGCAATAGTTACCAGCTTTGTAGGATTTATACGTCGCAATAAATTGGTACAATGCAATATTTCAACTCTGTGGAAGAGAAATTGCTGTCAGTTGGGTGAAACCAAAGCTGACCTCCATACAGCCTCCAATTCTAGTCTCGAGTAACCAGTGCCCAAAACATATCCAGCAGTTTTGTGTAATGGAAGAACGTCTGCTGGAAAGGACGATCGACACATCATCCCTGGCTCAGGTCAGTGGTTTTTCTGGGTCACAGTTGAAATAACCTATTGTCCTGTCCTGTCCTGTCCTGTCTAGGTTCCTACACCAGACAAATATAATAATGGAACAAATAATATTGGTTGCAAAAAAAACAAGAGGAGTGATTTGAAAAGAGCGATGTGATGGGTTGGTTGAAAGGCGTGAGGCGGTGGGTTGGTTGAAAGGCGTGAGGCGGTGGGTTGGTTGAAAGGCGTGAGGCGGTGGGTTGGTTGAAAGGCGTGAGGCGGTGGGTTGGTTGAAAGGCGTGAGACGGTGGGTTGGTTGAAAGGCGTGAGACGGTGGGTTGGTTGAAAGGCGTGAGGCGGTGGGTTGGTTGAAAGGCGTGAGGCGGTGGGTTGGTTGAAAGGCGTGAGGCGGTGGGTTGGTTGAAAGGCGTGAGGCGGTGGGTTGGTTGAAAGGCGTGAGGCGGTGGGTTGGTTGAAAGGCGTGAGGCGGTGGAGTGATTTCAAAGCAAGAGCAATGATCTTAAAATCAATTTACTGGGGCCCAGAGAGATAGTTGGGCTGGGTGGGCGGGGAGGGGTGGGGGGAGCAGAGGCGAGGTGGGCGGCGGGGAGGGAGTTCATCATCATCATAGGCAGTCTCTTGGACGAGGAAGACTTGCTTCCACTACTAAAGTGGATTCTTTGGTGGCGGAACAGTCCAACACGAGAGCCACAGACCCTGCCACAGGTGGGACAGACATTTGTCGGGGGAAGGGGGGGTGTGTGACTGATTTACCACACGCTCCTTCCACTGCTTGCGCCTGACCTCTTAACGCTCGCAGCATTGAGATTCGAAGAACTCAATGCCCTCCCGGATACACTTTCTCACCTAGGGCGGTCTTCGGCCAGGAACTCCCAGGTGTCAGTGATGATATCGCACTTCAGGCAGGCTTTGAGGGAATGCAGGACCATGAGGGTAGCGGGGGTTGAAAACCACAGGAATGTTGATGCATTGGTGGGATACCAGAGCTTTGTGACTGATTGATTTGAAACTTAATCGTTCTTCCCCCCCCCCCCCCCCCCCTCATTTGCAATCGTGTCACTTCAGGCTTACTCGAAGGGGGAAGGAAACAATGAACAAAAGGAAAAAGCTATTTTAAAAAAAAAAAAAAAAAATTAAATTGGAAAATAAATGAGAGCAAGTAAGATAGAAATGATGAAAAAGAAGCAGCATAAAGCCCATAGTGGTTTTCTTGACATGCTGACTGAGGAATGTTACTATGGATACGAGGAGCAAGTGGGATTATAATAAATAGGAGAGGGTGGGAGCATTTTTTAAAAATATTCTTTGGAAAATGTAAAGAAAAAATGATTGTGTATTTTATGGGTCCTTCTATAAGTTGTGAGTGCAGCACTGCAACACCGAGAGCGGCAGCTTGTGAGTTGCTATTGGATGATGTCACTTTGTCCCGAATGTTCACTGATTGTATCCATCAAGATTATGTGCAAATTACGATGTAGTTGTAAACAACACAAAGTCATTGGTGGGAATTTTAACCCCATAAAACGGGTGGGATGTGAAAATTTCAAAGTCGACTCCAACACGCCCACTTCCAGGTTTAACGCGGGAGGGAGGAGAGGTGAGGGGAGGGGTAATGAGAGGGGTGGGGGAAGGGGGTCGGAGTGTGGGAGAGGGATGGGGGGCTGTGAGAAACATAGAAAATAGGTGCAGGAGTAGGCCATTCGGCCCTTCGAGCCTGCACCACCATTAAATAAGATCATGGCTGATCATTCACCTCAGTACCCCTTTCCTGCTTTCTCTCCATATCCCTCGATCCCTTTAGCCATAAGGGCCATATCTAACGAACTGGTATCAACAACTATCTGCGGTAGGGAATTCCATAGGTTGATAACTCTCTGAGTAAAGAAGTTTTTCCTCATCTCGGTCCTAAATGGCCTACCCCTTATCCTTAGGCTGTGACCCCTGGTTCTGGACTCCCCCCAACATCAGGAACATTCTTCTTGCTTCTAACCTGTCCAGTCCCGTCAGAATTTTATGTTTCTATGAGATGCCCTCTCATCCTTCTAAACTCCAGTGAATAAAGGCGCAATTGATCCAGTCTCTCCTCATATGTCAGTCCTGCCATCCCGGGAATCAATCTGGTGAACCTTCGCTGCACTCCCTCAATAGCAAAAATGCCCTTCCTCAGATTAGGAGACCAAAATTGAACACAATATTCCAGGTGAGGCCTCACCGAAGGTGGGGGGGGTGGGAGGTGTGGGAGCAGACAGACAACCCATTCCCAGGAGGCGGGTTGCTCATTTAAATATTATAATGAGGCTGCATGTCTCAAATCTAATCTCCATTTTAAATTTCATCCTTGGGGAAACCCGGCAGCTAAACGGAGGCGAGGACTGCTGGTCTCAGCAGGTAAATGCCTTTCCACTTAACCACTGGATCCAGTTTACCTGCTTACACCCCCCCCCCCCACCCCCAACCCCGAGCCACAACCTCTGTTTAAAAAAGGGGGCAGACAATAGGCAGGTAACTATAGGCCGGTTAGTTTAACTTTCGGTAGTGGGGAAAATGCTTGAAGCTATCATTAAGGAAGAAATAGCGGAACATCTAGATAGGAATAGTGCAATCAAGCAGATGCAACATGGATTCATGACGGGGAAATCATGTTTAACTAATTTACTGGAATTCTTTGAGGATATAACGAGCATGTACCGATGGATGTGGTGTATTTAGATTTCCAAAAGGCATTCGATAAGGTGCCACACAAAAGGTTACTGCAGAAGATAAAGGTACGCGGAGTCAGAGGAAATGTATTAGCATGGTTAGAGAATTGGCTAGCTAACAGAAAGCAGAGAGTCGGGATAAATGGGTCCTTTTCGGGTTGGAAATCGGTGGTTAGTGGTGTGCCACAGGGATCGGTGCTGGGACCACAACTGTTTACAATATACATTGATGACCTGGAAGAGGGGACAGAGTGTAGTGTAACACAATTTGCAGATGACACAAAGATTAGTGGGAAAGCGGGTTGTGTACACAGAAAGGCTGCAAAGAGATTTAGATAGGTTAAGCGAATGGGCTAAGGTTTGGCAGATGGAATACAGTGTCGGAAAATGTGAGGTCATCCACCTTGGGGGGAAAAAAAACAGTAAAAGGGAATATCATTTGAATGGGGAGAAATTACAACATGCTGCGGTGCAGAGGGACCTGGGGGTCCTTGTGCATGAATCCCAAAAAGTTAGTTTGCAGGTGCAGCAGGTAATCAGGAAGGCGAATGGAATGTTGGCCTTCATTGCGAGAGGGATGGAGTACAAAAGCAGGGAGGTCCTGCTGCAACTGTACAGGGTATTGGTGAGGCCGCACCTGGAGTACTGCATGCAGTTTTGGTCACCTTACTTAAGGAAGGATATACTAGCCTCGGAGGGGGTACAGAGACGATTCACTAGGCTGATTCTGGAGATGAGGGGGTTACCTTATGATTGATAGATTGAGTAAACTGGGTCTTTACTCGTTGGAGTTCGGAAGGATGAGGGGTGATCTTATAGAAACATTTAAAATAATGAAAGGGATAGACAAGATAGAGGCAGAGAGGTTGTTTTGGTCGGGGAGAATTGAACTAGGGGGCACAGCCTCAAAATACAGGGGAGACAATTTAAAACCGAGTTGAGAAGGAATTTCTTCTCCCAGAGGGTTGTGAATCTGTGGAATTCTCTGCCCAGGAGGCTAGCTCATTGAATGTATTCAAATCACAGATAGATAGATTTTTAACCAATAAGGGAATTAAGGGTTACGGGGAGCGGGCGGGTAAGTGGAGCTGAGTCCACGGCCAGACCAGCCATGATGTTGTTGAATGGCGGAGCAGGCTCGAGGGGCTAGATGGCCTGCTCCTGTTCCTAATTCTTAAGTATGTTCTGCCTCCATCGCAACCCTTCCGATCTGCGCCTGCTGCCCCCGTCTTTGCAACCTCTCCCTCCTCTGCACTCCCCCGCTGCAGCCTCTGAATTCCCCCACCCCGATCTCCTCGCCCACCTACCCTTGCGATGCCTGCCCCATTCCGTCCTTCAATCTACCCTCCCCCTGATTCTCATTGAGCGAGTACAACAGTAAATTATTGAGGGAGATTCATATATTCAGTGGGCGAGTAGTTCACTTGTGTCACAGTAGATTAAGTCTAGATGAACTGAGCTTCTCTATAGCTGCTCTTCCCTTGAGCATGGGAGAATGAGGGGTGATCTGATCGTGGTGTTTAAAATGGTAAAAGAATTTGATCGGGTAGACACCGAGAAACTATTTCCTCTGGTGGGGAAATCAAGAATGCGGGGACATGATCTTAAAATTAAAGCTGGGCAATTCCACACAAAGGCTAGTGGAAACCTCTCCCCTAAAGGCTGTGGAGGCTGGGACAACTGGAGCTGTCAAGATTGCGATCGATAGATTTTTGTTGGGTAAGGGTGTCAAGGGATAGGGAGCAAAGTCGGGAAAAAGGAGTTGATCAGTCATGATCTAATTGAATGTTGAAGCAGGCTGGAGGGGCTGAATGATCTATTCCTGTTCCTATGTTGATGCACACACAGATTTGCCAATCTGAACTGCTGTGTTGAGATCTGTGGACGTCCCTCATTAACAGCCACCCAGACACAAGAACAATTACCGGGGCTAGAACGTTGAATATGGATGATTGGGCCTCCGATGGGGTGGCCGAGTGTTATTTGCACCTTCCTAGCGTGTTTGATTCTTGGGGATCGGCTCGATTTACAATGTGCATGGGTTCTTGGCCGACATCAGGCCTGTCCTTGGGAACTGACCAGAGCCGGTGATGGGTCCATTTAAAGTCTTGCAGCCAGTTAAAGGTAAGTGGCTGCAAATATATGGGGTTAAGAATGTTGGTATTCTTTTTAAAGGCCTAGCTTAGGCCTCGGAAAAGGTGCTTTGAGTAGGTGCTGGCATAATTAATGTGGACAGGAAACTAAGGGGCCAAAATTGTCCCTTTCTTTGAGAACCATGACCACCTCAAAGAGGCCTCTCTGTCTAGTCGGTGTGGAGTAGGACCATTTTGTAAATTGCTCTTCCCAGACCCCCCCCACGACCGGCGGCAACCCCCTTTCCACTGGAGCAGATCGGCCGCTGGTCGGTGCTCCTGACAGCTTTCCCGGCGGGAAGCTGTGTGTGACTGGGCGGTGCGTCCGCCCTTAAAGGGGAGGGTGCACTACCGCAGATGCCATTTTATTTTATTTGTCGACCAACTGCCCACGGGTTCAGCTGGGCTGCCAACAGGCAGCTTGGGTACCCCCTCTTGCCCAAGCAGAGTTTGCAGCAGTCCTTCCCCTTTAACTGAGGGGGAGGGACGTTGTGACACGTCAACGCGCCGCTAATGACTGGGAGGGACGGCCGACCCGACTGAAGGCCACTTCTGCCTGTACCCAGCGGAACAAGGCCCCGCTGGAAAAACATTCGACAACCTGAATTTCTGTTGGATCTCCGTCCGCCCCATAGATTGGGGTGGAGAAAACCTTAAAAAAAAAGGTGAGAATGTCCCGCTTGGGGCGGGGCTCAATTTCGATCCCTAAGTCTGAAGCTAAGTGACAGAACTTTGCGACACTCCACCCTCTGTTCGATGACTGGTGAAGTGGAGTTGGTGTAGAATTAGTTGGTAGTGAGGAAGGTTACTCCCATTGCCACTCCAGGTCACTCCTCCCCATAGGACGGTGTCGCCATATATTTGGAAGGAGACGAAGGGAAACACGCAGAGGACGGGAAGTGACTGGCGCGAATGTAAATCACATGACTGTCAATGGTGCAAGCTTGTTAAATAAAAAATATCATCAGCGATTTGATTTCCCCCCCGCAATCCCCTCCCTCCCCATAGTAACTTCCGATTGTTATATGGGTTTGAACAGCTTTGGTAAATGAAGATGACCCAAACACTTGTGAGTAATCTTGCAAAAAAGGAACTGCATTCCAGTAGATTTTCTGGATGTGTTGCCATTGTCGGACTCAACAATTTGACAAGTTGCCCCTCCCACCACCTGGGTTCCAGTGTGTGCATCAAGTAGCAGGTCAACATCAGCAACTGCACAATCTTCAAGGGCATCCTCAGCACTGAGGTCACGCTGATAACCTGTGCTGGTCAGGACATGCCATCAAATGGACTTCTGAATTCCAAAAGGATTCTGTACAGCGAGCTGGATCAAGGCAATGGGAAGCAAGGCAGGCGGCAACAGAGATAATATGGATTCATTCAAGCACAACCACAAGCTATGTAATATTGGCAAATGGGAAAATCTCTTTGCTGATCACACAATACATGGCTGTGTCAGCTCATGCGAGCTCCGGCGTGTTAATCTCCTGGAGGAAACACGGAAACGTGAGCAGCAGCAGCATTCTTGACCCAAGATAGGCTGTTTGAGTCTGTCAAATGAACCCTTCTAATGTTGGCTTTACTAGTCATCAGCACAATCAGCAAGATCCATTGTCTTTCCGAGAAGAATTGGCATCTTCAGAACAAAGAACTGTCATCAAACGCAGATGACCTGGCAAAAGGGAGGGCTAAACCCCAGTGGGATTGTCTGAATAGTCAGGCTCCCTTATCCCAACTTTAGAATCACAGACCCACAATGGAGTGAGTGAAGGACATCGATCATCCTGCGACCCCAACCACAGACGCATTTAATATACACACCTTTTCAGGAATCGATGCTATTGTGTTCCTAACACAGATGAGACTGCACACAGGGAGGTTAAAGTAACAGTGACCTCAGTCTTTATTAAGACACTCCAGAGTGAGGAACAGCCCTTACGGGCCGGCTTATATACAGTGCTCCCAAGGGATGCTGGGATCCCTTGGGACTTCAGGGGATGCGCTCCCTGGTGGCGGAACATGGGAGTGCATGCTTTACAGATACAAACCACTCCCCGCCCCCCCCAAAAGTCAAACTGAAAACTATTTACAAGGTGAGACGGTCAGGAGCCTTTCTTTCCCTGGTGGACCGCCTCAGTACAAATGTCTGTTCTGGTGTGTTGGCTGTGCCCTCGCTGGGCTGGCGTGTTGGCCCTGCAGGGCTGCTAGGTGAGCCCGCCCTTACTGGGCTGTTGGGTGTGATGTCGTTGATCCTTTGGGTGTGTGTTGTGGGCTCAAAAAAGGTGGTGTCTGCTGTGGGTTTGGTCCAGGTGCTTCCTGCAAATTTGTCCATTATCTAGTTTGACTACAAACACCCTACTCCCTTCTTTAGCTATCACCGTGCCCGCAATCCATTTGGGACCATGTCCATAGTTTAGCACATATACAGGGTCATTCAGATCAATTTCCCGTGACACAGTGGCGCGACCATCGTTTACATTTTGTTGCTGCCGCCTGCTCTCTACCTGGTCATGCAGGTTGGGATGAACCAGTGAGAGTCTGGTTTTAAGTGTCTTTTCATGAGTAGCTCAGCTGGGTGCACCCCTGTGAGCAAGTGGGGTCTCGTGCGGTAGCTGAGCAGTACTCGGGACAGGCGGGTTTGGAGTGAGCCTTCTGTGACTCGTTTAAGGCTCTGTTTGATGGTTTGTACTGCCCGCTCTGCCTTCCCATTGGTGACTGGTTTAAACGGGCCGAGATGACATGTTTGATCCCATTGCGGGTCATGAATTCTTTAAATTCGGCACTGGTGAAACATGGCCCGTTGTCACTGACCAGTATGTCAGGCAGGCTGTGGGTTGCAAATATGGCCCTCAGGCTTTCAATGGTGGCGGTGGCGGTGCTTCCCGACATTATTTCACATTCAATCCATTTTGAAAAAGCATCCACCACCACCAGGAACATTTTACCGAGAAACGGGCCCGCATAGTCGACATGGATCCTCGACCATGGTCTGGAAGGCCAGGACCACAAACTGAGTGGTGCCTCTCTGGGCGCGTTGCTCAACTGAGCACATAAGCTGCATTGCCGTACACAGGACTCTTAAGTCAGAGTCGATACCGGGTCACCACACGTGAGATCTGGCTATCACTTTCATCATTACTATACCCGGGTGTGTGCTGTGGAGATCCGAGATGAATGTCTCCCTGCCCTTTTTTGGTAGCACTACGCGGTTACCCCACAACAAGCAGTCTGCCTGAATGGACAGCTCGTCCTTTCGCCGCTGGAATGGCTTGATTGGCTCTTGCATTTCAACGGGGATGCTGGTCCAGCTCCCATGCAGTACAGTTTTTTTTACTAGGGACAGCAGAGGAGCTTGGCTGGTCCAAGTCCTAATCTGGTGGGCCGTGACAGGTGATTTATCATTTTCAAACGCTTCCATGACCATCAACAAGTCTGCGGGCTGCGCCACCATCAACAAGTTTGCAGGCTGCGCCATTTCCACCCCCGTGGTGGGCAATGGTAGCCGACTGAGAGCATCCGCACAGTTCTCGGTGCCTGGCCTGTGGAGGATAGTATAGTTAAACGCTGATAGCGCGAGTGCCCACCTTTGTATGCGGGCTGAGGCATTAGTATTTAACCCCTTGTTTTCAGCGAACAGGGATGTGAGGGGCTTGTGATCGGTTTCCAGCTCAAATTTGAGGCCCAACAGGTACTGATGCATTCTCTTTACCCCGAACACGCACGAAAATGCCTCTTTCTCAATCATGCTGTAGGCCCTCTCGGCCTTAGACAAGCTCCTGGAAGCATAGGTGACAGGTTGCAACTTCCCCGCAACGTTAGCTTGTTGTAATACACACCCGACTCCGTACGACGACACGTCACATGCTAGCACAAGTCTTTTACACGGGTTATACAATATAAGCAGCTTTTTGGAGCATAAAATGTTTCTGGCTTTCTCAAAAGCAATTACTTGGTTTTTTTCCCCATACCCAGCTCTCACCTTTGCTCAATAACCCATGTAGGGGCTCTAAAAGGGTGCTTAACCCCGGTAGGAAGTTACCAAAATAGTTGAGGAGTCCCAGGAACGACTGCAGCTCCATGGCGTTCTGTGGCCTGGGTGCATTCCTGATAGCCTCTGTCGTGGCGTCTGTGGGCCGAATGCCATCCGCTGCGATCTTTCTCCCCAAAAACTCCACTTCTGTTGCCATGAAGATGCATTTCAACCTCTTCAGCCGCAGCCCTACGCGATCCAGTCGCTGAAGGACCTCCTCCAGGTTTTGTAGGTGCTCGGCGGTGTCCCAACCCGTGACCAATATATCGTCCTGAAAGACCACCATGTGTGGTACTGACTTGAGTAGGCTCTCCATGTTTCTCTGGAGGATCGCTGCAGCAGACCGAATTCCAAACGGGCATCTGTTGTCGATGAACAGTCCCTTGTGTGTGTTGATGCAGGTGAGGCCCTTCAAAGACTCCTCCAGCTCCTGCGTCATGTAGGCCGAAGTCAGGTCGAGCTTGGTGAACGTCTTGCCTCCTGCCAGCATCGCAAATAGGTCGTCTGCCTTTAGTAGAGGGTATTGGTCCTGTAGCGAGAAACGATTAATAGTTACTTTATAATCGCCGCAAGTCCTGACCATGCCATCACTTTTGAGTACTGGAACAATCGGGCTGGCCCATTCACTGAATTCCACTGGGGAGATGATGCCCTCGCGTTGCAGCCTGTCCAGCTCGATTTCCACTATCTCCCTCATCATGTGAGGTACCACTTGCGCCTTGTGGTGAATGGGTCGTACCTCTGGGACCAAGTGGATCCGCACCTTCGCCTTGGAAAAGTTTCCCAGGCCTGGCTCAAAAAGGGAAGGAAATTTGTTAAGAACCTGGGTACATGAGGCCTCTTCGACATGTGATAGTGCTCGGATGTCATCCCAGTTCCAGCGGATTTTGCCCAGCCAGCTTCTTCCAAGCAGTGTGGGGCCATCGCCTGGGACAATCCAAAGTGGCAGTTCATGCACCGTGACCTCGTAGGTGACCTTGACTATGGCTCTGCCCAGGACAGTGATAAGCTCTTTGGTGTTTGGTGTATGTTCTCAGTTTCGTGTGGATGAGGCTCAGGGCTGGTCTGAATGCCTTGTTGCACCACAGTCTCTCAAATATCTTTTTACTCATGATGGATTGGCCAGCGCCAGTGTCCAGTTCTATGGCTACGGGTAAGCCATTCAATTTTACGTTTAGCATTATAGGTGGACATTTCGTTGAAAATGTGTGCACCCCGTGTACTTCGGCATCTGCCTCCTCTCTGAGGTTCGAAATTGCTTTGATCCACCATGGACCGATCTTCCTCTGCCATGTAGTGGTGAGCAGGTTTTGCAGAGCTTGAAGCTCGTTTGCAAGCTTGTTGGAGGTGCCCCATTGTACCACAGCTCTTGCGGCATGAATAGGCTGAATGGAAGCCTCCACAACGCTAACAAGGTGTGAATTGCCTTGCATTCATCCTTTGTTGGGGACTCTGCGTGATCTGGGTCACCTGAGGCCTGCTGGCAGTTGCAGACTCGTGGGTTCTGCCCTGTACATTTCTGCTCGCATTTATGAACATTGCTAGCACTTGTGTGCTGAGAGATTTGTTTGGTGTTATCACTGGTGGACATAAACGCCTGTGCTATCGCAATGCCCTTACTGAGGGTCGGTGTCTCTACAGTCAAAAGTTTTCGTAGGATGGTCTCGTGGCCAATGCCCAGTACAAAAAAGTCTCTGAGCATTTGCTCCAGGTGGCCATCAAACTCACATTGTCCTGAAAGTCGCCTTAGCTCGGCGACGTAGCTCGCCACTTCCTGACCTTCAGATCGCTGGCACGTGTCGAACCGATACCTCGCCATCAGCACGCTCTCCCTCGGGTTAAGATGCTCCCGAACCAATGTACACAGCTCCTCATATGACTTATCTGTGGGTTTCACCGGAGCCAGAAGATTCTTCATGAGGCTGTAGGTCGGTGCCCCGCAGACCGTGAGGAGGACCGCTCTCCTTTTTGCAGCGCTTCCTTCTCCATCCAGCTCGTTGCCTACAAAGTACTGGTCTAGCCGTTCGACTGGTCTTCCCAGTCCTCACTCTCCGACAACTTCTCCAGGATGCCCACAGTTTCTGCATCTTTGCGTTAGATTCGTATTCTCGTTGCCAGTTATTGTGTTCCTAACACCGATGAGGCTGCATAGAGGGAGGTTAAAGAAACAGTCTTTAATAAGGCACTCCAGAGTGAGGAACAGGCCTTAGGGTTCGGTTTATATACAATGCTCTACAGGGGATGAGCTTCCTGGTGGCGGAACATGGGAGTGCATGCTTTACAGATACACAACAGATGCCTGGGCTCACACGTCAAGAACAGGAGCATGGCCGAGGTACCGGCAGGTTAAGGAGAATTCTTCCGATGACTTTCCCAGTGGCTGACAGCAGAGAGATCCCTCTATAGTTGCCGCAGTCGGACTTGTCCCCTTTTTTGAAAATCGTCACGATTACGGCATCTGAGATCTCCCGGCATGCTCTCCTCCTTCCAGATGAGAGAGATGAGGTCTTTCATTCGTGCCAATAGTGCCTCTCCGCCATACTTTAGCGCCTCAGCGGGGATTCCATCTGCTCCTGATGCCTTGTTCTTGAGTTGATGGATGGCCTTTTCTACCTTGTGCAGGGCTGGGGTTTTGCTGCGGTAGCATGCTGTGGGATGGAGTCGAGGACACTCGTGTCGAAGGCAGAGTCTCGGTTAAGGAGATGTTCAAAGTGCTTCTTCCAGCGGGCCCTGACTGTCTCGGTATCCTTGATGAGTGCCTCCCCATTTTTGGCCAGCAGTGGGGTGGCATCGAAGCACTGACTACACTCGACCAGCTCCGTTGGGTGGACCGCATCGTCTGCATGCCCGACATGAGATTCCCAAAGCAAGCGCTCTACTCGGAACTCCTACTCGGCAAGCCAGCCCCAGGTGGGCAGAGGAAATTCTTCAAGGACACCCTCAAAATCTCCTTGATAAAGTGCAACATCCCCACCGGCTCCTGGGAATCCCTGGCCCAAGACCGCCCGAGGTGGATGAAGAGCATCCGGACAGGCATTGAGCACCTTGAGTCTCGTCGCTGAGAGCACGCAGAAAACAAGCGCAGGCAATGGAAGGAGCGTGCGGCAAACCAGTCTCCACGCCCACCCTTTCCTTCAACCACTGTCTGTCCCACCTGTGACAGAGACTGTAGGTCCCGTATTGGACTGTTCAGTCACCTGAGAACTCACTTTTAAAGTGGAAGCAAGTCTTCACCTGCCAGGCATCATCATCATAGGCAGTCCCTCGAAATCGAGGGTCAGGTGCATGTGGGATCATATCTAGCCAAGGGTTAACCTCTTCAGAAGAGGAAACTGAGAAAATTGTCAGGAAGAGAAATAATCTTTCAAGTGTGCACAATAAATGGAGCTCCCTAAATGTCAGTCTATACAACTTTGCATCAGAAGCTCTTTCTGCTGCCCTCTTCTGGCGGTGGTGACTGCTTGCACCACCTTCACCTTGTCCAGTGGGCATTCTTCACGTCCTAACCCAGGCAATGATCACCTCCAGGCCATTTCACTCTGAAGACATCACAGCTGAGCACAATCCTGCCCTCATCCGACATCTAACATGTGCACTTCCAGCAGGGGGTCCCTGAACGGCGATCAGGAGCGCGAGTGGGGGTCTTCACTAATGCCCCTTCTCTCCTCATCATAGGCAGTCCCTCGGAATCGAGGAAGACTTGCTTCCACTCCTAAAGTGAATTCTTTGGTGGCTGAACAGTCCAACACGAGAGCCACAGACCCTGTCACAGGTGGGACAGATATTCGTCGGGGGAAGGTGGGGGGGTGCGGGGGGGGGTCGCACCGATTTACCACACGCTCCTTCCACTGCCTGCACCTGACCTCTTCACGCTCGCAGCGTTGAGATTCGAAGAGCTCAACGCCCTCCCAGATGCACTTTCTCCACCTAGGGCGGTCTTCGGCCAGGGTCTCCCAGGTGTCAGTGGTGATGTCGCACTTCACCAGGGAGGCTTTGAGGGTGTCCTTGTAACGTTTCCGCTGCCCACCTTTGGCTTGTTTGCCGTGAAGGAGCTCCGCATAGAGCAGTTGCTTAGGCAGTCTCGTGTCTGGCATGCGAACTAAATGGCCTGCCCAGCGAAGCTGATCGACTGTGGTTAGTGCTTCAACACTGGGGATGTTAGTCTGGGCCAGGACACTGATGTTGGTGCGCCTGTCCTCCCAGGGGATTTGCAGGATCTTGCGGAGACATCGTTGGTGATATATCTCCAGCAACTTGGTGTGAATTCTATAAGTTGTCCATGCCTCTGATCCATACAGGAGGGATCAGTTAACTCAGCAAAGACAGACAATAGAACCTGGGATCTTCCTGGTCGGCATGACGACGTTGCTAGCTGCACAAACGCACCTTAGGGAGGCCCTCTGGTACGTTTGTGCGAGGCTTCTAAAATTGTTGTTCCCTGAGCCCAGGATCACATAAACTCTGCTGACATTAGAAATTGTAATTCTGTGCAAAGGATGTTTTGATGTGAATTCAGTCACCATCTAATGCCATTCATTGTCTGCTGTACTGTTGTGATTAGACATATTTCTTTGGATCACAGAGGCTCATTAGAGTGTAGTTTGTGGATAAAGCCTAAAGCAATCGCCAGACTGTGTGTGACAGGAGAGCTGGGGGCAGCAATCCCTTACGAGTGCACTTGACCAAGTGACTTCAGACAGAGCGGATCCTGTTCCATGTCACTACTGCCAACTCACCACACCTCATTATACTGAAGGAATGCGCAGAGCTCTGCCTGTGGGCTGCTGAGTGACTTGGCACACCACCAGATGAAAGGAGTAGGGCGGTGTGATAGTTTTGCTGTCAAGCTACAAGCATTTGATTCCTATTTTTTTTTAAATGAAGCACAGTTGAATGTCCACAGCCTTCTTTCACAAATTAGCTCATTTTTAAATCCGTTTATTTCTGGGTCGCAGATTTTTATTTACTTTTCCTTGTGGACGGTTTGCAGTGCGAGATACCTGAAGAACGAAACGTTTAACAACCGCGTGACTATTGGATCCCGCCATAGCTGACATTACTGCTTCTTCCTGGAGATATTCTGTAAACGGGACCTCATCCATTTCTATTCCAGCTTGTTTCCTTTTATGGAAGCTTTTGGGATTATGGGCCAACAAAAACAGAATTGCCTTGGGAAGGGGGCAAGATCCATGTCGGCACTGGCCAAGTACAAATTACCATCGAGACATTCTGCCAAAGTGTTGGCCCTTGGCACCCAGGTGAGTGAGAATTGCTGGGCTTGCTGCCAAGTTTTAAATGGTCCTCATAATTCCATTTGTGCTGCATTTTCAATCCACCAATAAGATTAACCATCAGTCCATTTAAAGAAAAGATTATTACTCCCAGGGCCATGTTCCCCAGGTGTTTGAAGCATTCTTGTTTACAGTGCCACGTATGGACTAATTGGGTGCTCTTCAGGTACAGATGAAATATGGAAGGTTAGCTGAAGGTTGGAGAAATCTAAATGTGTGGAATAAGAAGCTTTATTTACGAGGAACACTCCAGATGCATTTGACTTCTTACCAGGCACGTTGTGTGAAAAGTGTGTATAAACAATCACCCAAATAGATCTGGCCAGCACTCGAGTCCGTGTTGTAGCCAGAACTCGGGTGTAGGCCAATATAGACATCATTGGCCAGGTGCAATGCTGCTGCACCAGGCAGCAGTGAAGAGCCTTGATACAGGAGTCAGATGGTTGCCCAGGATATTGTCTCTCTTGGCTGAGAATCTTGCGCGCACTGCCAGATTTACAAAAGTGCCTGATGGAGTCGTCCTTTCAGATGCCAATCTTTTTGAGAATTATGTTGAAGCAGGCCGAGAGAATTCTCTTTAAAAAGCATTCAGACGATTCCGGTGACGTCTTTCGAGGAATTGCCTAGACAGGAGGTAGTGCCAGACTCAGATCGTTGTCGCAATCAAGAAATGGCTACCACTTTGAATGAGTGACAGTTGCTAACGCAGTGCAATGGATCGTAAACCACTGCGCCCGGTATATTCATGCAGAGAGTTTGATGTCTGACAGTACAATGGCAGGTGAAACCAGAACATCGCAAGGCTCACCGCAAGAGCTATTTATTTAGAAAGAAAGAATTGGATTTCTATAGTGCCTTTCAGGACATCCCAAAGCACTTTACCGCCAATGAAGCACTTTTGAAGTGCAGTCACTTTTGTAATGTAGGAAATGCAATAGCCAATTTTTGCACAGCAAGCTCCCACAAACAGAAATGTGATAATGACCAGATAATCTGTTTTGGTGATGTTCATTGAAGGATGAATAAATATTTATGGGTTTATCACAGAGTCACGAATATGCATTCTCCAAGAGCCGAAATTCTTGTTGACTTGCCCTGATGTGCCCCTGTGTCTGCTGATCAGCAGTTCCACAGTGGGTACCAATGATATAGGTAAAAAACGGGATGTGGTCCTACAAGCTGAATTTAGGGAGCTAGGAGATAAATTAAAAAGTAGGACCTCAAAAGTAGTAATCTCAGGACTGCTACTAGTGCCATGTGCTAGTCAGAGTAGAAAAAGCAGGATAGTTGAGATGAATACGTGACTTGAGGAATGGTGCAAGAGGGAGGGATTCAAATTCCCGTAACATTGGAACCAGTTCTGGTGGAGGTGGGACCAGTACAAACCGGACGGTCTGCATCTTGGCAGGACCGGAATCAATGTCCTAGGGGGAGTATTTGCTAGTGCTGTGGCGGAGGGTTTAAACTAATATGGCAGGGGGATGAGAATCTATGCAGGGAGACAGATGGAAGTAAAATGGGGGCAGAAGCAAAAGGTGGAAAGATGGAAGGCAGAGAAATCCAAGGCAAAAATCAAAAAGGGCCACATTACAACATAATTCTAAAAGCACGACGAGTGTTTAGAAAAAACAAGCCTGAAGGCTCTCTGTCTCAATGCGAGGAGCATTCGTAATAAGGTGGATGAATTAACTGCGTAGATAACTGTTAACGGATATGATATAATTGGGATTACGGAGACATGGCTTCAGGGTGACCAAGGCTGGGAACTCAACATCCAGGGATATTCAATATTCAGGAAGGATAGACAGAAAGGAAGAGGAGGTGGGGTAGCGTTGCTGGTTAAAGAGGAGATTAACGCAATAGTAAGGAAGGACATTAGCTTGGATAATGTCGAATCTGTATGGGTAGAGCTGCGAACATCAAAGGGCAGAAAACATTAGTGGGAGTTGTGTACAGACCACCAGTGAGGTTGGGGATGGCATCAAACAGGAAATTAGGGATGCGTGCAATAAAGGTACAGCAGTTATCATAGGTGACTTTAATCTACATATAGATTGGACTAACCAAACTGGTAGTAACATGGTGGATGAGGATTTCCTGGAGTGTATAAGGGATGGTTTTCGAGACCAATATGTCGAGGAACCAACTAGAGAGCTGGCCATCCTAGACTGGGTCTTGTGTAATGAGAGAGGATTAATTAGCAATCTTGTTGTGCGAGGCCCCTTAGGGAAGAGTGATATGGTAGAATTCTTCATCAAGATGGAGAGTGATACAGTTAATTCAGAGACTAGGGTCTTGATCTTAAAGAAAGGTAACTTCGATGGTATGAGACGTGAATTAGCTAGAATAGACTGGCGAATGATACTTAAATGGTTAACGGTGGAAAGGCAATGGCACACATTTAAAGATCACATGGATGAACTACAACAATTGTACATCCCTGTCTGGTGTAAAAATAAAATGGGGAAGGTGGCTCAACCGTGGCTAACAAGGGAAATTAGGGATAGTGTTAAATCCAAGGAAGAGGCATATAAATTGGCCAGAAAAAGCAGCAAACCTGAGGACTTGGAGAAATTTAGAATTCAGCAGAGGAGGACAAAGGGTTTAATTAGGAGGGGGAAAATAGAGTATGAGAGGAAGCTTGCAGGGAACATAAAAACTGACTGCAAAAGCTTCTATAGATTAGTGAAGACAAATGTAGGTCCCTTGCAGTTAGAAACAGGTGAGTTTCATGGGGAACAAAGAAATGGCAGACCAGTTGAACAAATACTTTGGTTCTTTCCTCACGAAGGAAGACACAAATAACCTTCCAGAAATACTAGGGGCCCGAGGGTCTAGCGAGAAGGAGGAACTGAAGGAAATCCTTATGAGTCAGGAAATTGTGTTAGGGAAATTGATGGGATTGAAAGCCGATAAATCCCCAGGGCCTGATAGTCTGTATCCCAGAATATGTAAGGAAGTGGCCCTAGAAATAGTGGACGCATTGGTGGTCATTTTCCAACATTCTATAGACTCTGGATCAGTTCCTATGGATTGAAGTGTAGCTAATGTAGCCCCACTTTTTAAAAAAGGAGGGAGAGAGAAAACAGGGAATTATAGACCGGTTAGTCTGACATCGGTAGTGGGGAAAATGTTGGAATCAATTATTAAAGATGTAATAGCAGCGCATTTGGAAAGCAGTGACAGGATCGATCGGTCCAAGTCAGCATGGATTTATGAAAGGGAAATCATGCTTGACAAATCTTCTAGAATTTTTTGAGGATGTAACTAGTAGAGTGGACAAGGGAGAACCAGTGCATGTGGTGTATTTGGACTTTCAAAAGGCTTTTGACAAGGTTCCACACGAGATTAGTGTGCCAAATTAAAGCACGTGGTATTGGGAGTAATATATTGACATGGATAGAGAACTGGTTGGCAGACAGGAAGCAAAGAGTAGGAATAAATGGGTCCTTTTCCCGAATGGCAGGCAGTGACTAGTGGGGTACCACAAGGTTCAGTGCTGGGCCCCCAGCTATTTACAATATACATTAATGATTTGGACGAAGGAATTGAATGTAATATCTCCAAGTTTGCAGATGACACTGAGCTGGGTGGCAGTGTGAGCTGTGAGGAGGATGCTAAGAGGCTGCAGGGTGACTTGGACAGGTTAGGTTAGTGGGCAAATGCATGGCAAATGCAGTATAGTGTGGATAAATGTGAGGTTATCCACATTGGTGGCAAAAACAAGGGAGGCAGAATATTACCTGAATGGTGACAGATTAGGAAAAGAGGAAATGCAACGAGACCTGGGTGTCATGGTACATCAGTCATTGAAAGTTGGCATGCAGATACAGCAGGCGGTCAAGAAGGCAAATGGCATGTTGGCCTTCATAGCGAGAGAATTTGAGTATCGGAGCAGGGAGGTCTTGCTGCAGTTGTACAGGGCCTTGGTGAAGCCACACCTTGAATATTGTGTACAGTTTTGGCCTCCTAATCTGAGGAAGGACATTCTTGCTATTGAGGGAGTGCAGCAAAGGTCCACCAGACTGATTCCCGGGATGGCAGGACTGACATATGAAGAAAGACTGGATCGACTAGGCCTCTATTCACTGGAATTTAGAAGAATGAGAGGGGATCTCATAGAAACATATAAAATTCTGACAGGATTGGACAGGTTAGATGCAGGAAGAATGTTCCTGATGTTGGGGAAGTCCAGAACCAGGGTCACAGTCTAAGGATAAAGGGTAAGCCATTTAGGACCGAGATGAGGAGAAACTTCTTCACTCAGAGAATTGTGGGCATGTGGAATTCTCTATCACAGAAAGTTGTTGAGGCCAGTTCGTTAGATATATTCAAAAGGGAGTTAGATGTGGCCCTTATGGCTAAAGGGATCAAGGGGTATGGAGAGAAAGCAGGAATGGGGTACTGAAGTTGCATAATCAGCCATGATCATATTGAATGGTGGTGCAGGCTCGAAGGGCCGAATGGCCTACTCCTGCACCTATTTTCTATGTTTCTATGAACAGTGGGTTTGCCAATCGAGTGGCCCTTTGTGGTAAGGGCAGCAGCAGAGGGTGCTCCAAGGTCAGCAATGGATAACTGAGCACATCATGGGCTGGGAGAGTGAGAGGGTGCTGTGAGCTCACTGAAGGAAAGGCAGAACTTGCTTTAAAGCTACTGAGGTGTATTCTGTTGATTGGAGCTGATTGCGGCCACCTCGCTGGCCACAGGGACCCAGAGCAGAAATCTTCCACTGCTCATAAACAGCAACTAATTACCCGCCATGTTCTCGGCCCAGCTGATTGTTTCGGCTTCTTTGGGTCTGTGGTTTCCAGATTGATGCGGGACCTTTTCTTTGGCTTCTCATTAATTTAGTTAGCTGCCGTTCTCTTTCGCAGAAATGGCGACTGACGGAACCTAGTCTGCATAGGACTGCGGGGGAGAGGGGCTGAGGAGAGGAGATGTTTGGGACGCCTTATCACCTCCGCATTAGCTACTATCTCCAGGTTGGAGATGACGACTTTCTTCATCCATAATCTCGTGTCAGTAAACATTTTGGAGGCAGGAGCTGGTTGCAGTAGTATCCCAGGGTTGGCGATCTCTGGAACCTAAGGGTGAATCCATCCCAGAGTAATAGAATGAACGTCTCCTCTCTTGCACAAAGTTACCATTTGTTAGTGCTAGCTGACATTGTAAATGGTTACATCTCCTTAAGAACTGTCCCCTCCAAAATCCATGCCCATCTTTCTCGCAACTCCACTTTTGAATCGCCCCAATCAGGTTTGCGCCCCTGCCACGGTACTGAGACGGGCCTAATCAAAATCACAAATGGCACCCTCTGACTGAGAGCGTAGTGCACCACCCATCTCATCCTTCTCGCCCTGTCTGCAGCCTTCGACATGTCAACCTCCTCCAACACCCCTCCTCCATTTTCCAGCCAAGTGAGGCTGCCCTTGCTTGTTCCACTCTAACCGGAGCGTAGCCAGAGGATCTCCAGCAATCGTTTCTTTTCCTGCCCTCGCACCGTTACCTCTGGAGTCACCCAAGGATCTATCCTTGGCCTCATTCTCATCCTCTTCCTCATCTACATGCTGCCCCTTGGTGACATCATCCAAAGACAGGGGGCAAGTTCCACAGTAGGCCGATGTCACCCAGCTCTACCTCTCCATCCCCCCACTGCCTCTGTATTGTCGCCATCACCCCTCTCAATCCCTCTACCTCTCCATTCCCCGCACTGCCTGCTTGTCTGATATCCCTTACCGCAATTAATTCCAGTTAAACGGTGAGAAGACCGAAGCCATTGTCTTTGACTCTGTCACAAACCTCAAACCCTCTCCTCCGAATCATACTCAGCCACGAGCTCGGGATATGAGGTCAGAAGTTGACAGTTCGTAACCTCCGCATCCTATTTGACCCCAAGCTGAGTTCCGACCCCATCTCTTTTCCATTCCAAAGACTGCCTAATTCCACATCTAATATCCCCCCATCTTCGTCCTTGCCTCAGTCCATTCATTGTCGAAATTCTCATCCATGCCTTTCCTGCCTCCAGATTTGACTGTTCCAGTGCTCTCCTGGCCGGCCTCCCATCCTCCACAAACTTCAGCTCATCCAAAACTCTACTGCCCATATCCTAACACACACCCAGTCCCGTTCACCCATCAACCCTGTGCTCGCTGATCTACATTGATTCCCAATCCCCCTTCAATTTGATGTGAATTTTATTTCTACTTACACTTCTGTTTTCCAATGTTAAAGGCACTGTATTTAAGAAAGCAGGAAGAGAAAACAATTAGCCTGACATCAGTAGTAGGCAAAATGCTCGAATCTATTATTAGGGATGTGGTAACAGGGCACTTAGAAAATCATAATCTGATTAGGCAGAGTCAACATAGTTTTATGAAAGGGAAATAGTGTTTGACTAATTTATTAGTTTTTTTTTAAAGATGTGACTAGTAGGATGGATAAGGGGGAACCAGTGGGTGCAGTGTATTTGTATTTTCAAAAAACGTTCGATAAGGTGCCACACAAGTGGTTATTACACAAAATTGGGACTCATGAGATTGGGGGTAATATATTAGCATGGATTGAGGATTGGTTAATGGACAGAAAACAGAGTAGGTTGGCAGGCTAGCGGCGTAGCGCAAGGATCAGTGCTTGGGCCTCAGCTATTCACAATCTATATTAATGACTTAGATGAAGGGACTGTGTGTAACGTATCCGAGTTTGCTGATGATACAAAGTTAGGTGGAAAGTAAGTGGTGAGGAGGACACAAGAGGCTGCAGAGAGATATAGACAGGGTGACTGAGCGGGCAAGAATATGGCAAATGGAATACAATGTGGGGAAGTGTGAAGTTATCTGCTTTTATAGGAAAAATAAAAAAGCAGAAATGTTTTTGAATGGTGAGAGTCTGGGAAATGTTTGCGTTCAGAGGGACCTGGGTGTCCTTGTACATGAATCACAGAAAGTTAATTTGCAGGTACAGCAAGCAATTAGGAAAGCAAATGGTCTGTTAGCTTTTGTTACAAAGGGCTTAGAGTATAAGAGTAAAGAAGTCTTACTACAATTATACAGGGCATTGGTGAGGCTGGAATACTGTGTACAGTTCTAGTCTCCTTACCTAAGGAAATATATACGTGCCTTAGAGGGAGTGCAACAAAGGTTCACTAGACTGGTTCCTGGGATGAGGGGATTGCCCTATGAGAAGAGATTGAGTAGACCAGGCCTCTATTCTCTAGAGTTTAGCAGAATGAGAGGTAATCTAATTGAATCATATAAAATTCTTAAGGGGCTTGACTGGGTTAACATGAGAAAATATTTCCCCTGGCCGGGGAATCTAGAACACGGGGTCACAGTCTCAAAATAAGGAGTCGGCCATTTAGGACTGAGATGATGAGGAATTTCTTCACTCAAAGGGTTGTGAATTTTTGGAATTCTCTACCCCAGAGAACTGTGGATGCTCAGTCGTTGAGTATATTCAAGACCAAGTTCGATAATATTTTGGGAACTAAGGGATATGGGGATAATGCGGGAAGGTGGAGTTGAGGTAGATCAGCCATGATCTCATTGAATGGTGGAGCAGGCTCAAGGGGCCAGATGGCCTACTCCAGCTTCTATTTCTTATGTTCTTATGCATAAATTCAAATTGTTGTTGTGCTGGTGGTTTGGATTAAATTGCTTGCATGCCAAGAAGGTAAGAGTAGATAGTGTGAAAAATTGAAATGATCTGACCAGTTTTGGTATTTGTTGTATTGGGCTTGTTTGGAGGGACTGAATATTACCTGTCTAGATTGGGTGTTCCTTTGTACAGGCGATGACTGCTGTTACCTGGCTGAGTGTTTCTGCTCAACAGGTTTGAAAATCAAGACAGTATTTGACGTGGAGAGATCAGCAGCCACTCTGCTGGGAATGATTATTCGGTGATTCCCGAGTAACGTACAAGGATAAGTTCTGAAAGTGATGTGAGCTGACTGACCATGCTCCGATGGGTTTGGGACAGACCCTTCATGCTGTGTGATTGTCGTGACTGCTTGTTCCTGTATTTTCCCCAAATGAGAGAGAGCCTGGGTGATGGCTGCCTTTATGATCATTTTCTGTTTGACTGATCATGTTAATAGGTACATATCTCGTGTGACCAATCAATGATTTAGCCCTTATGTTGAAGTATTATTAAATTAGTATTGCATTTTTCCAATTATCGTGTCCTGAATCACTGGATTGTTTTGTTTTTAGCTGAAATCCCTTTGTTTTTCCCATGGGCAACATTTTTCATTTATTTTCCATAAGCTATCTTCTTCTGGCCTTTTGCTGCTAGGAGATGGGTGGTTGTCATGGCAACAAAGCTTCTAAGATGCCCGGTGTCTCCTGGATTGGTGAATCTGTGCTGAACTGCTTTCAGGATTAATTTTATTGTGCTTCGAGATACAAAGACGTGGCCTGTTGTACTGGTGAATGTTTGTGTGGTTGATGGAGAGGTGGTTTGTGGGAGGGTCAGTGCCTGAGCGAGCCATGGCTCCGTGTTTTACCTTGACTAACATCACACATCCAGAAGCTGCATTCAGGCCGAGTGGAGAAACACCTTGTCTGCTGGTTGCTGAGGCTGTGCAATATCTGCACGCTCAGCAAGCCATATGCTCCAGATACTTCTGCTCAATTGTGACAAAACACTGAGGGGCCTTCGGAGTAAAGCCCTAATTAAAATAAATGACCTTCGAGAATCATTCCTAGGGATGGATACTCATTCGTTTGCAGTCGGAATCGAAGGGACACTGACCTCGCCTGGTCCCTGATTCGTAATAATCTTCTATACATTGCCTCTCTTGATGTTGCTCAGTGGATGTTGTAGTTTCCTCCTAAATGCAAAATGCATTTTCCAGCTCCGTGCATTAAATTAGGAGGCAGGAGGTACTCTGAGTTCATTCCTGTGTTTGGGGGGGGGGGGTGCAGTCCTGTGTTTGTGAGGGGGGGGGGTGGTTCGAACCTGTGTTGCAGGGGTGGTTCAGTCTTGTGTTGCGGGGGTGGGGGGTTCAGTCCTGTGTTGGGGGTGGGGGAAGGGGTTCGGACCTGTGTTGCAGGGGTAGTTCAGTCCTGTCTTGCGGGGGGGGGCGGGCGTGCAGTCGTGTGTTTGGGGGGGGGGAGGGGTTCGGTCCTATGTTGCGGGAGTGGTTCAATCCTGTGTTGCGGGGGGTGGGGGGGGGGGTTGTTCAGTCCTGTGTTACGGGGGCGGGGTTGTTCAGTCCTGTGTTGCGGGGAGGGGGGGGTTGTTCAGTCCTATGTTGTGGGGAGGGGGGTGGGTTGTTCAGTCCTGTGTTGCGGGGAGGGGGGCGGGGTTGTTCAGTCCTGTGTTGCGGGGAGGGGGGGGTTGTTCAGTCCTGTGTTGCGGGGAGGGGGGCGGGGTTGTTCAGTCCTGTGTTGCGGGGAGGGGGGCGGGGTTGTTCAGTCCTGTGTTGCGGGGAGGGGGGCGGGGTTGTTCAGTCCTGTGTTGCGGGGAGGGGGGGGTTGTTCAGTCCTGTGTTGCGGGGAGGGGCGGGGTTGTTCAGTCCTGTGTTGCGGGGAGGGGGGGCGTTGTTCAGTCCTGTGTTGCGGGGGCGGGGTTGTTCAGTCCTGTGTTGTGGGGAGGGGCGGGGTTGTTCAGTCCTGTGTTGCGGGGAGGGGGGTTGTTCAGTCCTGTGTTGCGGGGGCGGGGTTGTTCAGTCCTGTGTTGCGGGGAGGGGGGGCGTTGTTCAGTCCTGTGTTGCGGGGGCGGGGTTGTTCAGTCCTGTGTTGTGGGGAGGGGCGGGGTTGTTCAGTCCTGTGTTGCGGGGAGGGGGGTTGTTCAGTCCTGTGTTGCGGGGAGGGGGGTTGTTCAGTCCTGTGTTGCGGGGGCGGGGTTGTTCAGTCCTGTGTTGCGAGGAGGGGGAGGGGGGGGTTTATGTCATATTTTGGCCGGAGGTTTGGTCCCATGACGATGCGGGGGGAGTGGGTTCCAACCTGCCGTTTAAAGGATTGATGAGGATTTTTGGCTGTTCGGAAGAACCACTGACGGTGCCTCGATACTAATGATTCACAATTTAGCATCAATCATTCCTCCTGTGTCAGGAACAGGAACTCTCCGCCTGTATTTAAATCCATTGGGACTTGCAACTTCCTCGCAGTCGGGCTGCCAAGCACTGTCCAGCACATTTGCCAGCTCAGTGAACTCCTTTTAGGTCTGATTTAAGATTTTGTGAGGGGTGATCGGTATTTTTCTTTGGATGTACCATCTTTATTCCCCAGCACTCCGCTCACACCTGGTCCATAATGCCGACCATGCTACCTACTGCATCACCACAGAGAGCTGAACAGGGCCCAGCTCCCCCTCAGTGAGCTCCCCACCCTGCGTTGCACCCTACTCCCCACTCCTCACTGCACCCTCTCAGTGAGCTTCTCCACCCCCCCCCCCCCCGCACACGTGCACTGCGCCCAGCTCCCCCTCAGTGAGCTCCCCCCCCCCCAACACACACACGTGCACTGCGCCCAGCTCCCCCTCAGTGAGCTCCCCCCCCCCCCAACACACACACGTGCACTGCGCCCAGCTCCCCCTCAGTGAGCTCCCCCCCCCCCCTTCCCAACACACACACGTGCACTGCGCCCAGCTCCCCCTCAGTGAGCTCCCCCCCCAACACACACACGTGCACTGCGCCCAGCTCCCCCTCAGTGAGCTCCCCCCCCCCCCAACACATACACGTGCACTGCGCCCAGCTCCCCCTCAGTGAGCTCCCCCCCCCCCCCAACACACACACGTGCACTGCGTCCAGCTCCCCCTCAGTGAGCTCCCCCCCAACACACACACATGCACTGCGCCCAGCTCCCCCTCAGTGAGCTCCCCCCCAACACACACACATGCACTGCGCCCAGCTCCCCCTCAGTGAGCTCCCCCCCCAACACACACACATGCACTGCGCCCAGCTCCCCCTCAGTGAGCTCCCCCCCCCACAACACACACACGTGCACTGCGCCCAGCTCCCCCTCAGTGAGCGCCCCCCCAACACACACACATGCACTGCGCCCAGCTCCCCCTCAGTGAGCTCCCCCCCCAACACACACATGCACTGCACCTAGCTCCCCCTCAGTGAGCGCCCCCCCCAACACACACACATGCACTGCGCCCAGCTCCCCCTCAATGAGCGCCCCCCCAACACACACACATGCACTGCGCCCAGCTCCCAGTGTTTGGGAGTCGAGCCTGGGAGGAAATAATGGATGGGAGGAGACAACATGTAATTGTTTGGTCACACATGAAAGGGAAGCTGCTGCGATAGCAACCACTAGTCTAACATATCCAGATATAATGTATTACAACCTCCCTGGCTTAAGGATTCCTCCCTAGTGTTTGACAGTAAATATAACTACAGCACTGACGTAAATAACTGTTTAATCTGTTTGGGTGCACTGGTTACACTTCAACTGAGAGAATTCTGACCTCTCTATTGACTGATTAACTTAACACCTCCACGAAGGATCATAAACATGTGTAATTAGCGGAAACTCGCCATGGCGCTTGATTTGATCGGGGGCGTGGCCAGGTGGG
Organism: Pristiophorus japonicus; assembly: GCF_044704955.1. Taxonomy (NCBI): domain Eukaryota; kingdom Metazoa; phylum Chordata; class Chondrichthyes; family Pristiophoridae; genus Pristiophorus; species Pristiophorus japonicus. The sequence continues at coordinate 109,813,560 of NC_091989.1, read as the reverse complement.
CGGGACTGGCTTCCAGCACGATGATTTTTAAATCGGCGCAAAAGATCGTGGAATCTCAGTTTGCGCTTGAAATTCCACTATTTATTGCTCTGATTTGGCCGATTTTTGGGAATACCAGCACAACATAATGGAAACTCTCCTGGCCAACAGCAACACAATTTATTGTAGATTTCCCATTTAAGAAAAATCCTTTCTGCTCCTTTACTGAGAGGTGTGTCAGTCCCAGTCACTGGATTCGTTTTTCACTTTCAGGCTCCAGCCTTTGCGAGTCGGAGCATGAGTTCGATACAGAGCAAACTCGCCCTTGAGTGCTCTCTGATTAGGTATAGCACAGGTTAGATACAAGATCCAACCTTCAAGATCCGAGAACACCACTTCACTGCACCAGCATTTCCGTTTTTTACATCACCTATCCTTGTGGCCTCTGTGAGGGAATTTGCGAACACATGAGCAATGACGGATTGGAAAGCATCCTCTGGTAGTTCCAGCTTCTCCCACACAATGTAATATCTTGTGCATCACAATATATAGGGGCTAAATTGCCCTCCTCCTTAAGGTCCATTACCACCTCTAAGAGTGCGGTAATGGGGCAGACGGATGAGTCGACCCATCCGAAATTGCCCTCGGTCTGGGGGTGGCGGAAACAGGTTCCCGCCCTGCCCCTGATCCCACCCCGTCGGGCACGTTGCCCCCCTTACCGTCCAGCAGTGACTCCTTTCCACCCCGTGAGGGAAATTGCCTCGCAGGAGCGGAGCCGCTGCTCGGTGTCCCCGCTGCGAAACTGCCAGTGGCTGGGTGGCACGTCAGCCCTTAAAGGAGAGGACACTCCGCAGCGGCCGCCATTTTATTTTAATTGATGCCCAACTCTGAAGTCGGCCCGACAGTAGCGGCCACGGGTTCCCACCAACAGGCAGCTCCACAAACCCTCTTGGGTATGAGACCGCTGGCCCGCCCAAAACCTTCCCTGGTGGCCCAGTGTGCACCACTAAAGTGGCTGCAGAGCTCGCAGTGACCCTCCCCTTTAACTGAAGGGGAGGGACGTTGTGACGCGTCAGGTCCACATCGAGCTGACGACATCAGCATCGCGTTGACTTGCTCAGCATGGCGCTGATGACACCTTCCACCCCGCAGCCTCCCGGAACACTGTCGCTGAGGATAAGAGGGATAAAATTCCTCGATTGGGGCGGAGAATAATCATTTAATTTGAATTGTGTGCCCCGTTTGGAGTGGAGGGCAATTTCGGCCCCATAGACTCCTCACCCCACCCGAAATCATGTGATCTCTTGGAAGAGCTGAAAAACAGATTAACAACCCAGGCTAATTTCGGGGGGGGGGGAATCTGGGAAATTCCTCTCCGGCCTATTTAGGCAACCGAAGCTAGTCCAGGAGGTTGCTCTGAACTAGCCCAGGAGATCTCTCTGATGTGCTGAATTGTGGTTTTTTAGCTTCAGCACTAAGAGGAGATGAGCTGACTTTTCAACCAGATGCTTATACCAGAAAGAGCGAGAAGGCTGCACTTGCAGTCTGTTTCCTAGCAGGAGCCTTTGTACAGAGGACCATGTTATATCTTCATTATCTGCAACACAGATGGATGCAGAGGCCACAGTCACACTGATAATGCCCAAGGCAATTCAAATGAACTAACTGCCCGCATAATCTAAACTGTACACACAAAGGCAATCAGATAATAAGCTAAATAATTTACACGTGCCAATAACCTAGTAATATTGATCGCAGTGCGGGAGCTCAGACTCAATATCAGAGAAACATAGAATTATACAGCACAGAAGGAGGCCATTCGGCCCATCGTGCCCATCGGCTGGTTAGTAGAATTATCCAATTAGTCCCACTCCACTGCTCTTTCCCCGTAATATTTTTTCCTGCAAGTATATATACAATTCCCTTTTGAAAGCTACTATTGAATCTGCGTCCACTGCCCTTTCAGGCAGTGCATTCCAGATCACAGCAACTCGCTGCATATAAAATCTTTTCCTCTTGTCGCCGCTGGTTACCGAGCCTTCTGCCAGTGGAAACAGTTTAACCTTATTTCCACTATCAAAACCATTCATGATTTTGAACACCTCTATCAAATATCTTCTTAACCTTCTCTGCTGTAAGGAGAACAACCCCAACTTCTCCAGTCTCTTCACATAACTGAAGTCTCTCATCCCTGGGGCCATTCTAGTACATCTCTTCTGTACATTCTCCAAGGCCTTGACATCCTTCTTAAAGTGTGGTCCAGAATTGAACACAATACTCCAGCTAAAATTTAACCTGTGTCTTATAAAGGTTTAGCATAACTTTCTGGCTTTTGTTAATAAAGCCCAGAATCCCATATACTTTAACAGTTTTCTCAACTTCCCCTGCTACCTTTAAAGATTTGTGTACACATACCCCCAGGTCTCTCTGTTCCTGCACCCCCTTTAAAATTATATCATCTTGTTCATATTGACTTTCATTATTCCTACCAAAATGTGTCACTTCACACATCTGTGTTAAATTTCAACTGCCATGTGTCTGTCCATTCCACCAGTCTGTCTACGTCCCCTGAAGTATGTTGCTATTCTCCTCATTTGTTTACTATAGTTCCAAGTTCTGCTTCATCTGAAAACTTTGAAATGATGCCCTGTATACCCAAGTCGAGGATATTAATATGTCAAAAAGCAGTGGTCCCAATACCAACTCCTGGGGAACACTGCTGTATACCTCCTTCCAGTCTGATAAACAACCGCTACTCTCTGCTTTCTGTCCCTTGGCCAATTGTGTATCCACGCAGTCACTGCCCTTTAACTTTGCTAACTCGTCTATTATGTGGTACCTATACTTTATCAAACACCTTTTGAAAGTCCATATACACATCAACAGCACTGCCCTCATCCACACTCTCCATTACTTCATCAAAGAACACAATCAAGTTAGTCAAACATGATTTGCTTTTAACACATCCATACTGACGTTCATTTATTAGCCCATACTTTTCCAAGTTACAATAAATTTTATCCCGGATTATTGTCTCTGAAAGTTTCCCCAGCACCGACGTTTGGCCGACTGGCCTGTATTTGCCGGGTTTAACCCCCTCCCCTTTTTTGAAAAAGGGTGTAACATTTTCAATCCTCCTGTCCTCTGGCACTATCCCTGTATCTAAGGAGGATTGGAAGATTGTGGTCAGAGCCTCTGTAATTTCCACCCTTACTTCCCTCAGTAACCTAAGATGTATCCCATCCGGAGTGAGTGACTTTTCTACTTTGAGTCCTGCCAACCTTTTCAGTTCCTCCACAAAGAAAAGTGCAAGTGATAAAAGCATCACCGCCCACCCCCCACACCCCTGCTCTCCCTCTCTCCCCGTCCGGTTTGGCTGGTGATATGGAAGGTTGCTGCTGAGATAGTTGCAAGGAGGGTGTCTCTGTTTGCCACTCTCGGGTACCAGTCCCACACGTAAGCATTGCAGCATGTCTGGAGGGAGAGGAGGAGGCAGGGGTAAGGCTGCAGTTGACCGTTGTTTGCTAGAGATAATTGGGCATTGCTGACTTTATTTTAATACATCCATATGGAAGTTTGGGCTGCATGGAAGCCCAGCTACAATTCTGTGCATTCAGTCAAAGTTGGATTCAATGACAAGCTCCAGAGGGAAGAACAAAATCAGAATGGGAATGGAGGATAAGTTTGACCTGCAGTTGGTGCGATTGTGTGAGAGCTTGGTGTTTGAGTTTTGACCAAGTCACTAGCACATTCAATGGCAAACTAGATATTTATCTCTTCGTTTGTCGAGATCATGATCCAGGTAAAGTATGCCTCAGTACCTCAGACATGTATTAATTTGGGCTAGACGTCCTTGACCCGTCGAATGTACAGGCCAAGCTTTCTGCGGCACTCCCCGCTGACCCCGCCCTCTCCCCGCGGACCCCGCCCACTCCCCGTGGAGTCTGCTCTTTCTCAATTCCTTGCATTTTGCTAATGTATAAGCTCAGCCGATCAATCTCACATTGAGCCCTAACTAGGGGTATGCCACCACTTGGAGCAGCAGGCTGGATCTACGTTCCACGGCTGGTGATTAAAACAATTGGCAGTCAGGCGGAATCAGAATCCAAAGCATTCCAAAAAGGACAGGATTTGCGAGTGGCTTCACATTGACACTCATGAAAGAACAAAGCAAGACATCAGAACGATAAAAAACATACAGCCACATGTTACAAAATCTAGGCTTCCAAAAGTTAACACTGCCTCTCTGCCTGTTCTTCACTTGCTTTATTGATTGGCTGGACCTCTCCATATCTTGGGTTCAGCTGGTGCTGTCCTCTTCCTGAGCTTGCTCCCCTGGTCGTCTTTGCTGCCTGCTCCCCTCCCCCACTGGGTATCAGGCTTGGCCTTCTGCACCGCAGCCCACTCCACTCGCAGCCTCTGTGCGATCTTCACTGCTGGCAGCTGTCGGAAGTCACTGTTTCTTCTACTGTTGGGTTGTTTTTGAGCTTCACGTGTCAGGAGGAAGGTTAAAGGCACATCCCTTGTTGGTAGATTTAGACCAATCTATTCCAAATCTCCAGGCCCACAAACATAAGAACATAATAATAAACAGGAGCAGGTCTAGGCCATTTGGCCCCTCGAGCCTGCTGCACCATTCAATAAGATCATGGCTGATCTGATCTTGGCCTCAACTGCACTTCCCTGCCCGTTCCCCATAACCCTTGACTGCCTTATCGCTCAAAAATTTGTCTATCTCAACCTTAACTATATTCAATGACCCAGCCTCTACAGCTCTCTGGGGCAGAGAATTCCAAAGATTTACCACCCTCTTAGAGAAGAACTTCTTCCTCAACTCAGTTTTAAATGGGCGGCCCCTTATTCTGAAATTATGCCCGCTAGATCTAGATTTCCCCCACGAGGGGAAACATCCTCTCTGCATCTAGCCTGTCAAGCCCCCTCAGAATCTTATACGTTTCAAGATCACCTCTCATTCTTCTAAACGCCAATGAGTATAGGCCCAACCTACTCAACCTTGCTTCACAAGAGCTCAAAACCAAGAGGAGACAGACTTACAAACAGGGATGGGGGGTGGAGGGGAAGAATAGATAAAAGATTAGCTTGCTGCTTTGTGGGTCAGTAATTGGAGTCCACAGGCTATGTCTTGGATATACCCACCATAAATTATCGAGCACCTTGCCTCTCCCTGACCATTGTCCATTCCTTCTGCAGAGTCCACAGACAACAGGTATGGTCATCTTGATACATCCCACACTAGTGCAGCATCTTTATTAAAAAGCTCTAAAATATAGTTTTGATGTCATTTGTAATTATCCACTAATTTTTCTGATTCAACGGCCTCTTATCATAGCATGACCTTTGGAAAGTATTTCTATAATGTATTTATTTATTTATCTTCCCTTTTTATACCTAACAATCTAGTATTGTTTAACATACAGAGCAAAATGCAACTGGATCAGCACTACTGTTGTAATGCTCTGCATCTAACACAACAATCCAAGTATGAAAGAGGGTCTTTAAATATTTCATCAAATCAATAATTTAGTGACAGAATGCACAGGAACCTCCCTGGTGGCCTGTAAGATGCATCGTCAGCAGGGATTAGTCACCATGGTTACCAGCTGGTTCTATCAAATGGAAGAGAATTAGGGTGGGAGTAGAGATGGGAGTTGCCATAGTAACAATGACAAATATAGTTGATGGTGTCTCAAAGACAGACAGCCTGAAAACATCACTGGTCCTCACTCATGTCGGTTGTCTCATATTTGAGAGTTTACTGACCAGGTCACACATGGGACCTTGAGTAATATACAATAGGCAGGCAACACTAGGTAATAAACAGTCAGAGCTCAAGCTCTTTAGAGGGCACCAGAGTGAAGAGATTGTCTTATTGCTGCTTGTTCCATCATGTATAAAGATTCGGTGTGCACTTTGTATGCTGTGCTCTCCACTACACAGCCCTGATATTAAACACACACGAGTGCACAATCTGAAAAGCATTATCACCAGAAATGTCAGCTTCATCGAGTGATAATATCTGACTGTCCGCCTGTTACACACCCCGCCTGATTTTACTTTCCATTGAGGTCAATGGGAAACAGGCGGCCAATCCGATATCAGCCATTTTACATACCCGGCAAAGTTGAAAGCTCCACCCTGTGAGTCTGGGGTGAGTGCTGTTCCACTGTCCCCAATGCTGTGGCAGTAGTATTGGTGTTAGCCGTGTCTCCGTTCTAGCACTCTCGCCTCTGAGTCACAAGGTCATGGCTTCAAATCTGCCTCCAGGAGCTGAACACACAATCTAGGTTGAAACTTCAGTGCAGTACTGAAGCAGTGCTACAATGACAGATGAGACGTTAAACTAAGTCTCCATTTGCCCTCTCAGATGGATCCAAAAGATCTCATTGCATTATTTGAAGCAGAACAGAGGAGTTCTCCTGGTGTCCTGGCCAACATTTATTCCTCAACCAACACCACCAAAAGCAGATTATCTGGTCATTACCTCATTGTTGTTTGTGGGCAAACTCGCTGCCACATTTCTCTATATAACAACTGTGACTACACTTCAAACATGCCATTGGTTGTAAAGCACCTTGGGACATTCTGTGGATGTGAAAGGTGCTATATAAATGCAAGTTTGTACTTACTGAATTTGCGATTGCCTTACATGATCAAACCGGTAGAACACTTTTTCTTCCTGTGTAGTAGCTAGCGGTGAACTTAAAAAAACGATAACATTCTCTAGTGTTTCTATTCCTTCATTAAAGCGAAATAACATTTGAATTATAAGTGGCAATATCTTGAGTCTCAGTCATCCATACATAAATTTATCACCATGGTGCAAATGGCAGTGCGGGCCTGGAGGCTTTTTTGATTGATATTTACACTGGTGACACAAATTCTGATGTAGGTCTAAAACAGTGATAGCAGTTTTACACTGGTGTATTAAAACCATCAATTTAACCTATTATTGACAGGGAAATTAACTTCAGTCACAGTATATGTCCCAGCTCGTTTTATCAGATACTGTATTGTTACAAGTCCTGCTCAGTCTAGGCCTTCCTTTACATCATTGAGGTGCGCCCTGGTTCTCTGGCGTGGTTATTACACCACTGGCAGCAGTTGTTGTATTCCTGGTTCAGGAACAGGAAGAAAGAGACCCTTCAGGCATATAGATGGGTGAACTGTAGCGATTCAAACTGAGTGTAATGTATCCAAGTTTGCTGATGAGACAAAGCTAGGTGTGACAGTAAGCTGTGAAGAGAACACAAAGCATCTGCAAAGGGATATAGAAAGACTAAGTGCGTGGACAGTAAGGTGGCAGATGGAGTATAATGTAAGGAAATGTGAGGTTATTCACTTTGGTCAGAAGAATGGAAAAACAGAATATTTTTTAAATGGTGAGAAACTTTTAAATGTTGGTGTTCAGAGAGATTTTGGTGTCCTTGTGTAAGATACACAGAAAGCGAGCATGCAGGTACAGCAAGCAATATGGAAGGCAAATGGCATTTTGGCCTTTATTGGAAGGAGGTTGGGATATAAAAGTAAGGCAGTCTTGCTACAACTGTACAGGGCCTTGGTGAGACCACACCTGGAGTACTGTGCACGGTTCTGGTCTCCTTATCTAAGGAAGGATATACTTGACTTGGAGGCGGTGCAACAAAGGTTTACTAGATTGATTCCTGGGATGAAAGGGTGTCCTATGAGGAGAAATTGTGTAAATGGACCTATACTCTCTGGAGTTTAGAAGAATGAGAGGTGATCTAATAGAAACACAAGATTCTGAAGGGGATTGACAGGGTAGATGCTGAGAGGTTGTTTCCCCGGGCTGGAGTGTCTAGAACTCGGGGACATAGTCTCAGGATAAGGGATCGGCCATTTCAGACCGAGATAAGGAAGAATTTCTTCACTGAGGGTTGTGAATCTTTGGAATTCTCTGCCCCAGAGAGCTCACCTGTCTCAGGAAACCATGAGCTCCCAGCTGAGGATGTCATTTACCCCTTTGACCTAGAGTCTGGAAAGGGGCATCGGGAACATCCAAAGAGTTGTGTCTATTACTAGAGCCAATATGTAACTGCACAAACCATGTGTACGTATTGGCAATCCCTGCAGTGAATCACATCGGCTACTGCCCGAGTATCTGACATCTGATATCTATCGCTTCGTCCAGCTTGCAGTTTTACATTAATATCTATTATGTGTTGCCTAACAAGGATCTTGGATTTTGGTGCATATAAAGAGATATCACTTTGCATGTCTTCCTTTCTGGACCAAGTGATTTCTTAGTGTTTTGCTGAATGTTATGAAGCCAACCTCATCTGTGCATTTGAGATCAATCAAGCTATGTGTTGCCGGAGATACAATATAGTCCATAATGACAAGTATCAAGGACTGTTCCTCCTAGACACTCGATACCAGCCTCTGGGGAGATGGGGGGGGTAAAGGGTAACACCCCAATGCCAGGTGGTATCCTGTGCCTTTGGAAGCCCGTGTTTTATATTACAACCTTCCTCTGAAGGCAGGGCGGTTCCGTGAACAAGGCCCCGTTACCATTGGAGCTAGTATGCAGCCGCCTGGCTCTGTATCCTAAGGCTTACACCACTTGATGCTACGCAGGTATTTTGGTCGCAGAATTACCTGTCGAAGCTTCAACTCGCAACGCCCTTTTTATTTTTGCTTTGGCAGAAATTCCGAGACAAAATCTGCAAACCTTTTAGGGCCATAAAACTGTAAACGAACTGCACGGGAGAGATAAACCTGGCAATATAACTGATGTTCCTCAGTGCAAACGTGCAGAGGATGCATAATTAAACTCGGTTAGGCTGTAGACCACATAAACATTTTTAACAACACGAACTCAGGCGGGTGAGCGCAGATTTTGTGATTTTGTCAGGCTTGCTGAATATTTGTATCTCTCAAACCCAAATTGTTCGGCCGTGTTTAAAAACGGCAAAAAAAAGCAGTCTCTGTTTTTAATGAAAAAACACACACACACACTCACATCATGTAAGGTTTCACAAACCTGGTCTATCATTTTGAAGTATTTCTGTTCCTTTCTGCTCAAAAACGTTGGAAATCGATAGTCTATTCTCATTGTGTACATTCAAACAGCGCAATCCGGTGTTGTCCGAAAATGCCAGTGTTAGAATCATAGATTGACACAGCACAGAATGAGGCCATTCGGCCCATCATGCCTGTGCCAGCTCTGAAAGAGCCAGCTATTTAATCCCTGCTCGTTCCCTATAGCCCTGGAATTTTCTTCCTTTTTTAAGTAGCGATCCAATTCTCTTTTGAAAGCTACTATTGAATCTGCGTTCAGGCAGTGTACACCAGAACAGAACAACTCGTTGAGTGGAAAAAAAGTTCTGCTCATTCCCCATTGGCTTTGTTGCCAATTATTTTAAATCTGTGTCCTCTGGTTACCAACCCTCCTGCCACTGGAAACAGTTCCAGGTGCATTTTCAAGCATGTTCCCTACAGGTATTAATCCTGCCTACTCACTACAAATGTCTCCTGTAAAGGTCCAGTGTATCGTTTGATCCGATTTTTTTTTTTTAAGTGGCCATGCATCATTTCTGTGCTTTTATTTGATGGGGTCGATTTTCCTATGGGATCTAGTTGAGCTAAACAGATCAGCAAATGATCAGGTATAGGCCACATTTCCAATCTTTGAGCATATCATTGGATTTTTCTGGTCGGGTTATATGCAGGAGCCAGAAGCACCTGCCAGTTTGGTTCATTGTATTAAAATTTAGACCGTTGCACAATTTTCCGGTCTTCACGTTGGTACAGCAATGACATCTGCCTTCCTGTATGAAATATGTTGGCCGTTTGCAGAAGTACTTTTAAAAAGCCATATTGTAAGATTTGGAGCAGCATTTTGAATTTATTTCTGAACCTTTTCTTTTAAACTTTCCTGTTTTCACTTATTTATTCAGGAGGCTCTCTGCTGGTTATGGTCAATCTTCTGGTGCTTTCACGATATTGGGACAGTGGGTTTCCCAATGGGAATGACCCACACTGATATTTCTGGGAAGAAGTGGAGTAATGGTGGGGGGAGAGGGGGGGGCGGAGGGAGTTGCCAGGCTGTGTCAGAGAGCTGGTATCCTCCCACTTAAATTTACAGGCAGAGCTCGAATACCTGCCAATGAACATGCTCCAGGTCAAGAGTGAGCCATGGGCAGAGCTGTGCCGACCTTGGCAAGGACACCAAGAGCCAGCATGCCCCACGAAGCTGGCATTCCAGTACCCTCATCCTCAGCCTCCTTCCGGACACACTGCAAAGCTGCCGTATGGGCAGTGAAACGTGAGGCAAACAGCAGAACCATGGCCCTCACTATCGCCTCATTCACCACCACCTCCACCTCCCCCGACATCACTCCAATGGTTGGAGTGCTGCACAGCACCGGCACTTGGCCAGGGACACGGTTTCCCACCTCCAGATTTATTGTGCTGGCTGCTGGGTTTTCCCAGGCATTTTTGTGGCTCATGGAGCCTTTGGAAAGGCTGAATTATACGTGAAGAATATTAGCAGCCACATCGTTACTTCAAACCGAACCACCAGCTCTCGGTGAAGCTGCTGATGTGCCATTTCCAGCCCTCTCTGACTGATGAGGCCCAAAGGCCAAGCCTATGATGGGCCAGGAGCTCACCTCGCAGGAACTCGAGCTCACTGACCATGAAATAAAATTGCTGCAGGACTGTGCTGGGACTTGAGTTAATACTGCATTTCATTTTGATCTTTTTTTCAACAAGAAAAAAATATATAAGCTTCAGCGTAACAATCTATTTAACAGAATCTGCTTAGAGATCAGCCAGAACGCTTGAAGCAACCAGGGCTTCAATCATGCGGGCCAGTATTCCCGGTGCTTGCGGCAGGATTATGCCCACTGGTGTCACCCCCCCCCCCCCCCAATCAGAGCCTGCAGGGTCGGGGAAGGCACCCGATCACCATGGGGCCGGTGCGTAGATGTCCACAGCACATGGGGCACATCTTGGGGCCCCTGCCTGACCAGATCTCTGGTCGATCCAGTCTTATGCTGGATGAGAGTGTCGCCCCACCCCCCCCCCCCCCCCGAGATCCTCTGTAAATTGTCAGGGGGTCCGTATTCTTTCCTGGACCTGGACCCTAACGTGCCCCCCACTCCTACCGTAATGGTAGGTAAATCACTTCCAGCCGTCATTTGAATGGCAGGCCTCGGACAGGCTGGGCCTGAGGGAATATCCCAGGCTGGAAGTCCACTGCCCTCTCCGTCACCAAGGTTCCACCCCAAACAAGACTCCATTGAAACTAACCACAAAGGCAGAGACCTGGCCTGTCTTAGTCCCAGCCTATTTCCTGGAGTCATGGTTGGAGGGGCATCTGTGTAATTTCAAGGCCAAAGGGCATAACTCCCATAGTGTGAAATCCAGCTCAATTTGACAAGGCCTTCATTAAATGGTGAAAGGACACCTTTCATAAGAACATAAGAATTAGGAGCAGGAGTAGGCCATTCGATTGATCTTCTACCTCATATCCACTTTCTTACACTTTCCCCATATCCCTTAATTCCCTCAATATCCACAAATCTATCGATCCCTGTCTTGAATATACTCAAAGACTCAGCCTCCACTAGAGAATTACAAAGATTCACCATTCTCTGAGTGAAGAAGTTTCTCCTCATCTCAGTCCTAAATAGCCGATCCCTTATTCTGAGACTGGTTCTGGACTCCTCCCTGCATCTACCTTAAGAATTTTGTATGTTTTAATGAGATCACCTCTCATTCTTCTAAACTCTAGAGAATATAGCTCTAGTCTACTCCAGCTCTCCTCATAGGACAATCCCCCATCCCAGGAATCAATCTGGTGAACCTTCGTTGCACTCCCTCACTGGCAAGCATATCCTTCCTTGGGTAAGGAGACCAAAACTGTACACAATACTCCAGGTGGGGTCTCACTAGGGCCCTATATAATTGCAATAAGACATCTTTACTCTTATACTTCTATACTAAAGCTTCATTGAGACTTCTCATCTGATCAATGATTACGTCTTTAGCTTCATTGACTTTAAGAGTATTTAGGACTCAATCACACGGACTCGATCATTCCCGAACATTTGCCACTTGCTCTCTTCACCCCCCAGTGCCCCTGCTGCTTCCCTGGTGTTTGACTGGCTCCTCCTACTGGTTCCTCAGTATTTGGCTTGTGTTCAAGCATTAACTGACTGTTGGCTGCCCCTTGCATATAATGTGAAAACACTGTAGTTTGCTTAACTGTATGAAGTGTGTGGTATGTGCTGTCTCTAAATGGGCCACTTTATTCTTCTCTTTGTGTGTGTGTGTGTGTGAGACTGGTTTGCGTATGTGTGTGTGTGTGTGTGTGGACTGGTTTGCGTATGTGTGTGTGTGTGTGTGTGTGTGTGTGTGGACTGGTTTGTGTGTGTGTATGTGTGTGTGGACTGGTTTGTGTGTGTGTATGTGTGTGTGGACTGGTTTGTGTGTGTGTGGACTGGTTTGTGTGTGTGTGGACTGGTTTGTGTGTGTGTGTGGACTGGTTTGCGTATGTGTGTGTGTGTGGACTGATTTGTGTGTGTGTGTGGACTGGTTTGTGTGTGTGTGTGTGTGTGGACTGGTTTGTGTGTGTGTGGACTGGTTTGTGTGTGTGTGGACTGGTTTGTGTGTGTGTGTGGACTGGTTTGCGTATGTGTGTGTGTGTGGACTGATTTGTGTGTGTGTGTGGACTGGTTTGTGTGTGTGTGTATGGACTGGTTTGTGTGTGTGTATGTAACTGTATGGGTGTGTCATCACGCCAACCCTCTTCTTGATCTTCCTCGCTGCAATGCTCCATCTCACGCTCAACAAGCTCCCTGCTGGAGTGGAACTAAACTATAGAACCAGTAGGGAACCTGTTCAATCTTTGTCGCCTCCGGACTAGATCCAAGACCGTCCCATCCTCTGTCATCGAACAGTATGCGGGCGACGCTTGCGTCTGCGCACATTCAGAGGTTGAACTTCAAGCCATTGTCAACATCTTCACCGAGGCATACGAAAGCATGCGCCTTAAACTAAATATCCGTGTGTGTGTGTGTGGACAGACCTGTGTGTGTGTGTGTGTGTGTGTGGACAGACCTGTGTGTGTGTGTGTGTGTGTGTGTGTGTGTTTGTGGACAGGGCAGTTTTTCAGTTGGAACTACTTTGTATGGAGGAAATATCAAAGAACAGTTTTGTGCTCAACAAAAAATTGATCAGAACTTTCTGCATTTGCTGCAGTATCTTGGTGATATTGAGCTGTCCTTGTGTCCCTCTGGGGCCAGCATTGAACCTGTACAAACCACAAGCAATTTTGACCTAAATTTTAATGAGAAATCTAATAACAGAAATCAATTCACAAAGTAAACAGGTACAGGTTCTCTGCCTAGCACAAAAACAGGCAGTAAATACCTTACAGGCTGATCGTCCTCTGCCCTGCTCCCAAACAGTGCCTAACCCTTAGCTCCCAGTCCGCTCCCGAGTAGCACTGAACACGGATTTCCTCTCTGTTCTGGTGTCTGCACCTGACTACGTCTGAATAGAGCACCCCACTGTAAACTAAACAAGGGAGCATGGGAGGGCTCTGCAGAGGGATTTCCTACTTTACCTGGCTCCACACCCAATAGCGTGGCCTACAGTCTGCACTGGCCTCATGGTGATGAGGCCCCAGAGATGTTGGTGCCCTCCATGCTAATTTCTCCTGGGCAGCACAGCCAGAAATGAATCAGCCTCTACATATCAGCCTCACTAAGACCAACTCTTTCAGTGCCATCTCTTACAGTGACAGTTGCCCTTATTGGGGTGTCAGCTGTGGCTCAGTGGGTAGCACACTCGCCTGAGTCAGAAGGTTGTGGGTTCAAGTCCCACTCCAGGAACTTGAGCACAAAAATCGAGGCCGCCACTCCAGAGCTGAGGGAGTGTTGCACTGTCAGAGGTGCGTTTTTCGGCTCTCTCAGGTGGATGTAAAAGATCCTATGGCACTATTTTGAAGAAGAGCAGGGGAGTTATCCCGGTGTCCTGGCCAATATTTATCCCTCAATCAATATAACAAAAATCAGATTATCTGGTCATTATCACATTGCTGTTTGTGGGAATTTGCTTGTGCGCAGATTGGCTGCTGCATTTCTCACATTACAGCAGTGACTACACTTCAAAAAGTACTTCATTGACTGTAAAGCGCTTTGAGACATCCGGTAGTGAAAGGCGCTATATAAATGCAAGTCTTCCTTTCTTATGACAATAATAAACCAACATTTATGATAAACCGTAGCAAGACATACCACCCCCCACCCCCCTCCCCGTTCCTCAACTAGATGAATTGTGCTGCAGTTCCGAGGAGTCTGGATGAGTTTGCATGATGCGGGATGAGCAGTTCTTCCAGTTGCATCAGGTGACGATGTCCCAGTTGCAGGTGGTACCTGCTCTTAAAGGTATCCATAGAAAGAAAGAAAGACTTGCATTTATATATGTATATAATATAGCACCTTTCACAACCTCAATGTCCTAAAATGTGTTGCAGCCAATGACGTACTTTTTGTAGTGTAGTCACTGTTGTAGTAATGTGCTACCAACTGTCCATCTCCTCGGACACTGGGACATTAGCCTGGAGCACCCCTCCTGGGGACACTGCGTTCTGCTCTTCAAAGGAGAGGATCTGCAAAATGCCACAGGTGTAAGATAGATGAGAGATGTGAGTTCCATTTAACCAGGTCCCCGAGGGGAGGCTGAGTGAGGGCAAGTGTTACACCAAGAGTGCACAGCCAGGGACTCAAATAATCATTACACACGGCACAGTAAAGCCAATACAATGAGTGCTCTAAAGAAAGACGTGGTTTCACCACCTCAGGACGTTCCAAAGTGCTTTACAGCTAATGTAATACTTTTGAAGTGAAGTCACTGTTGTAATGTAGGAAACGTGGCAGGCAGTTTGCGCACCGCAAGCTCCCACAAACAGCAATGAAATAATTGTCCACGTGACCTGAAATTTCTAGTGCTGTTGGTTGAGGGATAAATATTGGGCAGGACGCCAAGATAACGCCCTTACTCCTCTTCGAATAGTGCTGCGGGATCATTTACTTCCATATCAGAGGTCAGGCTTTAACGCCTCATCCAAAAGACGGCACCTTCAACAGTGCAGCACTCTCTACTGCACTGAAGTGTTAGCCTAGATTTTGTGCTCCAGTCTCCGGAGTTGGGCTTGAACCCACAATCTTCTGACTCAGAGGCGGAACGGACCCACTGAGCCAACGTTTCTCTCATCGAATGATGTAGGGCAGAAAGAGGCCATTTGGCCCATTGTGCCGCTCCTTGTGTTAATTTACATTTTTTGATGCGTGCTGTCAAATGTTCTGTTATCAGCTTGCCTGTCGTTCAATAAGTATGTAAGGAAACCCTTCTATTCATAGAATGACTTGGAAAATTACGATACAGACAAAGGCCATTTGGCCCATCGTATCCGTACCAGTCGATAAAGAGTTACCAGCCTAATCCCACCTCCAGCACTAGGCCCGTAGCCTTGTTATGGCTCTAAGTGCACATCTGTTCTATTCTTTCATAGTAATGTGTATCGCAATAGCTAAATGGTGTGGGGAAATGCATGTGTTACAGGGACTTCACCCTGTCTGTGTAGTTAGTGCGTTGGTTTTGTAGAAATTGTCTTCCTCACCGTGAATCTGTTTCATGAAACGACCACTGAAAGACTAGACTGCAGGTTAACTCAACTGTACCAATCCCTTGGCTGTCTTCAGTTTCCCACTTCAATCCATTACTGTTACTGGACCAACAGCGTTTCTGCCTTGTTTTTCTCATCCTATGCAACTTTTAGACTAAGCACTCCACCCAGCACATATCAGACAGAAGTGGGGTGCTTCAAATCTACCGTCATCACCCCCACCCTTGACCACTCCATCCTTTCAAACCACCGCCCCATCTCCAATCTCTCTTTCATTTCCAAATTCCTTGAATGTGTTATCTCCTCTTAAATCCGTGCCTATCTTTCCCACAACTCTACGTTTGAATCCCTCCAATCAGGCTACTGCCCCTGCCACAGCACTGAACTCGTCCCATCAGAGTCCCAAATTACATCCCATGTGACTGGGAGCATGGTAAACTATCCATCTTTGTCCATCTCGACGTGCCTGCAGCCTTTGACACAGTTCACCACTCGATCCTCCTCCAACGCCCCTCCACCATCGTCCAGCTGGGTGGGACTGCACTCGCCTGGTTCCATTCTTATCTATCTAATCGCAGCCAGAGAATCAGCTGCAATGGTGTCTCCTCCCGCTCCCACATCATTACCTCTGGGATCCCCCAAGGATCTATCCTTGGACCCTCCTATTTCTCATCTGCATGCTGCCCCTCAGCGACATCATCCACAAACACATCAGATTCCACATGTACACTGATGGCGCCCAGCTCTGCCTCACCATCACCTCTCTGAGGGTCTCTGATCTGTCACGCTGCTGGTCCAACATCCAGTACAGAAATTTCCTCCAATTAAATATTGGGAAGACCGAAGCCATTGTCTTCACCTGCTACCCTTGCCCTTCTGCGTGCTGGAGGTCGCAGGTATGAGAGGTGTTTTTTGAAGAATGCTCCCGATTGTGAGCTGTGTTGGAAAGTTTGTGTGAGCAGGAGGTTAGGTGAAGACAGGATTAGGCTTTGCTCTGCTGCATTGCACAGTCAGATAGGCTGCCAGCACGCATCGTCTCGACTCGCATGGAAAGAATGGCCAGGCGGACAGATCCCAAATGGCCCGTGAGCCACACGCCAGTGAGACGCGCCACCTTCAGGAGACGAGGAGTGAAAATTGGCAAAAAAATAAACTCAATCAGTGCGAGTTAGTTGTCAGCTTTTACCTGATGGGAGTGTTTCCCATTTGACACACTCTGGTTTAGGAAAGCCTCCTATTTTTCTGTCCCTCACTTCTAAAATAAGCGCAACCCCAGGCGCCCAAACCCGATTTACAATCTGCCTCGCCTTTTAAACCAGGAATCTGATCTCCAGCAGTCCCCTGATGTTGTCAATTCTGCTGAATTTAGGACCACCCGTGTCATCCTAATCAACATAAACCGCACAGGACAGCGTGGAAATACTGCAAACAGGCCTCACCTAAACTAAAGCTCAGGCCTGACACCGGCGAGTATAGTACTGGTCCGGAGCTTGGCTATAAGCTGCGGCTACTGCTCAGTTTCAGCCATTGTAGCAGCGTTTATCCCAAGTTTTCCCAGCTCATGCCAAAATGGAGGCCGTTCCCAGGGTTGCTCCTGTTTGCTCTGCCGTTAAAGCCTGAGCTCTGACTCCTCCTTGTGGTCACGATGAGCAGCTCCAAGCTGGTCCAAACCCGAGATCGGCAATCTCTTGGAACAGAATCGCTTCTGTTCTAACCTGCCTGAGTATTGACTGAGCCTCCCTCACCCGCCCGCCTGCAGAAAGATTCTAGAGTCTGGAGTTCAGCATGTTTTGAACCCTGGAGAGCTGTGGGCAGAAGAAGAGAGATGTATTGAATCACAGAGCCCTGTTTTCCATTGTATGGTTAGGATAGGTAGCACTGGGTACTGCAGTCAGTGGACTTTACTGCAGAAAGTAATACAGGTTGAACCTCCCTAACCCGAACCCTCGGGACCTGGCCTGTTCCGGATAAGGGATTTTTCCAGGCGATGGGTGGTCACGTTAAATTGGATGGTACAGGTACTGAGCAAGGGGATATTGGGGCTGAGAGTGCAGCGGAGAGATCGTGGGGCAGGCGATGGATCGTGGGGTCAGGCCAGTGATTGCGGGAGACGGCAGCGAGGAAGGACTTCAATCTGTTCATGTCGGAGTTCTGCGCATGCACCACCTGGTGGCCGGGAATGCTCCTGGATGAGGGAGTTCTATATAAGGGAGGTTCAACCCATATACTCGTGTGGAGAGATGAGAGAAGCAGGGATTGTTCTCCTTAGAGCAGAGAAAGTCAAGGGGAGATTTAATAGAAGTGATGAGAGGTTTTGATAGAGTAAATAAGGAGAAACTGTTTACACTGGCAGGGTGGTCAGTAACCAAAAGAACCAGGGGAGAGATGAGATGAGAAATCTTTTTACACAGTAAGTTGTTATGATCTGGAACACACTGCCTGAAAGGGTGGTGGAAGCAGATTCAATCGTAACTTTCAAAATTAAATTGGATACGGGCAACAATAGCCTCACAAATTTTAAATGAAGGTTTTAAAGGTCTTTATGAAAAAATATTTGGGAGACGCATTATTAATTTGTATTAACATATTACAAACATATGGGCTATATGATCTCCTGGTCTGGTTTCGATCTTGAGAGTCAGAGAGGGATTTCCAGCGTTTTGCTCCCTTATTGTTTTTTTCTGCTTTTTTGCCGCTGGGTTGGGTGGGAAGAGTCGGAAGTGTCGAGTCTTGTTGCTTCGGACATCATGAGTATGGGACGAGCTTGATGGGCCAGCTGGTCTTTCCATGCCCGTCATTTTTATATGTCCACAAGCAGCGGGGGTCATTTTTATGGTGGTGGTATAAATGGGCGATGTAATTATGTGCGTTGTTACAATTCACTACACCGCATCATACAAATGAATAACCTTTACTGATTTGCTTTCCGTGAAGGCAGAATCCTCTTCACATTCTTCGGTTGAAAGGGCTCCTGGCCCCAAGCTAACAACTGTTGAGAATTCCAGCATAAAATTAGTTTACCCGCAGTTACCCACATGGTTGACGAGTGACTGGTGGAAATAATAGAATCATAGGGTGGTGACAGCACAGAAGACGGCCCGTCGAGCCTGTGCCGACTCTCACTAGTCCCACTCCTCTGCCCTTTCCCCATGGCCCTGCAATTTTTTTTTCCTTCAGGTAGTTATCCAACTCCTTTCAGGCCGTGCATTCCAGATCCTAACCACTCGCTGCGTAAAAAGGTTTTTTCTTGCGTCGCCTTTGGTTCTTTTGCCAATCACCTTAAATCTGTGTCCTCTGGTTCTCGACCCCTCTGCCAATGGAACGGTTTCTCTCTATCTATTCTCCCCTCATGATTTTGAACACCTCTATCAAATCTCCTCTTAAACTTCTCTGCTCCAAGGAGAACAACCCCAGCTTCTCCAGTCTATCCACGTAACTGAAGTCCCTCATCCCTGGAACCATTCTCGTAAATCTTTGCTGCACCTTCTCTAAGGCCTTCACATCCTTCCTAAAGTGTGGTGCCCAGAATTGGACACAATACTCCAGTTGGGGATGAGCCAGTGTTTTATACAGGTTCATCATCATTTCCACACTTCTGTGCTCTATCTTCTTCTCTTCTTGGGCAGTCCCTTGGAGTCGAGGATGACTTGATATGTGTGTGAATTATTTTAACGTGTGGTGGCCGTTGCACACCAGCCACCACACAGGCTTAACAGAGGCAAGGGGATCCAAGACGACTGGAGACCAGGCTCTGTTGTATGGGTCTAGTTCATACACATGCGCATACTCCTACGGTCCTCCTTCCTCCATTCCACAGGAACTCTCTCCCTGGGATTCATAGGATGCAGCGTAGACCTCATGACTTCACAACCTTACTGCTTCTATTTATGAAGCCCAGGATCCCATAAGCATTTTAACCACTTTCTCAACCTGCCCCGCCATCTTCAACAATTTATGCACATATATCCCCGAGTCTCTCTGTTCATGCACCCCCTTTAGAATTGTACCATTTAGTTTATTTGTCCTCTCCTCATTCTTTCTACCAAAATGCATCACTTCACACTTTTCTGCGTTAAATTTCATCTGCCACGTCTCCGCCCATTCCACCAGCCTGTATGTGTCTTCCTGAAGTCTATCCCTCTCTTCCTCACTGTTCACTACAGTTCTGAGTTTTGTGTCATCTGCACATTTTGAAATTGTGCCCTGTACACCTAAGTCTAAGTCATTAATATATATCAAGAAAAGCAGTGGTCCTAAAACCGACCCCTGGGGAACACCATTGTGAATCTTCCTCCAGTCCGAAAAACAACCGTTCAATACTCTCTGTTTCCTGTTACTTAGACAATTTCGTATCCATGCTGCCACTGTCCCTTTTATTCCATGGGCTTTAATTTTGCTGGCAAGCCCATTATGTGGCACTGTGTCGAACGCCTTTGGAAATCCATGTACACCATGTCAACAGAATTGCCCTCATCAACGCACTCTGTTACCTCATCAAAAAACTCAATCAAGTTGGTCAAACATGATTTGCCTTTAACAAATCTGTGCTGGCTTTCCTTAATTAATCCACACATGTCCAAGTGACAATTTTTTCCCTGATTACTGTTTCTAAAAGCTTCCACACAGCCTGTGGTTGCTGGGTTTATTTTTACACCCTCTCTTGAAAAATTTGCTATTCTCCAGTCTGACTGGGATTACGTTGCACCATCGTATCTTCTCCTCCTTTAATTCCTTCCTCTCATGACTCCTCTTGGGTTGTAGCTCCACAGGTGCCAGCAGTGCTTGACCACCTCGCCCACGTGGCCACTTTCTACACAAGAGCCTGCACACTGAGTGTCCGCAGGCCTTTCAAGCCAGACGGTGGAACTCAGTCCTGTCCTTGTCAATGTCCAAGTGCGTCACATGCTTCACCGGACAGGACCAATAATTGGTCTTTTTTTCTGCCGATTCCTAGCCCAGGGACATTGACGTCAATCTCTACCCTATCTCAGCTAACCCAGACCAGATATCAAGCCTGTGTGTACTGCTCAGTACCACACGAGGTAGTGTGCTAACTCAGTGAGCCAGCAAGATACCAATGGGATCATCTTTAGCACCAGGTGTTTCTCCACCTGAGTCTATTACTTACACTGCCTCCCTCCCTGCAGGGCTTGGAGGTTGCTCCTGAATTACCTATGGGATTTATTAATGACTATCTTTTATATTTAGGGCCCCTAGTTTTGGACGCCCCCTATAAGTGGAAACATCTTATCTATGTCTACCCTATTGAACCCCTTCAGAATTTTAAAGAACTCTGTCAGGTCACCTCTCAGTCTTTTGTTTTGTAGAGAAAAGAGCCCCAACCTGTAAAGCCTTTCCTAATAGTTATAACCTCTTTGTTCTCGTATCATCTTTGTAAATCAGTATCCTTTTTGTAATATGAAGAGCAGAACTGAGCACAGCATGCCAAGTATGGTCCAACCAAGGTTCTGTTAAAGTTAACCGCGGCCCTTCCAACACTTGATCAGCTGCGTCAAAGATGTATTTTATTTTCTTCTGATTAAAGTTTAGGAAATAATTTTTTTGCCAAGTGAAAAGTTCCTTTTAGGTGAGATTTTTTTTTTTAATCCTCAGTGAGGGATAAGTTTTGAAATACTTCCCGAGCAACTCTGATTTATGGTTTGTTGGAACGAATGACCTTTTCCTGTTCCTCAAAATCTTCTATTCTTAACGAATATAAGACTAAGAGGAGATTGAGGGCTGTAAAATGATGAAGGGGTTTGATAGGGTGGATGTGGAGAAACTGCTTCCATTTGTGGGCGAGTCCGAACAAGGGGACATAAATCTAGGAGGAGATTCTTTACAGAGAGGGTGATAAGAATGTGGATGGAATGTTAGAGGCAGGTAGCATCAACACATTTAAGGGGAGGCTTGATGCAGAGATGAGGGAGAAGGGAAGGGAGGGAAATGGAGGCATGGTGGGGAAAGCTAATTAGAGTGGGAGGAGGCTTGTGTGAAATGTAAACACCAGCATAGACCAGTTGGGTCAAATGGCGGGTTTTTACGCTGAAGATTCGATGTAATTCTATGTCGGACAGATAGGTACAACAAGAATGTAGAAAAACACCAAGATCTGAATCGGGGTATTGAGGTAATGATGGGGTTTGTAACCTCACTCGCCCACAACTAGCTGGTGACTGAAAATCCATAGCCTAGTTTTGTACAGTATGACATCTGCTACATCTATCTCGCTGACACAGTCTTGGTGGGTCACTGACAAACCATGTACGGTTTCTAATCCTACAAAGTTGTTCCACTAATGAACTTGAAAACCAAATGAACAAAGGTTCACGGCAAAGATCACAGCCAGAGTTGTCAGCTGTGGCTCAGTGGGTAGCACATTAAAAAAATCTAAGCTGACATTCCAGAGCAGAACTGAGGGAGTGTTGCACTGTCAGAGGTGCCGTCTTTCAGATGAGACGTTAACCGAGGCCCAGTCTGCGCTCTCAGGTGAACGTAAACAATCCCATAGCACTATTTCGAAGAAGAGCAGGGAAGTTATCCCCAGTGTCCTGGCCAATATTATTCCCTCAATCAACTTAACATAAAAACAGATTATCTGGTCATTGTTACATTGCTGTTTGTGAGAGTTTGCTGTGCGCAAGTTGGCTGCCACGTTTCCTGCATTATAACAAAGACTACACTCCAAAAATATGTAATTGGCTGTAAAGCACTTTGAGACGTCCAGTGGTCATGAAAGGCACTATATAAATGCAAGTATTTCTTTTCTTTTCTGTGGTAATTATACAGACCAGCAGGTCCCAGGGTTGCTCCCTGGGTTAGCTGTCCTCTGCTGGAGCCCTTGAGGTCACTGTGCCAGGGACTGAAAATCAGTCAGGATTCCCACTTTTGACCGTTATCCAGTGACACTCCCACTATCCGAGTTGGAAACTGAATGTGTGTGTTCGCCCACCAATTCTCACTGTGCAGGATCACTTTAGAAGGGTACTGGAGGGCTGCCATCACTCGTGGAACCATGGCCTTGCAACAGTCCATACCTTCTTTATTGGCATGTTGCTGCCCCTTGCTTTGATGTGATTGGCTCATTGCTGCCCCTTGCCATGACGTGATTGGCTCATTGCTGTCCCTTGCCATGACGTGATTGGCTCATTGCTGCCCCTTGCCATGATGTGATTGGTTTGTTGCTGTCTCTTGTAGTGACACGTTTTCTAATTCCCGCAGGCTGATGCTAAAATGGTGTGTGACGTAGTGAGTCGGATGGAGGATACAGAGCCATTCTCCCCGGAGCTGCTGGGCGCCATGATGCGACTTTGGACAGATTCCGGGATGGTGGAATGCTTCAGCCGTTCCCGTGAATACCAGCTTAACGACTCTGCACAATAGTGAGTACACAACTGAATGGATTGTACATGGAGGGTTCATCTTTGAGCAGGGGGTTGCAAGGAATACTTTGCCGAGTGGTATCCAACCCAGAGATTGAAGATATTTTAGTGGCCACACTGGTGCAGGAACTACTTCTTCAGGTCATAACTCGGGGACCATGTAAAAGTCTGAGAGCATTAAGAGAACAACTGACACATGGCCCAGATGGACTGCACACTAGAGTATTTGGGGGAAAGTGGCTAATAAAATCTGCAGGTATTTTAAAGATTCAATGGAAACAGGAATAGTGCCGGAGGATTAGAGAATGATACATGTAAAGTCGGTTTGTAGAAAAGGAATCTAGGATCCACAATCCAGTGGATCTAATAATGTAATGGGTCAAACAGAATAATGGAGAAACATGAACATAGGGGTCAGCATGGAATTATGGGATGGCAGTCAAGTGTGACCAGTTGAACTTTGAGGTGATAATTTGCCTAGTGGATTGGGGAGTCAGCAGACGTTACTGCCTTGGATTCCGCTGCTCTCCCACCTGGCAGTAGGCTGGCGGAGTCCCGACATTGGGTATCCGACATTTCCGAGAGTTTCCGCATTGACTTTTAAAGGGGCGGAACTTCCACCCACCCCTTTACCAGGCAGAGGATGAGCTGGGGGCAGGACCAAGGGCAGGGACTTGACATAGTCGTGACCCCAGTGTGAGCCATACTGGCCCACAGGGGTGCGTGAAGGCCCCACTGGTAGGGTGTAAGGATGGCAAGGGGGTCTGGACCCTGGAGAATTGTAAATGGTTAAAAATAAAGGTCCTTAGTTGGTCGCCTTGCTCAGACCAATGTAAGGCCCCGTTGCGGGGAAGGGAGCATGAAACAGATTTTCTGGCGGCATTGGGTGGGCACTTGCGCCCATCTGCCTGGTTGAAGTGGGGGCGTCCCCCCCACCCCCGATGGTAGGCTCCGTGTTGGCGGGAACCATGGGACGCAGCAGTCACGGTGTAACAGTCGGGATCTCGGCCCGCAGAACTTCAGGGCCTTATATTTAGTGTTTAGCAAAGCCTTTATCTCACATGAGATTGATCCACAAGGTCGGACAGCATGTACTGAGGGGTGGGGAAGCTTCTGTTGTGGATCAGAAATTGGTTCAATCAGAGGAAGCAAAGGTAGGTTTTACGTGGAGCTGAATCAGAATGGAAGATGCAGAGGAATCTGTGCTTGGGGCCATTTTTGTTTGCGCAGTACAGGTTGAACCTCCCTTATCCTGAACCCTCGGGACCTGGCCTGTTCTGGATAAGGGATTTGTCCGGACGAGGGGTGGTCACATTAAATTGGATGGTACAGGTACTGAGCAAGATATCTGGGCTGGCTTGGGGCTGAGAATGTGGCAGAGATCATGACGGGGGGGGGGTGGGGGGGGGGGCGGAGAGGGAGCAGTGGATCACGGGGTCAGGCCAGTGATCGTGGGGAGTCGGCAGCGAGGAAGAACTTCAATTTGTTCATGTCGGGGTTCTGCGCATGTGCCACCTGGTGGCCGGGAATGGTTCTGGATGAGGGAGTTCTGGATAATGGAAGTTCAACCTGTACATAAATTATTTTAAAGTCATCTAAGTTTGGTGATAGAAAATAGGGAGATTCAAATAGCTGGAACATGCAGACCAAATGCAGGGTATTCTGGACAGAGTAAGACAGGAGGCTGAGAGAGTGAAAGAGGTACAGATAAACTAAACCCCAATAACCCAGTACAATGGCAAACTCTGAAACCAGAAGAGGGAATAAACGATTTAGATTTAACTACTTTGCAAAGGGTGGTGAATGCGTGAGACCGATTGCCCAAGGAGTGTGAGCAGCTGGCGAAGGGAGCTGGACAGCATCTGGTGAAGGCAGTGATTGAAGGGTGGAAAAAATACAGTAGGGCATTTTTAGAACTTTGAAACTGTCCGTATGAAGCACATGGACCTTTCTGGCCTTGTACCTTCCCCAGTTCCTAGCACCACTTGGTATCGAGGTGTTGCAGAGCTGGCAAATTCCAAAACTGACCCTATCAGATTGTGAAGCATTGTGACTACCCTCACAGTGTTGTTAACAATTCACTTGCTGTGAATGGTGAAATTCATGGTCTGTTTGTATTTGCTGTAGGAGACACAAACCTATGACACACACAGCTCCATATTGAAATACATGGTTTGCCAACTCAATGAGGTATATCTTGACTTTGTGCAACAAAGAGAGAGAATCCGGTGATAGTGAGTCAACAGCCCATTTAACATCTGTTCCCAACAGAAATAGAGACGGGGAGAGGTGTATAATGGGCTGCCAACTCTATCACCCGTTCTACACTATCGCGCAAAGTCGAGATGTATCAGTTGAGATTTGGCGCGTCTCCCTCTTGCAGTTTCCAGGTTTTAACACTAGGGGTTAGATTTTCCATTATTATCGCTATCGCCCAGAAATGGGCGACATTTCCGGCTTTAGTGGTGGTTTTATTTTTCAGGATCGCTGGAATCTGCCATTTTAAAAAACACTAGTTTTGTCTTTTTAATTTGGGCGATAGCCTTAGCGATGTGAAATGGGCGATAGCGATATATTCAGTCGTGCAAGGCCGGTGTCCATAGCAACAGCCGTTCTGCGCATGCAAGGTTTTTTTTCAGGCAATGAACTTTTCCCGCGATTCAGGAGGTCAGGGGTCATCAGGGAAGGAGAGAGAGAAGGAAGGTTGTGTTGAAGCAATGGAGATGGAACACGAGGAGTTGGGAGAGAGTGATGTTGCGGAGGTTGCAGGGAGAAGGAGGGAGAAAGCCTTTTCTGATGAAGCCAACAAAGTTCTGGTCCACGAGATGGAGACTCGGTGGGGCCAATTAACCCAGGGTGGTAAACCTCCCCCACCCGGATATACTGCGAATATGGGCGGACATCACCAAAGTGGTAACTTCAGCAGCCCACGACGTGAGAGAGGCAAACTAGTGCTGTAAGCGCTGGAACAGTCTGATGACATCTGCAATAGTAAGTATTAAATTATTACATTTATAATTGTAATGATGCACTGACTCATTAATTAGAATGTAAATCTGCTGGATTGTAATTAAGCTGGGTAATCTTGGGTAGCATCTCTGTTAACATTTGGATTGGGGTCAAAACCTGCGCCCCCAGGACTCTGACCCTGGGAGGGCAGGGCCCAGGACTCTGACCCTGGGAGGGCAGGGCCCAGGACTCTGACCCTGGGAGGGCAGGGCCCAGGACTCTGACCCTGGGAGGGCAGGGCCCAGGACTCTGACCCTGGGAGGGCAGGGCCCAGGAACCATTCCGTGCAAATGTGCATTTGTAATCTGGCTGAGATGCCTTAAACTGAATCGACTATTATTATTTAAACGCTTTAATCGAAAATTGGGGCCAAAGGAATGACTGGAAACAGACAGACCGCAAACACTCGGCATTTCTACCACTTTAGCTTAGAAGGAAAATTATTAAATTATATCGCTGCTTGTGTGCTGTGAGCAACTCTTTAACTTGGGCACCGTTTCCTTTTTGGTTACGTTAGTGGATGGAGGCACGACTGAGCGCTGAGGGGGCCGCTCAGCTTTGCCCAGACTGTGTGAGTCTCTCCGGCTGCTGTCAGTCACACAGTGACCCAGCCTGGGCTGGGGGAGAACTGCCCTGGCTCACTGTCTGCCCGGGGACACTTGGGACATTAGCTCCGGCCACACAGAGGTCTCCAAGCACAGCCCTCTCCCCTCATGGTCCGTTCATTGACGAGCTCACCAGCGGTCCTGATTTCCCCCCCTACCTCCATCGATTGCAATAACCCAGCTCTCTCCCCTCAGGTGTCGAATGGCACGGCCCATGGATGGGGCCTTTCCTGGGGATTGTACACGAGAGGGTTGGTGTCACGCATTAGTTCCTAACCATGATCTTATTAAATTTGTTCTCTGAACCTAGATGTTATAATCATGCATCAAATGCATACAAACCGTATTAGCATATAACGTTAACGATGAATAGCATGAGCAAATGACTAATTGTGGATTACAATATCTGTTGTGTTTCCGTAATAGTACCTAGGCAATTAGCTTATGCCATGCTCTTGTCACGTTTGCAGAAGAAGATATCTAAGAATCGGACGGAGCGCAGGCGGAATGAAGGAGGGCCTGCAGATATTTTTCAGTTAACCGACCTGGAGGAGTGTGCCTCAGCCCTTATAGAAGCGCATAATCATTCTGTCACCCGTGGTGGTACAGATCCCGTTGTTGCGCCATGTGAGTAATGTGTAAACCAGTGGTAATTTAAAGTAATTTAATGCCATTTGATTATAATATATGAATGATGTAATGTTACGCATGCAGCTTCTGTACTCTTCTGTACTCTCATGTTAATTATAGGTAATGTTTCTTGTTCACATTTATTGCAGTCGTGTTGCTCCTTGTACATATGCCTGCGCAGCGCAATCATTCTCATGTCTCCCCTTCTCTTCTACTAACCTCACTTATGTTTTTCAGCTCCCCAGGCACAATGGGAGGCCCCTGGAGCATCACCCCAACTGCTGCAGGTCGTGCTGACCATGGGGGAAGAAGATACAACCGAAGAGGATGGTGAGCCGGTCGAGGAATCTGCAGTACCTGCGGCCACGTCATCCTCAACGGATGAAGTAGCGGGGCCGAGCGCTTGCAGCAGGGCACTCCAAGTCGTCCAGTGCCCACGCCGATCCTGCGGAGGTTGGGTTGGTGAGGTAGGCACAAGCAGCGACAGGCAGATGTGAACCAGGACATGGTGTCTCTGTCGAGGGTGAGTGTCGACATTGGTCGAGAGCTCCTCCAAGTGCTTGGTGGGTTGACCGGCAACACTGCCACACTATCTGCTACAATCTCGGAGGACTTGGGGCAGCTGGTTGCGGCAATGCGGTGAACAGCCGACTCCGTCGATGCCATGCGGCAGGCGATGGTTTTGGAATACGGCACTGCACCCCAAGGTGTCGTACCACCAACAACATCGATAGATGCGAGTCAGGACGAAGGAGTTGCTTCTGACTCAGAAGACATGTCTTTTCCTCAGCTCCCTGAATTGAATCTGCCGATGTCACCACCCCCAACAGCAGCAGCCCTCGAGGTGCTCGACTGCAAGACGACTTGGCCCCGTTACTCTGGGTGTAAGTGGGAAAGGGAGGGTTATGATGAGGAGGGGTAAGGGTAAAGGAGGGAAACGTAGGCGCAGGTAGAGAGGGTGGGGGCTAATCTATTTAAATGAAAATTGTTGCCTGTTATTATTGTTAAAAATGTATCGAATGTTGGGGATGGTGGGAGGGTGTTTTTATAGTGTTATCGTTATTTAAAATTTATTGTTGGGTGAAAAATGTTGTTGACTGTTAGGGGTGGGGGGAGAGATGGGTGTTATAGTTAGTTTATAACTTTTTTTTACATCAATTGTTAAATTATTAAAAATTTTTAGTGAACTTTACACTTGTTGTGCAGTGTCTTCTAATAATGTCAGGTTAAACATCAATCAATACAAGGATTGCAAACAATGACCAGGCCAGGCAAAGGGGAAACATAACGCAACTGCAACAGTCACCAATGCAGTGGGGGGGTGGGTGGGGGGGGGGGGGGGGGGGAGAGAGGGAGAGTGGGGGCATGGGTTCATCGCCAGGCTGATGGTCCTCCCTCATGTCCTCGTCCACCTCTTCCTCTTCCGCCTCCCCCTCTCTCCTGAGGTGGACCGACAGTCCCATCTGGCAATTGTTGTCCTCTCCTGATAGCAAGGTTATGCAACATGCAGCACACCACAATGACTTCAGCGACCTACTGAGGGTGGTATTGTAGGTTGCCTCCTGAGTGGCCCAGGCATCTGAAGCGCTGCTTCAGAACTTCAATTGTCTTTCTGACAATATTGTGTGTGGCTATCTGGCTTTTGTTGTAGCACTTCTCGGCTTCTGTCTGGGGCTTATGCAGAGGAGGTCATGAGCCAGCTGGCAAGGCCATATCCTTTATCCCCCAGCATCCAACCGTGACCTTGTGACTGACTCTTAAACAGGTCAAAGACAGTGCTCTCCCGCAAGATGTGTGCATCATGGATGCTCCCTGGAAAATTTGGATTTACTGCCATGATTATTTACGTGTGGTCGACAATGAGCTGCACATTCAGGGAGTGGAATCCCTTTCGGTTCCAAAACACCTCTGCATCCTGTAAAGGCGCAGTCGATTACTTTCTGTGCCTTGGGGAAGCTTGCTATTCTCGAGAACCCCAAAGCCCTCTCATTCTGTGCCTCGCTGGTCATAGGAAAGTTTATAAAATCCATCCTGCATGCGTAAAGGGCTTCAATTACCTGTCGAATGCAGCAATGTGTGGCGTGCTGAGAGATGCTGCAAATGTCACCAGCTGAGACCTGAAAGCAGTCTGATGTATAGAAGGAAAGTGCGGCGGTAACCTTTACCTCAACGGGCAGAGCGGTCCTGATGGTGCTGGTCGGCTGCAGATCTCCCTTAATTAACTGGCATATCTCACTGATGACCTCCTTTCAGAAGCGCAGCTTTCTAATGCACATGTTATCGGACAAGTCCAGGTATGATCACTTATCCCTGTAAATGCGTTGGGTGTAAGCTCTCCTCCTCCTCAGCAGTCTGCCACCTCTTTGATTGGGAATGCTCTTCAGTGAATCTTCTCCCATCTCTATTCTGCAGCATGTGAGTAGTCAGCAACACTGGTTGAAAAATTACAGGCCCCATCAGCATAAATGCCCTAATCTGTCTTCAAATATTCTTAGTGTCCTCAACAAGTACAATCTAAACTCAAAATTGACCACAATGTTTGGCAAGATTCTAAAACGCTCAATCACTCAAGAATTACTTCAATGCTTTCAAGCAGCCTTTTATTAAACTTTCTCCAATTTACAAAATGGCGTCCATACTGCTGGGTTAAGGTCAGGTGAGTGCAGCTTTTCTTGAGCATCTTTTTGGGCAGCGATCATTTGGACGCAATATGGACGAAATGCTGAAAGTAGCTCTCAGCGATATTTGGCCGCTAGTTTCCATTATAAGCAGTATTCTGGGCCTTGCACGAGTGATGACGTCAGATTTTATGCCAAAAGTTGCACCGATGATAAATGGGCGATAATCGGGCGCTAGTTTCCGCTTATCATCAAAATATGGGCAATAAACAGCATCTGTGCGCTTATATGAGCGCTAAATGGGCGAATATGTGCCGGAAGTCTAGCCCTAGTCCCTGCTGGCGTGTTGGACTGGTTCCATGGGGACATCTGGTGGCAGAAGTTATGTACTGCAACACTACTACCGTCCACACATATTTCTTACCCACCCACCAGTCTTTGAACTCCAAAGAATTTAGCAATTGCACATGGCAAGTTTAAGGATAAATAGGTGCTTACATATACTTTAAAAATCTGTTTCTGAAATAATCGCATTGCAGGGGCTCCTGTTTGTTTGTCACTTGCTGAGTGAAATAGTGGAACAGATGTGACTGGCGTGACATCAACAAGCAGGATCCCTTGCAACACCTCATTGATTAGAATGGGCACTGAGTGCACGCATTCTGTTTGCAGGTTCTTTTCCTTTCCATGTATAATTCTACAGTCCGTGCTGCATGTTTGCTCTCTTTAATTCTTTCATTTGGCTGTAGTACACTTTCCTTTTTAGGTTGGGCCCCATTGTGAGATGAGGCTGGGTTACATCCCATGGATGTTGTTAGTTCAAACCCTGAAGCAGTGGCAGTGTCTCTGGGCCACCTGTGAGATATTATAAATCCCTCCACAGGCAACCCTGACCCTAACTGACCAACCATGGCTTCAGGGTAAAATATGTACAGTCTCGGGGCCCTGAATGTCCACACGAGTTATGCTGGTTGTAGAAGAACATAAGAAATAGGAGCAAGAGTAGGCCATACGGCCCCTCGAGCCTGCTCCGCCATTCAATACAATCATGGCTGATCCGATCATGGACTCAGGTCCACTTCCCTGCCCGCACCCCATAACCCCTTATTCCCTTATCGGTTAAGAAACTGTCTATCTCTGTCTTAAATTTATTCAATGACCCAGCTTCCACAGCTCTCTGAGGCAGTGAATTCCACAGATTTACAATCCTCAGAGAAGAAATACCTCCTCATCTCAGTTTTAAATGGGCGTCCTCTTATTCTAAGATTATGCCCCCTAGTTCTAGTCTCCCCCATCAGTGGGAACATCCTCTCTGCATCCACCTTGTCAAGCCCCCACATAATCTTATACGTTTCGATAAGATCACCTCTCATTCTTCTGAATTCCGATGAGTAGAGGCCCAACCTAC
The DNA here is from genome assembly GCF_044704955.1 of Pristiophorus japonicus. Lineage (NCBI taxonomy): Eukaryota > Metazoa > Chordata > Chondrichthyes > Pristiophoridae > Pristiophorus > Pristiophorus japonicus. The sequence goes on along the minus strand of NC_091989.1, from coordinate 109,782,250 downwards.
TCAACCTTTCCTCATAAGTCAATCCCCTCATATATGATATGACTGCCCAATATGAGCAGGTATATTATAATGGAATGGAAGACGAGGGGTGTTATTCCCTATCGAGCGCCCCACCAGTGCTCGGTGCAGGAGACCCATGTGTATCTCTGGCCTCCAGCATTACTAAGGGTAAAAGTTCAAAGTGTGCTTTGCAGAAAGCAGTGGATCACAAAGCTGATTGCACTGTACAAACTGCCAATTTCGAAACTATCGAAGGTCTTGAAATTGCGTTGGGATTTTCCTGATCTCCCGCTGCAACTTTAGGAGATCGGTGAAACCCCAGAGAGATGGTTCGAACGGTTGAGGTTAAGCGTCAAATTGAGTGAAACGCCCGCCGATCTCGGGGCCTCCGAAATCGCTGGCTGACACCACATTGGCCCCCAGACCCAACCCACCCACAGTCTCATCCCCTCCCGACTGAGCACCATGGATGGTCCAGCACCCACCCTTCTTACGGCAATGATGACCACCCCAGAAATAGACTGGGGTCGGGGCGTAAACGAATGGCGAATGTATGTCTTGCCCCACCAGAAGATCTGATTGTAGCCGGGAGGAAAATCCACAGTTGTTGTAATGGGGATCCCGGTTCTGGAAAATATACCATGCAGTTCCACTGGCCACGTAACACCAGTGTCCTGTCCTCTTCCCAAATCAACTCCAGACATTCACACCATTAATATTTCTCATCATTCTTTAAGTGATGCACTTGTTGCACAGCACCAGCCCATAATAATTTGTTAATAATAATAAATGCTGGTGGTCTATGGAGGCAAATACCAAGCCAAAACCATCTCTCCACACACCACCCATATTGTATCGGTCATCCTCTCTCACTGGTGCCCAGAACATTTTGTTCCAGATGGGACAGAAATTGAAGGGTGAAGTACCTTTATCAAATGTCATCAAAAATTGAAATGGTTTTATCAAGCCTGCTCATGCAGGGCTATTCCACCCGTGTACATGGGGTTAGCCAGCTCATGTACATGGTTATTCCAGTCGATGTATATACTTTTCTGGATGACTTGAGTGAGCCTGACTGATGCGCCCACTCGGTCTCTATCATAGACTGGTGGCAGCATGGAAGAAGGCCATTCGGCCCATCGAGCCCGTGCTGACAATCAGCTAGTCCCACTCCCCGCCCTTTCCCCGCAGCCCTGCAATTTTTGTTCCTTCAGATACTTATCCAACTCCCTTTGAAAGTCGTGATTGAGTCTGCCTCCACCACCCTTTCAGGCCGTGCATTCCAGATCCTAACCACTCGCTGCCTAAAAAAAGTATTTTTTTTCCGTTGCTTTTGGTTCTTTTGCCAATCACTTTAAATCTGTGTCCTCTGGTTCTCGACCCTTCTGCCAATGGGAACAATTTCCTTCTATCTACTCTGTCCAGAACCCTCATGTTGTTGAACATCTCTATCAAATCTCCTCTCAATCTTCTCTGCTCCAAGGAGAACAACCTCAGCTTCTCCAGTCTAGCAACGTAACTGAAGTCCCGCATTCCTGGAATCATTCTCGTAAATTTTTTTCAGTACCTTTTCTAAGGCCTTCACATCCTTCCTAAAGTGCGGTGCCCAGAATTGGACACATTACTCCATTTGGGACCGAACCAGCGTTCATCATCATTTCCACACTTTTGTACTCTATACCTCCATTTATGAATCCCAGGATCGCATAAACCTTTTTGACTGCATTATCAACCTGCCCTGCCACCTTCAATGATTTGTGCACATATACCCCCAGGTTTCTCTGTTCATGCACCCCCTTTAGAATTGTACCATTTTGTTTATATTTCCCCTTCTCATTTTTTCTACCAAAATATATCACTTCACACTTTTCTGCATTAAACTTCATCTGCCACATGTCTGCCCGTTCCACCAGCCTGTCTATGTCTTCCTGAAGTCTATCACTATCCTCCTCACTGTTCACTCCACTTCCAAGTTTTGTGACATCTGCAAATTTTGAAATTGTGCCCTGTATGCCAATGTCCAAGTCATTAATATATATCAAGAAAAGTAATGGTCCTAGAACCGACCCCTGGGGAACACCACTGTATATCTTCCTCCAGTCCGAAAAACAACCGTTCACTACTACTCTCTGTTTCCTGTCACTTAGCCAATTTCGTATCCAGGCTGCCTCTGTCCCTTTTATTCCATGGGCTGCAACTTTGCTGGCAAGCCCATTATGTAGCACTTTGTCGAACGCCTTTTAGAAATCCATGTACACTACGCCAACTGCATTGCCCTCATCAACCCTCTCTGTTATCTCATCAAAAAAATACAATCAAGTTGGTTAAACACGATTTTCCTTTAACAAGTCTGTGCTGGCTTTCCTTAATTAATCCACACCTGTCCAAGTGACTATATTTTTTTGTCCCTGATTACTGTTTTTAAAAGCTTCTCAACTACCGAGGTTAAACTGATTGGCCTGTAGTTGCTGGGTTTATCATTGCTCCCTTTTCTGAACAATGGTGTAATATTTGCAATTCTCCAGTCCTCTGGCACCAACCCCATAATCTATGGAGAATTGGAATATTATGACTAGTACCTCCGCGATTTCCGTCCTCAATTCCCTCGGTATCCTAGGATGCATCCCATCCTGGTGATTTATCTACTTTAAGTACAGCCAGCCTTTCCAATACCCCTATCAATTTATATCTTATCAAGTGTCTCCACTACCTCCTGTCTCACTAGGTCTATGGCAGCATCCTCTTCCTTGGTGACGACAGATGCACATTACTCATTTAGTACCTCAGCCATACCCTCTGCCTCCGTGTAGCTCTCCTTTTTGGTCCATAATCGGCCCCACCCCTCCTCTTACAAACCTTTTACTGCTTATATGCCTATAGAAGACTTTTGGATTACCTTTTTATGTTGGCTGCCATTCTATTCCCATACGCTCTCTTTGCCCCTCTTATTTTCATTTACACTTCTCTGACCTTTCTTTATGTAGCCTATATATCATCGAGGCCTCTTCGTGAATCCCAGAACTTGGAGAAGGTCTGTGTGCTTGACTGACTTTCTGAATTTTCTGGTGGAACCCGTGTTCCAATTTAATGCTCTTTCGAGGATGAAATTTCCACAATGTAAAAAAAAAAATTCATTCCCTGCATCTGGGCGTCACTAGTGAGGCTGTTATTTATTGGCTTCCCATGCTGCCCTTGAAGTTGGTGATGGGCCGCCTTGAACCACTGCAGTCCATCAGTTGAAGGTACACCCACAATTCTGTTGATTAGGGAGTGCGAAGATTTTGGCCCATTTACGATGAAGGAATGGCAAATTTTGAACAAGCACCTGAATATTCTGGCTGCACTCCAAGAATCCCTCATTTATTATAGATTGTAAATTGTTCTTTTCAGCCAGAATACAGGTAACATGCCAACTCTCTCTTGCTCTCTCTCTCTCTCTCTCCTCTCGCGTGGCATTGGGCTCAATAGCAGAGGTACATCCTCTTAATCTCTGTCTCTCTTTCACCTGTTATCTTCGATTTTTTTTTCAAAAAGGACACTGTACTCATCAAAATAATTTGGCAACTATTTGTGTTTGGGGAGCCAAGAGTCGATAGAGCCATGTCTAACTCTCAGCATGCACAAGTGATAGGATGTCTTTCACCGTAATTAATGTCACGGCATAGTGTGTGTGCTTGTTGGCAATAGCACTCTAATACAGAGCTGGATATTTGCTCCAATTTACAGTATGAGAGATCAAGGGAGGGATTAGCTGTGTAAACCTCCTAAAGTGATAGCTGCATCACTTTAACCATCACATGACATCTGAATCTATCCTTGACTTACACTCCCCGCATACAGCTAGTCACAACTGTAACAGACCAGTATCTCTCAACTTTACCCTGTTGTGTTGCTGAGAGTACAGAAAGGCTTGGAAGAATTGCACTGGGAAAGAAAGACTTGCATTTGTACAGTGCTTTTAACAACCTCATGACGTCTCACAGTACTTTACAGCCAATTAAGTACCGTTGAAGTGTAGTCACTGTTGTAATGTAAAAAAACATGGCAGACAATTTGCGCACAGCAAGGTCCCACAAACAGCAATGTGATAATGACCAGATAATCTGTTTTAGTGATGTTAGTTGAGGGAAAGATATTGGCCAGGACACCGTTCTGAACTCCCCTGCTCTTCTTTGAATAATGCTGTGGGATCTTTTGTGTCAACTGGAGGGCAGATAGAGCCTCAGTTTAACGTCTTCTCCAAAAGGTAGCACCTTCAACTGTGCAGCACTCTCTCAGTGCTGCACTGAAGTGCCAGCCAAGATGATGTGCTCAAGTCTCTAGAGAAGGACTTGAACCCTCACCCTTTGACTCAGAGGCAAGAGTGCTACCATTGTGCCAAGGCTGGCATCAGGGCACTAACTGACAAGTCAAGTCTCTAGCCAAGTGGATGATATTATTAGGTGTCTTTTTGTATTTGTGTATCCTGTGGTTGCCATGGCAAGCGATCGCTCTGCAATTAATGGTTTCTACTGTATTTTAACCAAGGGTCAGATTTCCAAAAGGTGGTACTATATGGTTGCAAGTTCCATAGGCAGCATGAATTTTCCATGAAATGCAAGCAACTCTTGTGCTAGTGCTGCAGTCATCGTTTTGTAAAGGACTGTCGAATGATGTTGGGGACACTGTTGATGAGGCTGATGTCATAGGAGGTGGGGTCATACAAGGCCAAGCATTGTACTGATTTTGAATAGAACTAGGGACATTATAATGGTAAAGGACTTCCATCAGAGAATGTTGCAATTAACAGCTTAATCAGTAGAATAGAGGAAGCTGTGATCTAAGTGCACAGTACCTTGAGTACTGTGGCCAGTTCTGGTCAATGAGACACAAGAGAAACTTTAAAGCCCTGGCGGCAGTGTGGAGACGAGCAATGAGGCTGATAGCTGATATCGGAGGTCTGAGTTAAGAGGGAACGCTGCAGAAACTTGGGTTCTCCGGCTGGGAAAGAGGCTCCTGAGAGGTAATCTTCCAGAGCTCTATAAGACAGGTGATCTTAGGAGCTATATAAGGCAGGTGTTTAACTGGGGGACGGCCAATTTTAGTGGGATGAGAACGGATCTGGCTCAGGTAAATTGGAATCAAAGATTGTCAGGCAAAACTATGGTGGAACAATGGGCTGCCTTTAAAGAGGAAATAGTTCAGGTACAGTTGAGGTACATTCCCACTCGGGGGGGGGGAAAGACAGAGCAACTAAAGTCAGGGCTCCCTGAATGACACAGCAGATAGAGAATATGATGAAGCAGAAGAAAAGCGTGGAGGACAGATGTCGGGTTGCAAATACATCCGAGAATATAGCTCTATATAGAAAGGTCAGAGGAGAAGTGAAAAATAAACTAAGAGGGGCAAAGAGAGGGTATGAGATAGAATGGCAGCTAACATAAAAGGTCATCCAAAAGTCTTCTATAGGCACATAAATAGTAAAAGGGTAGAAAGAGGAGGGGAGAGGCCGACTAGGGACCAAAAAGACCTACGCATGGAGGCAGAGGGCATGGCTGAGGTATTTAGCATCTATCTTCATCAAGGAAGAGGATGCTGCCACAGACATAGTGAAGGAGGAGGTAGTGGAGATACTTCATAGGATAAAAATTGATAAAGACGAGGTATTAGAAAGGCTGGCTGTACTTAAAATAGATAATTCACCAGGAATGGATAGGATGCATCCTAGGATGCTGAGAATTGAGGGTGGAAATCACGGAGGGACTGGCCGTAATCCAATCCCCATAGATACGAGCATGGTGCCAGTGGACTGGAGAATTGCAAAAGTTACACCATTGTTCAAAAAAGGGAGCAATGATAAACCCAACAACTACAGGCCAGTCAGTTTAATCATGGTAGTAGGGAAGCTTTTAGAAACAGTAATCAGGGACAAAATGAACAGTTATTTGGATAGGTGTGGATTAATTAAGGAAAGCCAGCATGGATTTGTTAAAGGCAAATCGTGTTTAACCAACTTGATCGTATTTTTTGATGAGGTAACAGAGGGTTGATGAGGGTAATGCGGTTGATGTACATGGATTTCCAAAAGATGTTCGACAAAGTGCCACATAATAGGCTTGCCAGCAAAATTGAAGTCCATGGAATAAAAGGGACAGTGGCAGCCTGGATATGAAATTGGCTAAGTGACAGGAAACAGAGTAGTGATGAACGGTTGTTTTTCAGACTGGAGGAACGTACACCGTGATAATCCCCAGGGGTCGGTTCTGGGACCACTGCTTTTCTGAATATATATTAATGACTTGGATGTGGCTGTACAGGGCACAATTTCAAAATTTGCAGATGACACAAAACTTGGAAGTATAGTGAACAGTGAGGAGGAGAGTGATAGACTTCAAAAGGACATAGACAGGCTGGTGAATGGACGGAGACGTGGCAGATTAAATTTAATGCAGAAAAGTGTGAAGTGATACATTTTGGTAGAAAGAATGAAGAGAGGAAATATAAACGAAAGGGTACAATTCTAAAGGAAGTGCATGGACAGAGAGACCTGGGGTATATGTGCACAAATCGTTAAAGATGGCAGGGCAGGTTGAGAAAGTGGTTAAAAATGCTTACAGGATTCTGCGCTCCATGAATAGAGGTATAGAGTAGTGTGGTGTAGGAAGACTTAATCACTGCTTTCAAAAGGAAATTGGATAAGTACCTGGAAGAAATAAATTACAGGTCAACAGGGAAAGGATGGGGGAGTGGGGCTAGCTGAAGTGCTCTTGCAGAGACCCAACATAGGCTCGACGGGCCGAATGGCCGCCTTCAGTGCTAGAATCATAGAATGGTTACATGATCTTCTAGAGCTATATAAGACAGGCGATCTTCGAGAGCTAGGTAAGACAGGTGATCTAGAGCTACATAAGACAGGTGATCTCAGAGCTATATAAGACAGGTGATCTATAGCTACATAAGACAGGTGATCTAGAGCTACATAAGACAAGTGATCTTCTAGAGCTACATAAGACAGGTGATCTCAGAGCTATATAAGTCATGTGATCTAGAGCTACATAAGACAGGTGATCTAGAGCTATATAAGACAGGTGATCTAGAGCTACATAAGACAGGTGATCTTCTAGAGCTACATAAGACAGGTGATCTAGAGCTACATAAGACAGGTGATCTTCTAGAGCTACATAAGACAGGTGATCTCAGAGCTACATAAGACAGGTGATCTCAGAGCTACATAAGTCAGTTAAGGTTACAGAAAAGATAAATCTGGAATAAATTAAATTGCGAGAGATGGACAAGAACGCACAGGTTCAGGTAAAAGTCAAATTTAGAGCTGATATCAGGAACTTCTGCACACTTGGGATCAGTTCAGAAGCAATTGGAGGCTGAAGTGGGGGGAATTTAGGGTCATTCTGGATGGAGGAATTATGATGGGTCCTCATCTATAATTATCTTGTGAGCTTGTGCCTCTGCTCTCCCAACCTCCACTCGGCTATGGGAGGTCGAACAGAAACCATTGTCACAGTGCACAATGACCAGGGTTGCTGCACCTAAGTACAGAATATGTTCTGTTAACTGAAAGATTCACAGATGGACACTGTACAGTAGAAAGCATTGTGCTTTGTTAGCAATTCGGAAATCGATTTTTCGGCATTCAAATCCAGAATTTTGGAATAACTTTAAGGGCTAGACTTTCAGCACATCATTGCACATTTAGTGTTGAGATTCAGGCTATCGCCCATATTTGCTGAAAAGTGGAAACTAGCAGTGATTATCGCCATTTATCGCCAGTGCAATTTTTGGCATACATGAATGAGCTGTGTCGCCGAGCTTTTATGTATTTTTTTAACTATGATGTCATCCTCGTGCAAAGCCGAGAATAGTGTTTATAATGGAAACTAGTGCCCGATTATGGCCTAGATTATGGCCGAGCGCTACTTTCGGCATTTCACCCACAATTTGCCCAAATGATCGCTGGCCCAAAAAGACGCTGAAGAAAAGCTGCAATCACCCGACCTTAACTCGGCAGTACTCGGCACTACAGACACCATTTTCTAACTCTGAGGATCTGTAGTAAAAGGCTGCTTGAAGTGCTTGTTAGGAGAATCAATTTGGGTGATTTTAAGGGCCTTTGTGACTGTTGCCAATCATCTAATCACATTTGTATTTGTTGAGGACAAATTAGGGGCATTTATAGCGATGAGGCCTGTAATTTCTCTACCAGTATTGGTCACTACTCACATGCTGCAGAATAGAGATGGGAGAAGGTATATTGAAGAGCATTATGTGCCCAATCAAAGAGGTGACAGACTGCTGAGGAGGAGGAGACGTTACACTCAACGCATTTACAGGGGTAAGCAATCATACCTGGACTTGTCTGATAACACGTGCATTAGAAGGCTGCGCTTCCAAAAGGAGGTCATCAGTGAGATATGCCAGCTAATTAAGGGAGATCTGCAGACAACCAGCACTATCTGGACCGCACTGCCTGTTGAGGTTAAGGTGACTGTGGCACTTTCCTACTACTCATTGGGCTCCTTTCAGACCTCTTCCGACAACATTTGCGGTATCTCTTAGCATGCCACACATTGTTGCATTCGACAGGTGACTGAAGCCCTTTACGCACACAGGGTGGACTTTATCAGCTTCCCTATGACCAGGAGGCACAGACCGAGAGGGCTTTGGGTTTCTCGAGAATAGCAAACTTCCCCAAGGTGCAGGGAGCAATAGACTGTACGCACATCACCCTGTGAGCACCTTTACAGGATACAGAGATGTTTTGGAATGGGATTCCACTCCCTGAACGTGCAGTTTGTTGTCCACAAGCAAATAATCATAACAGTAAATGCAAATTTTCCAGGGAGCATCCATGATGCGCACATCTTGCATGAGAGCACTGTCTCTGACCTGTTTAAGAGTCAGCCACAAGGTCACGGTTGGATGCTGGGGGATGAAGGATATGGCCTTGCCAGCTGGCTCATGACCCCCTTGCGTAAGCCCCAGACGGAAGCAGTGAAGAGCTACAACGAAAGCCACATCGCTGCACACTATCGTCGAAAAGACAATTGGATTGCTTAAGCAGTGCTTGAGATGCCTGGACCATTCAGGAGGCAACCTACAATACCACCCTGAGCAGGTCGCTGAGTTCATTGTGGTGTGCTACATGTTGCATAACCTAGCTATCAGGAGAGGACAACAATTGCCAGATGGGACTGTCGGTCCACCTCAGGAGAGAGGGGAGGCGGAGGAGGAGGAGGACAAGGACCTCAGGGAAGACGATCAGCCTGGCAATGAACCCATGCCCCCACCCCTCCCCTGTAACACTGAAAAAGCCCCGTGCTAATTACGCAGCTGCAAAACTCTTGTGTCGGCAGCTCATAAATGAAGGCTTTGCGTGAACTTACATTGGTGACCGTTGCGTTACGTTTCATCCTTGCCTGGCCTGCCCAAGGCCATTGTTTCCAACCATTTTATTGATGTTTTACCTTACGTTATTAGAAGACACTTCACGACACTTGAAAGTTAAATAAAAATGTATAATAATTGAAGACGAAATTTAAAATTTTTCTTAACAAACATAACACCCTCAACCCCCAACAGTCAACACTATTTGTAACACAACAATATAACACCCTCCCACCATCCCCAACAGTGAACATTCAACCATTTTTTTTTTAACAACAACAATATACAGCAGCACCCCCCCTTTACCTGCGGCCACACTTCCCTCCTGCAACATGACCGCCCCCTTGTAGTAACCCCCTGTTTCCCACTAACTCCCCAAGTAATGGGACCGAGACGTCTTGCAGCAGAGCACCTCGAGGCCTGCTGCTGTGGGGGGGGTAACGTCGGCAGAATGACCTCAGTGGCTTGAGAAGAAGACGTTTCCGAAGAAACTTCTTCCAAGTCAGAAGGAAGTTCTTCCACCTGTCTCGCATCTGTCGTAGTGCTTGGTGGTACGGCACCTTGGGGTGCAGTGCCGCCTCCCGAAACTATCGTAAGCCGCAAGGCATGGACAGAGTCGGTCGTTCGCCCCATTGCCACAACTATCCGCTCCATGTCCTCCGTTATTCGTGCGGACAGTGTGGTCATCCCACCAAGTGCCTGGAGGAGCTCTCGACCTATGTCGATGCTCACCCTTGACAGTGAGACCATATCCTTGTTTGGATCTGTTTGTCGCAGCGTGTGCCTACCTCGCCGACCCAATCTCCACGGGGTTGGCATGGGCACCGGACGCCTTGGAGTGGCCTGCTGCAAGCCGCTTGGCCCCGCTGCTTCATCTGTCAATGACGACATGGCCGCAGGTACAACAGATGGGATAGGGTTAGCTTCCTCCTCCTCGGATTCTTGTTCCTCACCCGTGGTGATGAGCACCTGCAGCGGCAAAGGTGTTGGTGCAGGGGCCTCCCTTTGTGTCTGGGGAGCTGCAAAATATAATTGAGGTTATTAGAAGAGAAGGGGAGACATGAGAATGCTTGCGCTGTGCTGACATATGTACGAGGAGCAACACTACTGCAATAAATGTGAACGAGAAACATTACATATGATTAACCTAAGAGTACAGAAGCTGCATGCATAACATTACATCATTCATATATTATGAAATGCCATTAAATTACTTTAAATTACCACTGGTTTACCACTGCTTTACACATGACTCACGTGGCGCAACAACGGGATCTGCACCACCACTGGTGGCAGGACGATTGCGGGTGAGCACTAGTGCTGCGGCACGTTCCTCCAAGTCCGTGAGCGGGTGGAGCTCAGTACGCCCTTCTCCGGTCCCTCTCTGCTCCACCCGATTCTTAGATATCTTCCTCTGCAAACGTGACAAGAACATGGCATAAGCTAATTGACTAGGTACTATTACGGAAACACAACTGGTATTATAATCCACAATTAGTCACCCCACATTCTGTTCATCCATAACTTTAACGTTATATGCTAATACGGTTTGCATCCGCAATGGGTGCATGCTAATAGCATCTAGGTTCAAAGAAAATATGAAATAAGATAGTGTTTAGGAACTAATGCTTGACACCAAACGTCTTGCGTACAATCTCCAGGAAAGGCCCCATCCACGGGCCATGCCATTCGGCGCCTGAGGGGAGGTAGGTGGTTTATTTGAATCGACAGAGGTCCACCAGTGGGGGGGAATCAGGACTGCTGGTGAGCTCGGCAATGACAGGAGTGTAATGGGAGGGGGGGGCACCGTGTCCCTGGGCTGAGCTCGATCTCCGTATGGCCGGAACTAATGTCCCAAAGTGTCCCAGGGCAGACAGTAAGCCAGGGCAGCTCTCCCCTAGTCCAGGCTGGGTCACTGTGAGTGACAGCAGCCGGAGAGACTCTCACAGTCTGGGTAAAGCTGATCGGACCCCTCAGCACTCAGTCATGCCCCCATCCACCAACGTAACCAAAAAGGAGACAGTGCCCAAGTTAAAGACTTGCTCACAGCACACAAAAATTCTCCTTCTAAACTAACGTGGTAGAAATGCCGAATGTTTGCAGTCTGTCTGTTTCCAGTCATTCCTTTAAATAATAATAATTAATACTGTTGATTAAATGAGCAAAATTAGACTTAAAGGGCGCAGGTTCCGGGACCAGTCCAAATCTTAGCAGGGAAGCTACCCAAGATTACCCAGCTTAATTACAATCCGGCAGATTTACATTCTAATTAATTCAGTGCATCATTACAATTTAAAATGTAATAATTTAATACTAACTCTTGCCGAGGCAACCAGGCTATTCCACCTCTTGCGGCATTGCTCTGCCTCACGCCTAACATGGGCCACTGAAGAAACAACGGCAGCGATATCGGCCCATATTTTTTGATGGGTCTGGGTGGGAGGTTTCCCACGCCCACCCCGGGTTAATAGGCCCCACCTACATTTACGAGGACCCCATTCGCCTCATCCGAGAAGGCTTTCGCCCTCCTTCTCCCTGACAGCTCCTCCTGCTGAATACTCATCACTCAACATAGTTCAGTACCACGAATATAGAGACCTCCAAGATTAAGACTATATAAAGTTTATGAAAAACTACTCAAATTATAACTAAATCCTTCAAAATGCTTTACAATGAAAATGATCAACTCCGATGGAATGCTAATCAAACTGCTTGTTCTCTCTCTCTCTCCTTCTCTTTCACTCTTCTGAGCATGCGCAGATGACCCCTGAACTCCCGAATTGCGGGGAAACTTATTTGCTAAAAAAAAGCACGCATGCGCAGAACCGCTGTTGTTATGGATGCCAGCCTTGCACGACTGAATACATTGCCAAAGCCCATTTCACATCGCTAAGGCAAAATAAAAAGGCGAAACAAGCGGTTTTTAAAATGGCCGATATTCCAGCGATCATGTAAAATAAAAAAACACTTAAGGCCGGAAATATCGCCCATTTTTGGGCAATAGCGATCATAGTAGAAAGTCTAGCCCTAAGAATCTAGAGTTTGTAATTGTGTTCTTTGGGGGCAAGAAAACAATGAGCATTTATATAGTGCCTTTTAACATAGGAAAACATCCCAAGGCGCTTCACAGGAGCGTTATGAAACAAAATTTGACACCGAACATAAAGAGGAGATATTAGGGACAGGTGACCAAAAGATTGGTCAAAGATATAAAGAGGTAGGTTTTAAGATACATTTTAAAGGAGGGGAGAGAGGTAGAGAGACAGAGGGGTTTAAAACGGGAGGGAATTCCAGAGCATAGAGCGTCAATAGTTGAAGACACGGCCATCAATGGTGGACAATGGGAGTGGGCGTTACACAATAAAACATGACGGTGGCTATATTTGAACTTGGCTCTTTATTAAGGATGCCTTCTGTTGACTCTCTAACACAAAGAAAAGGCAATTAACCATGAACATAGTCCCCATTTTGAATTGATATGAAAGAAAGGAGCAACAGAGATGCAAGCGGTGACTGATGGGAGAGTCCTGAGCCACAAGAGGAATGTCGAGGCACAGCGTGAGGTTTACAGAGAAACTCCGTGTAAACAAGTATACAATGTAAAAACAATCTCCACGGAGCAAACGGTGAGTTGGAATTGCAGTGTAAGATGGTGTTGAAGCAATGGGTGAGCTTTGTGTTATTTGATAATTAAGAGAAGGACTTAACGTTCTGTCAGCTGATGTTTGTCAGTCAGGCTGCAGAAACCAAAAGCGACATTAATTAAATTAATGACATTGCAGCTGATGTCACAGCTTTGGTTAATTGGTCAATTTGTCATGCGTTTGTTCGGCTGGCATAAATAATTAGAGTTGAGTAATTGAGTCATTTATTACCTGTTGACTATTAAAAATTGTGTTGAAATGCCAGTCATGCATGATGTACACATTTGTCACTTCATGGTTAAGCGATAGAGGATGTCCCTTAAATTTCAATCTCCAGTGACCATCCTGCTGATCCAAACCTCTGAACTTCCTAATCACTGGGCCACCATTCAGGGCAAAGGCACTTTTGCAATTGGCCCTCTGCGTAATCCCAACTCACTTGATTTAGGGTTGGCAACACTAGCTGGACGTTATCCCGGAGGTTTCATCACATGACTCACCGCTCCAACCATTGGGCCGCTCAACACATTCAACCTCGCGGCGCACTGCCTTCCCACACAGACTTAGCATTGGCTGACTGGATCATTCCTGTCTCTCAATCAAACACATTTCTCCTATCTCCAGTATTTTTATAACTAATAAACATAATTCTTCAAAGAAAATGAAAAGAACACGTTGCTAGGGGATTCGATTGTAAAGGGAATAGATGGGCGTTTCTGCGGCCGCAACCGAGACTCCAGGATGGTATGTTGCCTCCCTGGTGCAAGGGTCAAGGATATCTCGGAGCGGGTGCAGGACATTCTGAAAAGGGAGGGTGAACAGCCAGTTGTCGTGGTGCATATAGGTACCAACGATATAGGTAAAAAAAACGGGATGAGGTCCGATGAGACGAATTTAGGGGGCTGGGAGCTAAATTAAAAAGTAGGACCTCAAAAGTAGTAATTTCAGGATTGCTACCAGTGCCACGTGCTAGTCAGAGTAGGAATCACAGGATAGCTCAGATGAATACATGGCTTGAGGAGAGGTGCAGAAGGGAGGGATTCAAATTCCTGGGACATTGGAATCGGTTCTGGGGGAGGTGGGACCAGTACAAATCGGATGGTCTGCACCTGCGCAGGACCAGAACCAATGTCCTAGGGAGAGTGTTTGCTAGTGCTGTTGGGGAGGGGTTAAACTAATATGGCAGGGGGATGGGAACCTATGCAGGGAGACAGAGGGAAGTAAAATGGGGGCAGAAGCAAAAGATAGAAAGGAGAATTATAAAAGTGGAGGGCAGAGAAACCCAAGGCAAAAAACAAAAAGGGCCACATTACAGAAAAATTCTAAAGGGGCAAAATATGTTTAAAAAGACAAGCCTGAAGGCTCTGTGCCTCAATGCGAGGAGTATTCGTAATAAGGTGAACGAATTAACTGCGCAGACAGCAGTTATTAACAAATATGATATAATTGGCATCACGGAGACATGGCTCCAGGTTGACCAAGGCTGGGAACTCAACATCCAGGGGTATTCAACATTGAGGAAGGATAGGCAGGGTGACATTTCTGTTAGAGGAAATTAATGCAATAGCAAGGAGGGACTTTAGCCTGGATGATGTGGAATCGGTATGGGTGGAGCTGCAGAATTCCAAAGGGCAGAAAACGTTATTGGGAGTTGTGTACAGACCACCAAACAGTAGTAGTGAGGTTGGGGACAGCATCAAACAAGAAATAAGGGATGTGTGCAATAAAGATACAACAGTTATCATGGGCGACTCTAATCTACATATTGATTGGGCGAACCAAACTGGTAGCAATGCGGTGGAGGAGGATTTCCTAGAGTGTATTAGGGATGGTTTTCTAGACCAATATGTCGAGGAACCAACTAGAGAGCTGGCCATCCTAGACTGGGTGATGTGCAATGAGAAGGGACTAATTAGCAATCTTGTTGTGCGAGGCCCCTTGGGGAAGAGTGACCATAATATGGTAGAATTCTTTATTAAGATGGAGAGTGACACAGTTAATTCAGAAACGAGGGTCCTGAACTTAAGGAAAGGTAACTTCGATGGTATGAGGCGTGAATTGGCTAGAATAGACTGGCAAAAAGGATACTTTAAAGGGTTGACGGTGTATAAGCAATGGCAAACATTTAAAGATCACATGGATGAACATCAGCAATTGTACATCCCTGTCTGGAGTAAAATTAAAACTGGGAAGGTGGCTCAACCATGGCTAACAAGGGAAATTAAGGATAGTGTTAAAGCCAAGGAAGAGGCATATAAATTGGCTAGAAAAAGTAACAAACCTGAGGACTGGGAGAAATTTAGAATTCAACAGAGGAGGACAAAGGGTTTAATTAAGAGGGGGAAAATAGAGTACGAGAGGAAGCTAGCAGGGAACATAAAAACTGATTGCAAAAGCTTCTATAAATATGTGAAGAGAAAAAGATTAGTGAAGACAAACGTAGGTCCCTTGCAATCGGATTCGGGTGAATTTATAATGGGGAACAAAGAAATGGCAGACCAATTGAACAAATACTTCGGTTCTGTCTTCACGAAGGAAGACACAAATAACCTTCCGAATGTACTAGGGGACAGTGGGTCTAGTGAGAAGGAGGAACTGAAGGATATCCTTATTAGGCAGGAAATTGTGTTGGGGAAATTAGGCAGGAAATTGTGTTAGGGGATTGAAGGCCAATAAATCCCTGGGGCCTGATAGTCTGCATCCCAAAGTACTTAAGGAAGTGGCCCTAGAAATAGTGGATGCATTGGTGATCATTTTCCAACAGTCTATCGACTCTGGATCAGTTCCTATGGACTGGAGGGTAGCTAATGTAACACCACTTTTTAAAAAAGGAGGGAGAGAGAAAACTGGTAATTATAGACCAATTAGCCTGACATCAGTAGTGGGGAAAATGTTGGAATCAATCATTAAGGATGAAATAGCAGCGCATTTGGAAAGCAGTGACAGGATTGGACCAAGTCAGCATGGTTTTATGAAAAGGAAATCATGCTTGACGAATCTTCTGGAATTTTTTGAGGCTGTAACTAGCAGACTGGACAAGGGTGAACCAGTGTATGTGGTGTATTTGGATTTTCAAAAGGCTTTTGACAAGGTCCCGCACAAGAGATTGGTGTGCAAAATCAAAGCGCATGGTACTTTAGCAGGAAGGGGGTACTGAAGTTTCATGTTCAGCCATGAACTCATTGAATGGCGGTGCAGGCTAGAAGGGCTGAATGGCCTGCTCCTGCACCTATTTTCTATGTTTCTTCTATGTCTATGTTTCTACTGGGGGTAATGTATTGACGTGGATAGAGAACTGGTTGGCAGACAGGAAGCAGAGAGTCGGGATAAACGGGTCCTTTTCAGAATGGCAGGCAGTGACTAGTGGACTGCCGCAGGGCTCAGTGCTGGGACCCCAGCTCTTTACAATATACATCAATGATTTAGATGAAGGAATTGAGTGTAATATCTCCAAGTTTGCGGATGACACTAAACTGGGTGGCGGTGTGAGCTGTGAAGAGGACGCTAAGAGGCTGCAGGGTGACTTGGATAGGTTAGGTGAGTGGGCAAATACATGGCAGATGCAGTATAATGTGGATAAATGTGAGGTTATACATTTTGGGGGCAAAAATACGAAGGCAGAATATTATCTGAATGGCGGCAGATTAGGAAAAGGGGAGGTGCAACGAGACCTGGGTGTCATGGTACATCAGTCACTGAAAGTGGGCATGCAGGTACAGCAGGCGATGAAGAAGGCAAATGGTATGTTGGCCTTCATAGCTAGGAGCAGGGAGGTCTTACTGCAGTTGTACAGGGCCTTAGTGAGGCCTCACCTGGAATATTGTGTTCACTTTTTGTCTCCTAATCTGAGGAAGGATGTTCTTGCTATTGAAGGAGTGCAGCGAAGGTTCACCAGACTGATTCCAGGGATGGCTAGACTGTAATATGAGGAGAGACTGGATCAAGTGGGCCTTTATTCACTGGAGTTTAGAAGGATGAGCGGGGATCTCATAGAAATGTATAGGATTCTGACGGGACTGGACAGGTTAGATGCGGGAAGAATGTTCCCGATGTTAGGGAAGTCCAGAATCAGGGGACATAGTCTTAGGATAAGGGGTAGGCCATTTAGGACTGAGATGAGGAGAAACTTCTTCACTCAGAGAGTTGTTAACCTGTGGAATTCCCTGCCGCAGAGAGTTGTTGATGCCAGTTCGTTAGATATATTCAAGAGGGAGTTGGATATGGCCCTTACGGCTAAAGGGATCAAGGGGTATGGAGAGAAAGCAGAAAAGGGGTACTGAGGTGAATGATCAGCCATGATCTTACTGAATGGCGGTGCAGGCTCAAAGGGCTGAATGGCCTACTCCTGCACCTATTTTCTATGTTTCTATGTTTCTATCTTTTAATGTCCCTGTGATTGTTCTCTCGGGTTGTTCACAGCACTGTACTCGAGATTAATCTTTCATTTCTAGGACAATCCTGGAGGGTTGGTAACCCTACTTGATTTCCAGTCACATTCCAACTCGCTCAACTCGGCTGGCATTCACATCCTTGAATTCTGTTGAACTTTAAGTCATGAGCAACTCTCATTCACCTATTGGCCCACTGACAGTTCTGGACCAGAGCAGGTATAGAAACATAGAAATTTACAGCGCAGAAGGAGGCCATTCCGGCCCATCGTGTCCGCGCTGACCGACAAAGAGCCGCACAGCCCTTGCTCAGCAGCCCTAAAGGTTACATATAAACCTATGAACAATGACGGAAAGGCAAAGAGCACCCAGCCCAACCAGTCCGCCTCTCACAACTGCGACACCCCTTATACTGAAAACCTCTACACTCCACCCCAACTGGAGCCATGTGATCTCCTGGGAGAGGCAAAAACCAGATGAAAACCCAGCCCAATTTAGGGAGAAAAAATCTGGGAAATTTCCTCTCCAACCCATCCAGGCGATTGACACTGGTCCAGGAGATCACCCTGGCCGAATTCTATTCCCTGCAGTACTTACCATTATATCTGCGCTATCCAACAAAAGGCCATCCAGTCTAATCCCAATGTGATGAAAATCAAGATGGTAAACTAGTCAAACTCGGCTTAAAATCGGAGGTCATGTTGAATTCGAGCATTAGGATTGCACAGCAAATCAGACAGTGGTTTACTAAAAGTTCAGCAACACCAAGGATCTCTCAGCTGCAGCGTTGCTACAAAGAGGGTTTCAGTGAAACTATCAGAACCATTCCCTCGGGCTGAACAGTTCAGACTGTACTTAATGAAACGAGGCCGAGCCTTTCTTTTCAAACGCGAGCTGCTCCCTGATTGTTTGAAGGATGCGGTCCTGGGCACTTGCCTTGCGTGCTCTGCTCAGCGCCTGTTAGAAGGCCCGCACTCTGTTTGTTTCAAATGATGCGGAGCAGATTTTTATGCACAATGGTAGCGAAGTATGTGATAAATACCGACCAGTACGCAGAGGTAATGAAAGGCCGATCTGAAATGCACGGAGTACTCGTTTCAGCAAAATGCTATTTGTAAATCCGGCTGAAGCAATTCGCAAATGAGGCAGGGTGCATAAGTGAGGGGCGTTGGAGCGAGAGGGAGAGAGCAAGAGAAAGGAAGGAGGAGATGTGAAAACGGGAGGGAAAGGAGAAGAGAGGTTAAGTCCCTGAACAACAGCACGTGGTTATTTTGATTGTCATACCCTGCCCTTCCTGTAATGAGGTTAAGATATTCCGCAGGCTGCTGCATTCTCCCTCTCCTCAGGAAAACACACTCTGGACCAGCTCATTGCACTTCCATCCACTCCGAAGAGGCAAGCACAGGGGATTACAATAATGTAGCATATAAATCTCATTCTAATGGATTATTTTCATATTAATTGATTTTTTGATGCTGTTTTAGAATTATAATATTTCAAAAGGCAATATCTCAATTGCGATAGCTTGTCTGATGTTTGCTATAAAATAATGACATACAATTACAGTATAACCCATTTAATCTGCAGTGAGCTTCTGTTCGCTGCCCACCGCACATAATGCATCAGAGAATAATTACATGGGGCAGCATGGAAATCTTATACAATGGATCAACCCTGTGCACAAGAGGCATATTCAGGCTCTTTGCAGGGCACTGCCACAGTGATATTTCCTTTGTTGAAGTGTAACTCACTGCGACGCATGTCATGGACAGAGTGATGTGCTGGAGAGAATACTGAGCCAGGATTGCAAACTCGATCAATGCTTTAATTCATTTACTGAATCAGAAGGGAAATGTCACCTGCATTAACCCAAATTCATTCTCTGGCAAAATGTCATGAAATAGAGTCACACTTTTCATTTTAAGCAGTGATGAGAGTAAATTCTCAAAGAACGAGAAAAGGCCATTTGGCCCATCAAGGCCATTCTATCCACAGGCCATGGATGATTGACTCAATTATGGATCCTGCTGCTCCTATACCCAAAACGATTCTTCCATGACTTGTAACAGATTTTGACAGCAAGTCGCTGTTTTATCATTGGCAGGTTTGCCAATCCCCCGTGAGGTAGGGTCAGGTCAGCTGGTCGGCGAATGAGCTGGATTTTAGTGAGCTCTACCAAATGTTTCTATAGCTAGGAGTGACCTGGAAGCTGCCATTTCGGAGTTAATTCATTCCCAGTTCTTTGATCAGATTGGCTTGACCCTCTTCTAAAGAGGAGACTGCTCCCACCAGCCAGCTCCAGCTGCAACAGGAATTATATCTGAGATGTAAAGCCAGTTGTTATCTTTCTTTTGTGGACAGTGAGACCGCCTTCTTTCCCCTCCTTTTTAAGATACATTCTCCAGTTCCTCTTTATTTCATGTCATCCCTAGCCAGTCGGAGGAGCAAGTAAGCTGCAGGAGGTGATTGGAGTAACCTGCTGTTGGTAATTTATTGGCAGGATAGGCGCACCAACGTCAGTGTTGTCTCTCAGGCCAGCACTGAGGCATTGACCATGCTCAATCAGCTCTGATGGACGGGCCACATTGTTCGCATGCCCGATACTAGACTCCTGAAACAAGCGCTCTGCTCAGAGCTCCGACACGGCAAGCGAGTCCCAGGAGGGCAGAGAAAATGCTTCAAGGACACCCTCAAAGCCTCCTTGAAATAATGTAACATTCCCACCGTCTTTTGGGAATCCTTGGCCCTAGACAAGGGTACAGGGAATCAGCGTGCCAGGCACTTTATCAATAGGCTATTACAGATCTTTCTTGAAGATGAGAGCAGGTCAGCTCAGCAGGCACAGTGTTGACTGCAAGATTGAAGAAATCCTGTCCACACTGTAACACGTTCATTCTGGTCTTTCCCAGTCTTGAGAGGATACTGCAAGCAGCGTGGTTTGACATGTGCACACTGATCACTCTCTGAGATAAGTAACAACTCGCCTATAAAATAAAGAGGAGCAGCTTCAGTGAATTCCTCCTCTCCCACGGCAACCCTGCAACGTGAGGCTCTGGAACAATTGATGCTCACAGCAGAGTAACTGAATAATTTACTGATGGTGTCACTCAATGATAATGTTAGCTTTACTGTGCTATAAGGTTGAAGACAGACAGAATGTGTCTAAATGAGGTCTCTGTTGGGTTCTGTAGCCCAGAATGGCTGTGACTTGTACTTAACAAAATCTCTCTGCCTCCTTTAATGAGTCTAGGCATGATTAGCTGAGGCATGTGCAGGATGAAGATTGAATGAGGGCCTCGTGGATGTTATTACATAAAATTTACAGCACAGAAACAGGTCATAAAATCATAGAATAGTACAGCACAGAAGGAGACCATTCGGCCCATCGAGTCTGCACCGGCTCTTTCGAAGAGCAATCCATCAGTCCCACTCCCCCGCTCTTTCCCCGTATCCATGCAATTTTTTCTCCTTCAAGTATTTATCCAATTCCCTTTTGAAGGCTACAATTGAATCGGTATCTATCACCCTATCGGGCAGTGGATTCCAAATCCTAACCACTCGTTCCGTAAAAGGTTTTTCCTCCTGTCACCTCTGGTTCTTTTGCCAATCACCTTAAATCTGTGCCCTCTGGTTATCGGCCCTTCAGCCATTGGAAACAACTGCTCTGTATTTACTCTATCTAAACCCTTTGTGATTTTAAACTCCTCTATCAAATCTCCTCTTAGCCTTCTCTGCTCTAAGGAGAACTACCCCAGCTTCCCCAGTCTACCCACGTAACTGTAATCCCTCATCCCTGAAACCATTCTCGTCAATCTCTTCCGTACCCTCTACAAAGTCCTTCTAAAGTGTGATGCCCAGAATTGGACACAATACTCCAGCTGGGGCTGAACTAGTGTTTTGTGTAGGTTTAGCAAAATGTCCTGGGTTTTTGTACTCTATGCCTTTATTAGTAAAGCTCAGGATCTCTCGCGCTTTATTAACTGATTTGTTAACCTGTCTTGCCACCTTCAAAGATTTGTACGCTAGCACCCCCAGGTGTCTCTCTTCGTACACCCCCTTTAAACCTGTACCATTTAGCATGTATTGTCTCTCCTCATTCTTCCTATCGAAATGTCATTCAGCCCAACTGGTCTGTGCCGGTGTTTATGCTCCACACGGGTCTCCACCCATTCTGCTTCATCTAACCCTATCAGCACATCCTCTCTTCCTCTCTCCCTCACTATCTAGCTTCCCCTTAAATGTCTCTGCTATTTGCATCAAGCAGTCCCTGTGGTAGCGAGTTCCACATTCTCACCACTCTGAGTAAAGAAGTTTCTCGGAAATTACGTTTTAGATTTTTAATGACTGTTATATTTATGTCCTCTAGTTTTGGACTCCCCACAAGTACAAGTGTTTTCTCTATGTCTACCCTATCAAATCCTTCATAACTTTAAAGACGATTGGGTCACCCCACAGCCTTCTCTTTGCTAGGGAAGAGTCCCATCCTATCAGACTTTCCTAATAGTTCTAATCCCTCAGTTCTGGTATCATTCCTGTGAATCTTTTTGCACCGTCTCCAGTGCCTCTGTATTCTTTTTATAATATGGAGACTAGGGGCTCAATTTTCCCCAATTATCTGCGCCGTTTTTTTGGCTTGCACCGGTTTTTTTGGAGTAAATTCAAATCCCCAAGTTTCCCTAAAGTTTCTGAGCTAACATAATGCACTTAGGTAGGATTTTTTTAGGCGACGATCTTTTTACCTCATTGGGTCGTAACCTGCCACCCACGCCAATTCTGGCCATTTAAGCAAGTTTGGCCAGCTCCGATTTACTCCAATTTTTCTTAGGATGGCGTATGTGACCACTCTGGAAAAATCTTCTGGGCAGTTAACAAAATCAGCCCAGGTAAGAGAATCAGCATAGAAGATGCAGTTCCACAGCCAGGACAGCAGCGGGAGAGAGAGGGGGAGGCCTTTCAGCCAGGGCTAGCAGCGGCACCGGGCACCAGGAGGAGGGGATAGACTTTTGGCATAAACACTTTAATAATTTAATGCTGGAATGTTGCTGCAATGTGCTTGTGCAGGTTGCTGCGAGCTAGACAAAAAGTGTTGTATGTTTCACTTTCCAGCCTCAGCCCACAGTGTGTCCCTCATTACCCTGGCAACCCGATCTTTTTGGCGCAGATCTTGAGCACCACCCCCAAAGCTAAAGGACAGGCTAGGCGGGGCCAAAATCAACAATTCAAACAGGGAAAGTTGGATTTTTTTTTTGGCCCCCAAAAAATGGGCGTAACTCTTCAAGTAAGCCAAAAAACAGCTTTGGGGAAAGTTGAGCCCTCGAACTGTTGTCTGTGGTATAGGTTTTATACAAGTTTAACATCACATCTCTGATTTTCAATTCTGTTCCTCTAGAAAAAAAAGAGTGTTTTGTTTGAATTGTTTATGGCCTTGTTAACCTGTGTTGCCACTTTTAATGATTTGTAAAGCTATACCCCGAGATCCCTTTGCACCTCTACCCCATTTAGGCTCTTATTTTCCAAGGACTATGTGGCCTCCTTATTCCTCTTACCAAAAGGTAATGGAAAGATAGATATGGGTAGTGCAGTAGATGTCATATACTTGGATTTTCAAAAGGCTTTTGATAAGGTACCGCACGGTCGACTCATGATGAAGGTTAGGGCCTGTGGAGTCAGGGGACCAAATAGTTGAATGGATAGAAAATAGGCTAAAAAGTAGAAAGCAGAGAGTAGGGGTAAAGGGCAGTTATTCAGAGTGGAGTAAGGTAGAAAATGGTGTTCCACAAGGATCAGTGCTGGGACCACTGTTAATCATAATTTACATTAATCATTTGGACTTGAGAAGAAGTAACGCAATATCAAAATTTGCAGATAATACGAAACTGCGAAAGAATGCAACATAATACAAGAAGACTTTAGAAAACTTGTAGTCTGGGCAATTAAGCGGCAAATGAACTTTTAAATAGTTAAATGTGAGGTGCTGCACTTTGGTAGGAATAACAGAAACATCATCTATATCTTAGAAGATATGAAACTGAATGGGGTAGAAGAGCAAAGTGATCGAGGGATACATGTGAACAAGGCAGGTCAGCAAAGCAATTAAAAATGCTAACAAAACACTGGGATTTATTTTGAGGGGTGTAGAATTCAATAGTGAAATTATGTTAAACTTGTATAGGACCTGGTCAGGCTGCACTTCAAGTACTCAATAACAGAGACCTCATTCAGATTGGTGGATTTTGACCAATGAGGGAGCAGTCTTGATCAGGTTCACTGATTCCTGGGATGAGGGGGCTGTTCTATGAGGAGAGATTGAGCAGAATGGGCCTATATTCTCTGCAATTTAGAAGAATGAGAGGTGATCTAACTGGAATGTATAAAGTTCTTCGACACCTTGACGAGGGTAGATGGCGAGGGGCAGTTTCCCCTGGCTGCAGCAGCCAGCGGTCATAGTCTCAGGATAAAGGGTCGGCCATTTAGGACTGAGATGAGGAGAAATTTCTTCACTCGGTGGTGAATCTTTGGAATTCTCTGCCCCCGAGAGCTGTGGGTGCTCAGTCGATGAGTATATTCAAGATTGAGATCAATAGATTTTTGGGCACTAAGGGAATTACGGTATATGGAATAGTGCGGGTAGGTGGAGTTGATGCAAAAGTTCATCCTTGATCTTATTGAATGGCGGAGCAGGCTCGAGGGGCCGTATGACCTCCTCCTGCTCCTAGTTCTTATGTTCTGTGTCTTCCACTTGCGGCAACGATGCAGAGCTTGCAGCGTTCTCTCCTACTCGCCGTGCTGCTTTAGCGGCCCCAGCCAGCCCTCTCCTGGAGCCTGCGTTGGCCCAGGGAATCGTGTCTTTTCAAGCAGGAATTATGTTCTTGAAGCTAATCAAATAAACCTTTTTAAAAAATAAAAGGGGGAGAGAAAGGTGGAGGGAAGAGAAGGAGGTAGAGGACTGCAAGAGAGCGATGACCAAGAAGAAAGAGAGGGCGAGGGAGGAGTACAGCGGTAGGGGAGCGGTAGCGTAGTGGTTATGTTACTGGACTAGTGATCCAGAGATGTGAGTTCTAATCCCACCATGACAGCTGGGGAATTTAAATTCAGTTAATTAAATAAATCTGGAATAAAAAGCGAGTATCAGTAATGACCATGAATTTATCGGGTTGTCGAAAAAAACCCATCTGGTTCATGAATGCCCTTTAGGGAAGGAAATCTGCCTTGCTTACCCAGTCTGGCCTATATGTGACTCCATGTGGTCGTCTGAAATGGCCTAGCCAGCCACTCGGTTGTAACAAACCGCTACAAAAAACAATAACAAGAATAAAACCAGACGGACTACCCAGCATCGACCTCAGCACCGTCTTCGGACTCAACGGCACACCCAGCCCCATCGACCCCGCAAATTCCTCCTGATTAATATCTGGGGACTCCCAAAATTGAGAGAGCTGTCCCACAGTCTAGTCCAGCAAAACAGCCTGACATAGTCATACTCACAGAATCGTACCTTTCAGCCAACGTCCCAGACTCCATCTCCATCCCTGGATATATCCTGTCTCACCGGCAGGACAGACCCACCTGAAGTGGCAGCACCATGGTATTCAGTCGGGAGGGAGAAGCCCTGGGAGTCCTCGAC
The DNA here is from genome assembly GCF_044704955.1 of Pristiophorus japonicus. Classification (NCBI taxonomy): domain Eukaryota; kingdom Metazoa; phylum Chordata; class Chondrichthyes; family Pristiophoridae; genus Pristiophorus; species Pristiophorus japonicus. The sequence continues at coordinate 109,757,213 of NC_091989.1, read as the reverse complement.
AGCACCTCCCAAACCTGCAACCTCTACTACCTGGAAGGACAAGGGCAGCAGACGCATAGGAACACCATCACCTGCACGTTCCCCTCCAAGTCACACACCATCCTGACTTGGAAATATATTCCTTCATAGTCGCTGGGTCAAAATCCTGGAACTCCCTCACTAACAGCACTGTGGGAGTGCCTTCACCACGAGGACTGCAGCGATTCAAGAAGGCGGCTCACCACCACCTTCTCGAGGGCAGTTAGCGATGGGCCTTGCCAGCAGTTTCCACATCCCAGGAACTAAAAAATTTTAAAAATAAAGGGAGGATCAGAAAAAAAGTAAGAACGAACTTGCATTTAGGTAGTATCCTTCATAACTTGTGGTGTCCCAAAACGCATCAGCCATTGACGTGTTGTCGCTGTTTCAATGCAGGGCAACAGCGGCCAATTTGCGCAAAGCACAGTCCCACAAACAGCACTGAGATAAATGACCAAATAATCAGTTTTTGCTGATGTTGCTTGAGGGATGAATGTTGGCCAGGGAGAACTCCCCTGCTCTTCGATATAGAGCCATGGGATCTTTCCATCTGAGAGGGCAGACTGAGCCTTGGTTTAACATTTCATCTGAATGGCGACACTGCTGATAGTGCAGTACTCCCTCAGCCCTGCACTAATGTGTCAACCTAGATTTTGTGCTCAAGTCGCTGGAGTGGGGCTTAAACCCATAGCCTTCTGACTCGGAAGTGAAAGTGCTATCCACTGAGCCAAGGCTGACACCCCTGAGTGAGAAGAGAAGGGCAAAAGCACTGGGGTTTGGGGAAGGGACGAGAGTGGCCGAGGAGGATGGAACATTGCACTTTATTGTGTACGGGAATGGGTGGGAGAACAGTCTTGCATTATTGTGTACGGAGCTTGGTTTATTGCGGAGTTGTATGCAGCTCACTCACTCGTTCAGGACGCATATCTGACCCGCCGCCCCCAGCTCCAAAAGGTTGTATTGATGTGGGGCTGGGAGGGATCAGAGTGCATTACATTGGGAAGGGCAGATGGATCCTGCATGATTCCCTACACAGCACCTTCTCAACCTCAGTGATTGAGGGAGCAGTGACCAAGAAATGGTCTCACCAAGATGCCAGCATGGCTAAAAGCCTCGGCGTGAGATTTTCATATAAGAGTTGATACCACGTGTCCAAATTGTAAACTTAGTAAGTTGTGTCCATCAACTGGGCCACAGGGGACGGCCATTCTTCAATGACCGTCCTGTCCCACTGATGCTCCCACTTCAATTCAACTCATTTTCCTCAGTCATGGTTGAACAACTGAATTGTGTCACGCTATTAACTGCAGAACAAGTGACTTTAGCCAATCAGAAAGCCCCAGAAAGAATATGGGCATTGGCTGAAATATGAAAGCAGCTGGTGCAGACCCTGCCAAAATCTCCAAATTTTCAAAGTTAAAACTTTATCCGCTGCCCCACCATTTGCATCTTAATGATTTAGAAGAATTGACTAACTTGTCATCTGTTATCAATTATTAAAACTCACACTGGCAGCAGGAGCCTGGTAAACTGATTAATTCGAGCGTCATGTACAGAGCTGTGCCTTCCCCAGTCTCTCAGCACTGTAAGCACGCAGGGTACCTATGACTGCCACATTGTAAAAATAGAATTAACACCCTTCAGTGCTGGTGTGTATTTAATCGCTGCGGTTTGTGTTATTTCTCTCTCCCTCTACCAGTCCCTCCCCTCTATCTGTCTCTCTCGGTCTCTGATCTTTCTCCTCCATCAATCTTTCTTTTCTCTCTCCTTGATCTTCCTCTCTTTTCCATTAGTCTCTTTCTGCCCTAGCGAATTAGCTTTTCTCGTTTTTCTTGTCTCGCCACATCTCGCTCGCTCTTCTCCATCAGTCTCTCCTCCACTGATCTCTTGGTTTCTCTGCTATTTCTGCCTCTCATTTCCCTCTATTTTCTCAGCTATTTGTCTATTTCTTTCCCTCCTGCTGATTCTCATTGTTCCATCCTTTTCTGTCATTTTTATTCTTTACTGTTCTGTGTGTCTCAATCCCTGCCATTCTCATCCGCATGTTGCCCCTCGGCGACAACACCCGAAAACACGTCCGGTTCCCCATGTACACTGATAACACTCAGCTCTACCTCCCCACCACCTCTCTCCACCCCTCCACTGTCTCTGATTTGTCACACTGCCTGTCCAATGTCCAGCACTGGATGAGCAGAAATTTCCTCCAACTAAATATTGGGAAGACCAAAGCCATTGTCTTTGGTCCCTGCTACAAAATCTGTTCCCGAGCCACCGATTTCTTCCCTCTGCCCAACAACTGTCTGAAGCTGACCCAGACCGTCCGTAACCTTAGTGTTGTTTTTTGACCCCGAGATGAACTTCCGACCGCAAATCCGCACCATCATCAAGACTGCCCACTTCCACGTCCGTAACATCGCCCGAATCCGTCCCTGCCTCAGCTCATCTGCTGTTGAAACCCTCATCCATGCCTTTTTTATCTCCAGACCTGACTATTCCAATGCTCTCCTGGCCGGCCTCCCACTTTTCACCCTCTGTAAACTTGAGATCATCCAAAGCTCGGCAGCCTATGTTCTAACTCTCACCAAGTCCCGCTCACCCATCACCTCTGTACTCACTGACCTACATTGGCTTCCGATCCAGCAAAGCCTCGATTTTTAAAATTCTCATCCATGTTTTCAAATCCCTCCATGGCCTCACCCCTCCCTATTTCTATAACCTCCTCCAGCCGTACAACCCTCTGAGATCTCTGCGCTCCTCCAATTCTGGCCTCTTGCACAACCCCAATTTTAATTGCTCTACCATTGGCAATTATGCCTTCAGCTGCCGAGGCCCTAACCTCTGGAATTCGCGCCCTAAATCTCTCCACCTCTTTTTATGATGTTTCTTGAAACCTACCTCTTTGAACAAGCTTCTGGTCATCTGTCCTAATATCTCATGTGGCTCGATGTCAAATTTTGTTTGATAACACTCCTGTGAAGCACCTTGGGGTGATTTACTACGTTAATGATGCTTTATAAAGGCAAGTTTTTGTTGTCCTGGCCCTTGAATAAATAGCCATAGACAAGCTGCAGCAAGGTGCCCACCAATAGAAAATAACTAGTCTTGTGTATTTTGTCCTGGGACCTTGCTGGTCATTTGCATGGTCCCCTCGGGTAATAACATTCTAAGTGAATGTTCAATCTAAAACATTTCTACACATACCAGCTTTTGCACTTTGAATCCATGGGGATCTCCTTCAAATAATGACTAATCAAAACTGCTATGAAATGCAACCTGTTGTATGCCTCTCAGATGGTAACTGTGCTGTCTGATGTAATGCAGAACCTTACCCCTCTCGAGAAGCTTCCACGTTTGACCACTGATCTGCACTCAATCAGCTGGGTTGACAGTGGAGGCGTAACAATTCTTCTCTGAATCCCTGGGTTCTGGGAAGGAGCAATTGGCACTAGCTATGTTGGCATTAGTTGAGCATTCTGGATAAAACAAAACTTTGGTGGGACTGCAAAGCAGGTGATTAACGGACCGGTCACCCTCCCTGAAGTCAGTGGGAAGGAAATCGGACGGGGTGTATAATGGGGAGCTGATGCGACAGTGTCCTTTTTGCCCCTGTCAAAGTTGAATTTTACCCCTCACTATCTGGGCTTACATTTAACAAACATTACAAGGTACTCGATGACTATTGCCATCCCATGGGGTGGTGTATCAGCATGTAGCGCCACCTCCTGCTGAGGAGGAGTAAGAACCGGGGGAGGGGGGGAGTGAAATCCATTTGGCATCAGAGCCTTTTGTTAATGGACAATGTCAAACCATTCACAGAGCCACCGCCAGTACGCGAGAGGAATCAAGTGCCAAAATCCAGAAATTTACAGTACATCACTGTAGACACAAGCCGAGAAACTTCCCTCGGTAATGTCAGTGGGTGAACATTTAACATGCCTTTTCTCCACTCCACCGGCTATTTTAACACTTCTATTAATCCATTTATTTTAAAGGGATTATCACTTCCGCTACAATAACAGGCAGAGGAATGTTAAGTGTCTGACCTCTGATACCGGCTGAAGTTGTTTAAAGACGACTGACAATTGCCAATGTCAGTTTGAATGTATGGAGAATTTCTTTTGGATTAGTTAAGCCATTCCAGTAAAACAGATTGTCTGACATTGGAGGTCATATTTGCAAAGCAGATATCTAATACCTATCTACCCTTACTTTCAGCACCCAGACAATGCTCGGCAAAATCAGAACAATTAGGCCATGCACCAAAAGAAGTGCAGAATTACTGAATGAAACAGGATTTGTTAATTCTGAACTTCCATAGGTGGCTGGGCTAATCTTTCAAACACACAAATAGATGGCTGGGGTGGTTCCACAACCCGGCACCTTCTGTGGGGAGCAGTTGCCAACGCAGTGAATTGCAGGAGCACACACCCTCATTTTCTATTCACTAAAATTAATGAAGAGAAAATCAAGGGCTACACACCTGCCATCCCCCTGTTGTGAGCGCCCCGCCCCCTGTTGTGAGCGCCCCGCCCCCTGTGATTCTTAATGACTCAAGAATCTGGTAACTGTAAACTCACTCAGGTGCAACCTGATCCATCTTTATTCCAGCCCAAAATCCGTACCTCCACGGCCGAGGCTTCATGTGGCGGTCGGAAGAGAGGGCTGTGGCTGGTGAGGTGACCAGGGTCAGGGACCTGCTCGATGGCGGAGGAGCGGGCTGGATGGCGCCAGTCACGCTGGCGCGGCGCCTAAATTCTGCCAACGTCCGCCGCGCGGCCGATGCCATCGAGTCGCTAAAAACAGCTCTGGGCCCTGACTCCGTTAGGTGTATCGAGGAGGCTCAAGCACGTGGGGAGATCCCGTCCGAACTGACCCCCGTCCGGACGGAATTCCTCATCGGCGCCAAACCCCGGAACCTCCCTCGGGGGCCGGCGCCTCACAACTTGAGCCGCCTCGGGGAAATCCCCTCCGTGCCTTTCAGTTCCGCGCGGAGGGGTTTCCTGTACGGGCTGCTCCTGCACACCCTCAACTTTGCCATCCTCGCCGGCCGTCCGGACACGCCATGGCGTACCATCTTGCCGTCCGGAGGAGGCGGGGGTCCCCGATGGAGGGCACTCTACGCAGGGGTCCTCCCACTATTCATCGGGGACTTGGCCTGGAGGGTGGTGCACGGAGCAGTGCCGTGCAACAAATTTTTAAGCCGGTTCACGGACTCCCAGGCCGCCTGCAATTTCTGCGGTCTGGAGGAGTCCGTGTTCCATGTTTTTATTGAGTGCACGAGGTTGCAGCCCCTGTTCCATTATTTGAAGGGGCTGCTCCTGAAATTCTGGCTGCACTTCAGTCCCACCCTCCTGATCTTTGGGCACCCTGTGCGGAGGGGAGCGGGTAGGTCCGAAGGCCTCCTCGTAGGACTGCTCCTGGGCACGGCCAAGGGTGCCATCAGCCGGTCCAGGCAGCGGGCGGTCGAGGGGGTCGTTCAACCTGACTGCCTGCCTCTCTTCCGCTCTTACATCCGGTCCAGGGTGTCCTTGGAGATGGAGCACGCGGTGTCCACCGGTACGCTCGCGGCCTTCCGCGAGAGGTGGGCACCGGAGGGACTGGAGTGCATCATCACGCCCGGCAACCAAATTTTAATTTGATTTTACGTTTTAAAGTTAATTTGTTTTAATTGCCGGTGCTTTTAGTGTCCCCTTCCCTTTTATAGGGGGCACTGGGGAAAAATTGTGATTTTAGTGCCCAAAAAAAAAAAAACAAAAAAAAAAAGAAAAAACAAAAAAAAAACACAAAAAAAGGGGGGAAAAAAAAATGGGCCTTGTAAATGTCTGGAGTGTCACCCAGGTCGGGTGGCACAGTTTAATGTTTATGTTTTCGCAGGTAGACTCTAAAAGAGTTTCCAGCCCAAGAGTGCCAGTGTGACAAAGACAAGTGGCTTATATGCAGGTGACCAAGCACACATGCCACATGCGTACAGCCCGATGACCTCCGACCGCGGCGCCCTCTGGTGTCTGGTGACCCCCAAGCATTAATACATAACAACATCCCCCTTTTAAAATCTTAACAGTCTTTTTACAAATTAAGACGGTCTGGGCATTCCTCTCACGAGTTGATCGTCTCAGTTCAACTTTGGCTCTGGGCGAGCGTTCTGAGTCCGTTGAGACTGAGGGCTGAGTAGTCGATCTGATGGGAGTGGTCATGACCACATCAGAGACTGAAGGTTCAGAGTCAGTAATGTCAGCAGAGTCCTCTGATGAGTGAACAATGGTTGGTTTGTCACTGACTGCATCTTCCTCACTTGGTTCCAGTATATCTGTGTGCCGCAGTTTAACCTGGTCAAGGTGTTTCCTGCGTTTTTGCCCATTCTTGAGCACGCCAATAAACATTCTGTTACCCTCCTTGGCTGTAACAGTGCCGGTGATCCACTTTGGACCTTGACCATAGTTCAATACATAAACCGTATCGTTGACCGAGATGTCACGTGACACGGCAACACGATCATGACACCATCGCTGACTTTGATGTCTGTTTTCAACACGATCATTCAATTCAGGATGAACAAGAGAAAGTCTGGTCTTGAGAATTCTCCATCAGTAGTTCAGCAGGAGGAACCCCAATAAGCATATGAGGTCTTGACCTGTAACTGAGCATTATACATTGTTATGTATTAATGCTTGGGGGTCACCAGACACCAGAGGGCGCTGCGGTCGGAGGTCATCGGGCTGTACGCATGTGGCATGTGATCCATTTCTAGTTCAAAACGAAGACCAAACAGGTACTGGTGCATTTATTTTACCCCATACACACAGGCCAAAGCTTCTTTCTCTATCATACTATAAGCTCTTTCCGCTTTAGACAGACTTCTCGAAGCATACGCAACAGGTTGTAGCTTGCCCGATTCATTTGCTTGTTGGAGTATGCAGCCAACCCGATATGATGAAACATCACAGGCCAATACAAGACGCTTACACGGATCATAATGAACAAGCAACCTGTTTTAACATAGCAGATTCCTGGCTTTCTCAAAGGCTCTATCTTGAGACGCACCCCAGGCACAGTTGTCGCCTTTTCTTAGTAACACATGCAGTGGCTCTAGTAAAGTGCTCAATCTGGGTAAGAAATAACCAAAGTAGTTGAGTAGCCCAAGGAACGAACGCAGCTGTGTCACATTCTGAGGCTTTGTGCATTTTTGATGGCCTCGGATTTTGAATCGGTAGGCCTGATGCCAGCAGCAGCAAGCTTCCGCCCCAGGAATTTGACTTCAGGTGCCACGAATGCACACTTCGAGCGTTTCAGCCTGTGTCCCACTTTGTCCAGATGCTGTAGGACTTCTTCAAGATTGTTCAGATATTCAGCAGTGTCGCGACCTGTGACCAGAATGTCACCTTGAAACACCGACAGTTCTAGGAACGGACTTCAGTAAACTCTCCATATTCCTCTGAAATATGGCTGCAGCCGAACGAATCCCAAAGGAACACCTGTTGTAGACGAACAGTCCTTTATGAGTGTTGATGCAGGTGAGTTTCTTCGAAGTGTTGACAAGCTCCTGGGTCAGATCCAGTTTTGTGAATGAATTTCCACCAGCTAGCTTGGCGAACAGGTCGGTAACGGATACTAATTCTGTTTCGAAAATCAGTTAATCGTAACCTTGTAGTCTCCACAAATCCTGACAGTGCCATCACTCTTCAACACAGGAACAATGGGACTAGCCCACTCGTTAAACTTGACCAGTGATATGATCTTTTCGCGCTGGAGTCTGTCGAGCTCGATTTCAACCTTCTCCCTCATCATGTATGGAACAGACCGAGCTTTATGATAGACAGGCCTTGCATTGGAGTCCAGGTGAATCTGCACCTTGGCTCCCGTAAAATTACCAATGCCCGGTTCAAACAAAGAAGGAAACTTTTTTAATACTTGAGCACACGAAGTATCATCCACCGAGACAACATCTTGACATCATTCCAGTTCAGCTTGATTTTCTCGTGCCAATTCCTGCCGAACAGGGTTAGACCATTACCTGGGACGATCCATAATGGTAGCTCGTGAACCGCACCGTCATATGACACCTCGATTGCTGCACTGCCGAGCACCGGTATGAGTTCCTCGGTGTAAGTACGCAACCTGGCATTGATTGGACTCAGCTTCGGTTTCGCAGCCTTAGTGTCCCACAGCTTGTCGAATGTCTTTTGGCTCATTATCGATTGGCCCTCACCCATGTCCAGCTCCATTGATACAGGCACGCCATTTAGCTTCACATTAACGACTATCGGCTGGCTCTTGCTGGCTCTTGCTCAGGAACGAATACATTCCATTCACTTCCTCCTCGGATTGCATATCCGGGCCATCACTGAACTGGTCCTCATCAACCATGTGGTGAGCCGCACCACGCTTGCTCCGTTGTGGACACATCCTGTGAAGATGCCCCACTTTCGAACATCCATTGCATGAGTATTATCTAAACCGACACTGTTGAGGCCGATGATTGCCCCCACAATGCCAACATGGTGAAATCTGGATCGAACCAGTTGGCGGGCTCTGAGCAGCGGCAGGTTTTGCGTAAACAGCTCTGCCTGAAGGTGACGCCATCTTGTTTACAGTACTTGCCGTGGAACTCTGACTCGTCGATGATATCTGCCTCAAATTATCATCCGTCGTCATGCAAGCCTGGGCAGTCGCGATGGTATTTTTCAAATCCAGTGTCTCTGCAGCCAACAGCTTCCTGAGGATCGCATCATGGCTGATGCCTATCACGAAGACATCACGCAGCATGTCTTCCAGCATGTTCCCGAACTTACCCGGCTCAGCAAGACATTGCAGGTCGGCGACACATCCCGACACGTCCTGGCCCTCAGCACGAACATGCATGTAGAAACAGTAGCGTGATATGATGATCACCCCTTTTGGCTTCAGATGGTTACCCACCAACGTACACAATTCCTCAGACCATTTTTCCGCCGGACGTACAGGCAAGACAAGATTCTTCATGAGGCCATAAATTTTTGGACCAGAAACGGTGAGGAGAACTGCAGTGCGCTTAGCTGCATAGGCCTCTGCCTCCAAGCCGTTGGCCACAAAATACTAATCCAGGCAGTTGACAAAATCCGCCCAATCCTCGCTCTCCACGAATCTCTTCAGGATTCCAACATTGCCCATTGTGCATGCGAAGGTTCTTAAATTACGTCGTCGCCAATTGTAATGACTCGAGTCTGGTTACTGTAAACTCAGGTGCACCTGATCCATCTTTATTCCAGCCCAAGAGTGCCAGCGTGACAAAAACACCCAGCTTATATACAGGTGACCAAGCACACATGCCACATGCGTACAGTCCGATGATCTCTGACCGCGGCGCTATCTGGTGTCTGGTGACCCCTAAATTTAATACATAACAGTGCCGCTCCCTGTGAACGTATCGCTCCCTGTGAGCACGTCGCCCCCTGTGAGTGCCGCCCCCTGTGAATGTGCCGCTCTCTGTTGGGAGCACTGGATTGTAGGTTCAATCTTGCTGTGAAATCACATTACCTTTCCTTACAGCTTCTGTGGGGAAGGGCTTATTATGTCATTAATTTGCATCTGAGTCCGTGTAACTAAATTATATTTACTTTAAAGGTATTTTTCCATCAACTCTAAACTGGTTTGTTTATAAAACTATCCTTTGCCTTATAACAAAATGTGCCTTGCATTGATCCCGCACTCCCTAAGTTGGCATTTTAATTATTTGGTTTTATTTCCTCTTCTCGATTTGCTGAACATGAGCTGGGATTGTGCACAGCTCCTGATCACATAAATGGGGAAGGGTGGAATTTGAGAATTCACACCAACGATGTGTTATTGTATTTCAGCAAGACGATAAAAAAGGGAATAGGCTTTTATATCAGTCCTTGCAATGTGAAACAAGATCTATAGACTGCAAAGTAAAACACACACTGCACTTTCTAATGGGGTCTATAAACTTCAGAGTAAAATATTCATCAGTGTAAACCCCAATAAGGACAATAGACTGTGATGTAAAATGCTCATCATCACACACACTTGCACACATACCCACCCTGCTGGGTCTGCTGAATGCATGTAAAAGATTCATCAGAGCATTGGGTTAGATGTGAGGGTGTCCTCAAGCAAGTGTGATTGGGTTAGATATAAGGGAATGTTTGAAAAAGTGTGATTGGGTTAGTGTGAGGGAATCATTGAGTGAATGAGGTGGATTTATGGATTAGACACTGGACTGAAATAACGACATTCGAGCTGCTGTACATGGTTTTAAGATGTTCTTTTGCACTTTTTAATTTGCACTTTGGGTAGGTAGAGGTTTTTAAATCAATCATTCTCACTGATGAGGAAATCTTCTAATAAGTGTGATTGGGCTAGCTGTGAGGGGATCATTGATTGTGATTGGATTAGATGTGAGAAATCATTGCGATTGGATTAGATTTGAGGGAATGATTGATTATGATTGGATTAGATGTGAGGCAATGATTGTAATTGGATTAGATGTGAGGCAATGATTGTAATTGGATTAGATGTGAGGCAATGATTGTGATTGGATTAGATGTGAGGGAATCATCTTACTGTTGTCTCTATGGTAGTAGTGCTTAATGGAATTATCTGGGATTGGTCAGTCAAGGATCTACCCTTTTCCCCCTCCTATTTCTTATCTACATTATGTCCCTCGGCGACATCATCCGGAAACACAGCGTCAGTTTCCACATGTACGCTGACGACATCCAGCTCTACCTATCCACCACCTCTCTCGGCCCCTCCACTGTCTCGAAATTGTCAGACTGCTTGTCTGACATCCAGTACTGGATGGGCAGAAATTTCCTCCAATTAAATATTGGGAAGCCCGAAGCCATTGGGCTGGATTTTCCCGGGTCCCACCCGCACCGTGCCTGATCCCGAGCCCCAGGATCTCCAGCCACCTGCAGTAAAACCGGCAAAGTAGGCTAACGTAGAGGCTTCAGGCCTCATTATCATATGTAAATTGCCACCCCGCCCCGGCAGTGGGTAGGCAGCCACCCCCGCAGTCCCGCCTGAGTGAAATGTGAAAGTGGACGGGTTGGGATCGGGTTTACATTTTTGCAACTCTCACCCCCCTCCGCCTCCAACCCACCCACACTTACCTCAGAAAATTCCGGACCTTGTCTTTGGTTCCCACCACAAACTCTGTTCCTGCGCCACCGACTTCGTCCATTTCCCTGGCAACCATCTGAGGCTGAACGAAACTGTCCACAATCTTGGCGTTGTATTTGACCCCGAAATGAGCTTCTGACCACAAATCTGCTCCATCACCAAGACCCCTTACTTCCACCTCCGTAATATAGCCTGCCTCCATCCCTGCCTCAGCTCATCCTTGTTCCCGTTGTTACCTCTAGACTTGACTATTCCAATGCACTCCTGTCCATCCTCCCATTTTCCACCCTACATAAACTTAAGCTAATCCAAAACTCAGCTGCATGTATCCTAACTCTCCAAATCCCATTCACCCATCACCCCTGTGCTTGCTGGCCTACATTGGCTCCCAGTCCGGCAACGCCTCGATTTTTTTACAATTCCAATCCTTGTTTTCAAATCCCTCCATGGCCTCGCCCCTCCCTTGCTCTGTAACCTTCTCCAGCCCTACAACCCTCATATATCTGTGCTGCTCCAATTCTAACCTCTTGCACATCCCCAATTTGAATCACTGCACCATTGGTGGTCGTACCTTCTGTTGCCTCGGCCCCAAGCTCTGGAACTCCCTCCTTAAACCTCTCCGCCTCTCTACCTTTCTTTCCTCCTTTAAGATGCTCCTTAAAACCTACCTCATCTGCCCTAATATCTCCTTATGTGGCTCGGTGTCAAATTTTGTTTTGTAACGCTCCTGTGAAGCTCCTTGGGTCATTTTACTACATTAGGTCGCTATATACATACAAGTTGTTTGTTGCTTTTGTGCTTATATTGTTATTAAGCTTAGTGAGACAGGTGCATGTATTTGCCCCCAATTAGTGTGCTTTACTACACTGTGAGATCATATCTATTGCTAATGCAGGGTTTGCAGAATGAAGTCAGAGTATAGATTTGATATACAATATGTGGAAACATGGTAAAAATCACAACAAGCCCAAATGACTATCTGTGACTACCTCTTCAGGTCTCCAGTGAAGATAAGAGCAATTCTCTTTGACAGTTGAAAATAGGTGGATGTTTCTACCAAAGAAAGCTCGAAAGAATTAGCCAGGAAGACATCTTCAGTGAGCCCATTGTATTTGGCTAAACAATATCTCATATATCCAGCCTGAGAAGTTAATTATTGTTATTCATAGGTGGCATGCTGAGATCAATGGGATGTTCATGTACCTTAAATATAGGAGGCTACCTTCACCCCTGCAGTGGCCATTCACATCAATTCTTCCACTAGCAGCAAGGGGGCACACGAGAGAGTTCATGTCTCCTGAATCACAGTCTAACTTGCAGAAAATAGAAAGCAAATCTATTGTCCCGAACCCATAGTCTTTCCAAAACATTTAATTCCATCCCCCGGAACTGAAAGCCCTGAACAAGTGGCAGCTCAGTCAGCCCTTTTGGCAAAAGGGACCATCAGTTTTATTTCATTCACACAGCATAGACTGAGTACAATAAAAACAGAAAATTCTGGAAATCTCAGCGGGCCAGGCAGCATCTGTGGAGAGAGAACCAGAGTTTAATATTTCAGGTCTATGACCCTTCGGCAGAACATAGACTGAGTGCCGCCCACTAAAGGAAAGTGGGAAAGTTTAACCCTCCTTACAATGGTTGCAAAGCATTCTCCTGAACATTTTGCATATTTTATTCTATTTCCGTGTTTATGTTAATGACATCATCGGGAGCAACTCTCTGGGGAGAGCCTGCTGTTTACAATTGTTTGATTGACTTACAATTACAATTACGTGTCTGGCGATTTCTGATCACTTTAGATGCTGTGTGATACATTGTTGATCACTCCAACACTTTCAATGCAGTTGAGAACTTGCTTTGTAACAGCCTGTGTTTTCTTTCAGTTACCTAGACAGCTTAGAGCGGATCGGAGGGAGTGATTATCAGCCCACAGAGCAGGATATCCTCCGAACCAGGGTGAAGACTACCGGCATCGTAGAAACTCACTTTACATTCAAAAACCTCCATTTCAGGTGAGTCCATTTAAACCGAGCAGAATCACACCTCCCCACATAGGAGGGTTTCTTCCCATCATATCAATAAATAATTAACCAAGCAAGTGCAACTGGATTAGATATGAGGGAATCATTAGTGTGATAGTGTTTGATGTGATAGGTTGAATATTATAATAAATATAAATGCAACATGTAATAGGCCTTCTGCTGTTGCCTCGATGATACAATACTGTCATCATCATCATAGGCGGTCCTTCGAACAAGGATGACTTGCTTCCACGAGAGTTCACAGTGCTTAATAGAATTACCTTTCCTTCCCCTCCCCACCCAGGATCTCCACCCGTCATGTACAGACATCATTTACAGACCAGAATCGCCACCTTCCCCACAGACAGGGAGTTTCTTTCATGCATGCTTGACAAATCTTCTGGAATTTTTTGAGGATGTAACTAGTAGAGTGGATAAGGGAGAACCAGTGGATGTGGTGTGTTTGGACTTTCAAAAGGCTCTTGACAAGGTCCCACACAAGAGATTAGTGCGCAAAATTAAGGCACATGGTATTGGGGGTAATGTATTGACATGGATAGAGAACTGGTTGGCAGACAGGAAGCAAAGAGTGGCAGGCAGTGACTAGTGGGTTACCGAAGGTTCAGTGCTGGGACCCCAGCTATTTACAATATACACTAATGATTTGGATGAAGGAATTGAATGTAATATCTCCAAGTTTGCAGATGACACTAAGCTGGGTGGCAGTGCGAGCTGTGAGGAGGATGCTAGGAGGCTGCAGGGGAACTTGGACAGGTCAGGTGAATGGGCAAATGCATGGCAGATGCAGTATAATGTGGATAAATGTGAGGTTATCCACTTTGGTTGCAAAAATAGGAAGGCAGCTTATTATCTGAATGGTGACAGATTAGTAAAAGGGGAGGTGCAACGAGACCTGGGTGTCATGGTACATCAGTCATTGAAGGTAGGCATGCAGGTACAGCAGGCGGTGAAGAAGGCAAATGGAATGCTGGTCTTCATAGCGAGGGGATTTGAGTATAGGAGCATGGAGGTCTTACTGCAGTTGTACAGGGCCTTGGTGAGACCACACCTTGAGTATTGTGTGCAGTTGTGGTCTCCTAATCTGAGGAAGGACATTCTTGCTATTGAGGGAGTGCAGCGAAGGTTCACCAGACTGATTTCCGGGATGACAGGACTGACATATGAAGAAAGACTGGATCAACTAGGCTTGTATTCACTGGAGTTTAGAAGAATGAGAGGGGATCTCATAGAAACATGTAAAATTCTGATGGGATTGGACAGGTTAGATGCAGGAAGAATGTTCCCAATGTTGGGGAAGTCCAGATCCAGGGATCACAGTTTAAGGATAAGGGGTAAGCCATTTAGGACCGAGATGAGGAAAACTTCTTCACTCAGAGAATTGTGAACCTGTGGCATTCTCTACCAGAGAAAGTTGTTGATGCCAGTTCGTTAGAGATATTCAAAAGGGAGTTAGATGTGGCCCTTACAGCTAAAGGGATCAAGGGGTATGGAGAGAAAGCAGGAATGGGGTACTGAAGTTGCATGATCAGCCATGATCATATTAAATGGTGGTGCAGGCTCGAAGGGCCGAATGGCCTACTCCTGCACCTATTTTCTATGTTTCATAGATCAGTGACAGTCAAGAATTCACCAACTCTACATATAACCACATTGTACAAGTTGCAATTACTGGGTATAACCAGTTCAAATGTGTTTAAATGGTTTTATTTATAGTAAAGGGATCACTCAGAACTTTTGAATCCTCACAGCCGAGGATAATGCACAGAACACAAATAATATGCCCATTAGAACCCAAATGTGAATGTGCCCGTTTGTGAGGTGGTCACCATTGACGCTGCCTCAGCGTGTGGGCAAAACACACATCCAAGACTAGACGTCAGACCGGCAGTCTGACAGCACAGAGGCAGTGAAGGGGCCGAGAGGGGTGGTGGCCAGGTAGAGCTGAACGTCAACATTGGAAGCTGTCTCCATATTTTTTGGATGATGTCACCGAGGGGAAGTTGTAGATGAGGAAGAAGATGGGGGGGTGCGGGCAAGGATAGATTGTGGAGGGACTCCAGAGGTAACAGTCGGGAGCAGGAAATTAAACCAGTGCTGAGGTTTTTGTAATAATCCAACATCATGCCCATTTTAATTCCCCTGCCCATAGATTACTAGATTTATTCAATTTTACAACTTATCATGGTGGAATTTGACCTCCGACCTCTGGGTAGCTAATCCAGTACCCTATCCCAGTAACTCACAATCCATCTGCATTCCACAACAGGGAGTCCCAACATATTATAGAACCACTTCACGTCGAAACATGGAAGTGTCGGACCAGGCTCTGGGGGTCCAGGCCTCGGGGGTGGGGGGGGGGGTCCAAGCAATGGGAGAGGTTTGTTTCAGACTGTTCCCCATCCCCAGGGTGTAGTTTGCATTTCAAAAGGTTTTTCATTTCACTAAGTGACTGATTGTAAAGTGTGATTATGGAATTTTCTGAGACCGTTCGAGATACCTGCAGATTGGAGATCCTGCAGTTCCCGGGAGTTGATAGCAGGTGGTTTTCATCAATTAGCCTGCGTGGGTGCTGATAGACTGCGGTGTTTGAATCATTAACCTTTTCAAGGACTGCCAGTGGTTTAACATAAAAGATTAAAATTTTAAAAAAAATTTCAAAGCTATATTATTTAATGTAAAACAAAGAAATAACATGTAACTGACGCAGACCAGATCAGTATAATTACATAAACCATTTGAAACACAGACTTAACAGAGCCTTATAAACAAGGGGTTAGTTCACTGTACCCAGACTGGAGCCCAGCACTCCCTGCCCATGCTCGTGCCCTCTAATCTTTATCGAGGCTAATACCCTGCACCCAAGTTAATATTCAATGCCCCCTGCCTTGTACCCAGGCTAAGCCAGTGACGAGCAACTACCTATTGTCCTCTACCAAGTAGCAGTACCCTGGAACCTGTACAGAGATCTGTATTTGGTAATCTGACTCGTACCCACGCCCTTGTATCTAGACCTATATCCCGCACTTAATACCACGCTCCTGGACACAGTATGTAGGCTACTGTATATTGTGTACGCAGACTCACAGATTCTGGTATATAACTGGGACAGGGTGATTTACCTCTGCAGACCATTTATCAGGGTTTGTTCCCATGTGACTTGTATCCCTATGTGGTACATATTGGGATTACACCTATGTGTTATATATCAGAGTAATTTGATTGTTGTATTTCCGGGGGTTAGGCCCATGTAGCTATATATTTTGGGTTAGCCAAGTGCATGAGGGACTTTGGCTCCTGTGGGTATAATATCGGAAGGAGGAGCTAGTCCCTACACAGAGTATATATTGCAGGGTTATTCCTGCATAACATTGATCGGTAGCGGGAGAGGGGGGTTACCAATCGGTAATGGTAACCAAGCTGATCTTCAACATCACAAGATCTCACCTACGTGCTCTGCCTTCTGCCAGCTCCCATTGCTGTCACCCGCCCTTTCGGCACATTCACTTCACGGCCCCATTGTCTCCGTTATGGCCCTGCGTGTGGTCCTTTCCCACGTGGCACTCACTACATCACCTTCCAACGTGCCAATCTCCTGCCATATGCTCACCCATAAACAAGGGCCATTCTCTCATTGCTCCTGGGTGCTACCACCATCCTCCTTGCAAATGCTCCAGCCTCTACTTCTGTGCCTTTTGTCAGTAAGTAACTGTGACCTATAAACTAGTGTCTTAAAATCTCCAATTGGTGAAGATGTATTGGAATGGCTAGAAGAGATGGACATAGAATTACATAGAGTGTACAGTCCAGATACAGGCCATTCAGCCCAACTATAGCCCGGTGTTTATGCTCCCCACATGGGCCGGCTGGAGAAGGTGGACGCTGTCTGTTTACTTGGTGGAAAATGAAATCCAAGTCACAATAGATCAGATTTTCAGCTGCTTGAAACGACTTGAAATACTGACCAGCAAAAAGCCTCCAAACAGACAGCAGAACGTCAAATTCCGAGAGCATCAACTGAAACTCCTCCCACCCTTCTTCATCTCACCCAATCAGCATAACCTTCTAGTCCTTTCTCCCTCACGTGCTTTCTAGCTTCCCCTTAAATGCATCTATGCAATTTGCCTCAACTACACAATGTAGTAGCGAGTTCCACATTCTAACCACTCTCTGGGTAAAGAAGTTTCTCCTGAATTCCTTATTGGATTTATTAGTGACTGTCTTATATTTATGACACTTGGTTTTGGCTTCCCCCACAAGCAGAAACATTTTCTCGACATTTACCCTATGTATGTTGGGTCCTGCCCCCAAAATGGTCTATAACTGGCTGCTACAAGGAACAGACATCTCACTGTAACTGGCTAGTCCTGCCTGTCAGGATGTGAACGGTCTGTGCTCACTGCCTCCTGCCTGTCGGATAGTGAATGGTCTGTGCTCACTGCTTCCTCAGCCAAGGCCACAAACTTGGCATTAAGGTAGTTGCAGCCACAAGGACACATTCCACTTCTCCATGCAGGACTGCAGGGGCATCACCACCACATCTTCTCTGGGCTTTCAGTCTCAGGGACAATGAATTATAGAAGGAAGGCTGGATGTTGTGATCCTGATCTGTCAGTGCCACATCCCGATAGCTGAATGAGAAAATCCCACAGGTTTGTCAGTCACCGAGTCTTAATTTTAAAAAACTGTTATTTTCTTCACAGGCTGTTTGATGTGGGAGGTCAAAGGTCGGAGAGAAAGAAGTGGATTCATTGCTTTGAAGATGTGACAGCAATTATTTTCTGTGTGGCACTCAGTGGGTACGATCAGGTGCTCCATGAGGATGAGACCACGGTGAGTAGGGCCCCAGGAATGGTGTAGGCCTGATACTTGATGTGTGCTGCCTGGCAGATCATGAAATGAATGTTCAGGTCACTGTCCTGCAACTGCAGTGAGGGACAGAACCATGGTTTTGTGTGTGTGTGTGTGTGTGTGTGTGTGTGTGCGCGCGTGCATGGGGGGAGTTGTGGGGGTAGATTGGTGTGGGTGTATGTGGAGGGGTGGGTGTGTGTGGGGGGGTGTGGGTGTGTGTGTATGTATGTAGGTGTGTGGGGGGGGGTGTGTGTGTGGGGGGGGTGTGTGTTTGTGTGTGGGGGGTGGGGGGGGTTTGTGTGTGTGGGGGGTGGGGGGGGTGTGTGTGTGTGTGTGTGTGGGGGGGGGGTGTGTATGTGGGGGGGGGTGTATGTGTATGTGTGCGCGGGTGGTGTGTGTGTGTATGGGGGGTGTGGTGTGTATGTGGGGTGTGTGTGTATGTGTGGGGGTGGGGGGGGAGTGTGTGGGGTGTGGGGGTGGGGGGGGGGGTGTGTTTGTGTGTGCATGTGGGTCTGGAAATAGATGTTCTCAGATAGTTTTGTGCTGTAGAAATTAAATTAAGATGAAATCTGCCTCTTCAGGTAGAGAGTGCGAGATGGGAGTTTGACAGAACCTGAATAGTAGAGAAGGACAGAACTGTGATTCCTCTTTTTTTCTGTGGATAGCGGGAGTATTGAATTATAAAAGTAGTATCATTTGTGTTTAATAAGATGTTTGTTTTTCGAGCGGTGTAAAGTGCTGTGTGAGACTGATTTTTGTCT
This sequence comes from Pristiophorus japonicus, assembly GCF_044704955.1. Lineage (NCBI taxonomy): Eukaryota > Metazoa > Chordata > Chondrichthyes > Pristiophoridae > Pristiophorus > Pristiophorus japonicus. The sequence continues at coordinate 109,738,423 of NC_091989.1, read as the reverse complement.
CTGCAGATGTCTGAGAGATACTGAGCAGATGTATTGTGCTTTGGCTCGTGTGTATTTATTTGATTCCAGACACAGGGTTATGCTGCTTCCGGTACACAGTTTGACTGACGTGCTGGCTATCAGTCTCGCTGTACTGGAAGTGTGTTGCTCTTCACCATTTACATAGAGGCAAAGCTACTTGTTTCCTGGTGCATTGCTGGTCATTCTTTTCCCCAAAATATTAACTTTCATATTTTGTGATACAATGAAAATGGCTTAAAAAAAAAGTACTTTATTTTAAGTGATCTGAAAAATAAAGCAGCAAAGTACTTAACATAGAACCAGGGTCCGGGAACGGAGTGGGTACACATCTTGTTGGATTTTTGCAGCTATTATAATCCAGTTCCAGGATTCTCTGACCTGACCAACCCAACCATTCTAACTCAACAGAAAATGACCCTCTGAAAAAGATCTGTACTGTTATAAATGCACATGCAGGATTTCTAATGCAACAAATAAGATTCCAATTGGTGCAAAGCATGATTTCCGAGACTCTGACATACATTTGTTACTAGGACAAGTCTGGGATAATTTGATCGACTGATTGTTGGGATTGCATCAGAGTTAAAGGGGATGTGAAGTAATGATTTTGCTTCCCGGGTCCAATACTGTGCCTTTAACTTCATGTGTTTTAATAATATCCCAGCATTCCTTCCTCTAGGAGTAGTCAAAGGCTGAGTGATTGTGTGTATTGACGTGTTCAAATGACGGTACACACCTGTACATTTTTGTATTCTGGAGCTGAGCAAGATGGTTACTGTCAAATTCTTCATCTGAAGGGGAGGGCCACTACGGGCACGTTAGTGACGCCCCCCGCATTCCCACCCACCGCACTCCCCCCCCCCCCCCCACCCCCTGCACTCCCACCCCCCACCCACCGCACTCCCCCCAACCCCCTGCACCCCCACCCCCGCATTCCCCACCCCCCCGAACTCCCGCCTCCCACCGCACCCCCCCCGCACTCCCACCGCACCCCCCCCGCACTCCCACCGCACCCCCCCCGCACTCCCACCGCACCCCCCCCGCACTCCCACCGCACCCCCCCCGCACTCCCACCGCACCCCCTCCCCGCACTCCCGCCGCACCCTCCCCGCACTCCCACCGCCCCCTCCCCGCACTCCCGCCGCACCCCCCCCGCACTCCCGCCGCACCCCCCCCGCACTCCCACCGCCCCCTCCCCGCACTCCCACCGCACCCCCCCCGCACTCCCACCGCACCCTCCCCCGCACTCCCACCGCCCCCTCCCCGCACTCCCACCGCACCCCCGAACTCCCGCCACCCACCGCACTCCCACCGCACCCCCCCCGCACTCCCACCGCACCCCCCCCGCACTCCCGCCGCACCCCCCCCCGCACTCCCACCGCCCCCCCGCACTTCCGCCCCCCCGAACTCCCGCCACCCACCGCACCCCCCCCGCACTCCCACCGCACCCCCCCCGCACTCCCACCGCACCCCCCCCCGCACTCCCGCCGCACCCCCCCCGCACTCCCACCGCCCCCCCGAACTCCCGCCACCCACCGCACTCCCACCGCACCCTCCCCCCGCACGCCCACCACCCCCCCCCACCGCACTCCCACCGCCCCCCCGCACTCCCACCGCCCCCCCCGAACTCCCGCCACCCACCGCACTCCCACCGCACCCCCCCCGCACTCCCGCCGCACCCCCCCCGCACTCCCACCGCCCCCCTCGCACTCCCACAGCCCTCCCCCCTCACTCCCACCACCGCCCCCCCCCTGCACTCCCACCCCCCCCGCACTCCCACCGTCCCCATCCTCGCACTCCCACCGCCCCCTCCCCCCCCCCCCCGCACTCCCACCGTCCCCATCCTCGCACTCCCACCGCCCCCTCCCCCCTCCCGCACTCCCACCGTCCCGCACCCTCCCATCGCACTCCCACCGTCCGTCTCCCCCCACACTCCCACGTCCCCTCTAGGGGCGCCCCAGCCACCACAACTTTTTGCCGCGAGAAGCTGTCAGTGGCATCGACCCATGCCAGCCTCGCGGGGTCCTGCGGGGCGATGAGGGGTCAGCGCACATGGCGATGATGTCATCGCCGTGTCAGTGCGCTAATCGTGGGGCGCAGCGCAACCCACTTTTTGCCGGGGGGCGGCAGGGCTCTGGCTACCACGCCCAGATAAAAGCCCTTTAGCACCACGTTAGCACCAGCACTAATGGGCCTTTCCGAAAGGGGCAATTTCGGCCTCTATAAGTCTAACACTGCCAAGTTCAAGCTCCATTCCTAGTGTGTGTTCCCAATACCTGTTTCTTCCATACCACATAGGGCCACATTTTTCATCTTAACGTACAGCGCCATCAGCAGTAAAACGATGAAGGAATCACGTGGTGTGTTATTGTTTCAGTGGTGCTCGCAGTTAACATGGCCTTGAGTGGACTGTCTTAAACTTGCAACTTGCTGAGATTGTTTTTGTAAAAATGAAACGACCCCAACACTACAACAACCTCCATCACTGACAACAATACACCTTTGTTAACTCTTTCAATTTTATATTTTTTAACATTTAATTTTACATAAACACTTTGGGACAATACAAGTTGTGGGGGCATGTTAAGACTGTTGTATTCCATGAGCTACGTCACCATTCTCATAGATATCATTTAACAGTAATGAAGAATGATCTATTTTGTTTTGTGCAAGCAGAGTAGTAACCCTTTTGAGGGTATAAGGATGATATAAGAGGGTTCCAAAGAAGACAATATTCAATATATCTTATTTCCACAGGATAGCAGACTCCCAAAGAAGGTAGTTGATTTGGGTCCAATTGACACCTATGAAGAGATCCGGATCAATACAGTTGATAAACGAGATTGAGTTATTAACAATGTTGATTTTTTTTTGGAGCTAGAAGCAGAATCATAGTATAATAGGAATCAACAGGTGATGGGAGTGGGCCATGACAGAATAATCAATACCGCCTTTTGGATGAAACGGCTTCATCAACTAAAAGCACTTTTCCTACATTGTTATATTGAAAGAAAGACTTGCATTTATATAGCGCCTTTCACGACTACCGGACGTCTCAAAGCACTTTACAGCCAATGAAGTACTTTTGGAGTGTAGTCACTGTTGTAATGTAGGAAACGTGGCAGCCAATTTGCGCACAGCAAGCTCCCACCAACAGCAATGTGATAATGAACAGTTAAACTGTTTTTGTTATGTTGATTGAGGGATAAATATTGGCCGGGATACTGGGGGTAACTCCCCTGCTCTTCTTCAAAATAGTGCCATGGGATCTTTTACATCCACCTGAGAGAGCAGACGGAGCCTCGGTTTAACGTCTCATCCGAAAGATGGCTCCTCCAACAGTGCAGCCCTCGACTCATCACTGCTCTGGAGTGTCAGCCTAGATTTTGTGCTCCAGTCCCTGGAGTGGGACTTGAACCCAAAACCTTCTTTCTCAGAGGCAAGAGTGCTACCCACTGAGCCACAGCTGAAAGACAGTGGGAGAGTATTTTCTCTATTTTCACAAGTCAAAATGACCTCTCGTGGTCACAGGTTAAAAGTGCATTATAATTAGGCATTCAGCTGATGTAATGATGTCATTAATAGATAAAAGGAAGTTCAGTGACCACCGGATTACTTTGATAAAGAGGACAGTCTGGGATAACAAAATGCTGAAAATCTGAATTGAAAATATAGACGATCCATCAGCATCTGAAACTATCGGTTAAGATTTCAAGTTGAGATCCTTCATCACAACGGTCTGACCGTGGCATTGTGTTAAAGTGTAATTACTATAGCCAAAGTGTTCAACATTGAAAGTGACTGGGAGGTCTGATAATGTTGTCTTGCTCCACATCACTTATTAATTTTATTCAGCATCTTCCAGCATGGGTCTGACTGACAGAATACAAATGATCATTTCTACAATAATGTGCTGTTGTTCAAATCTTTCCTCCTTGGAATATCGATTGGTTCAAGCTTGTGAATTTTCTGTCCAAGTGAACAAATCTTTGGAATGTGAGACTGGGCAGGGCTGTGGCAAGGTTTTCTAACTATGTCTCCCTTAAAGGGACAATGTTAGTGTGTGCAGTGGAAAGAAGGTGTAAGAGTGAAATGGACTTTTGCATCATGTTCGTTGAACGCAAAGTGGCAACACTATGAACTAAATCAACGTCAATAGGAGCTCAGCCATTGTCGTCAGTGAATGGCATAACTTAAGCTGTAGAACTGAATTATATTTTTTGTCATACTCAGGAATCTCTAGAAGCAAAATGCAATCAAAATGTGCCATTTGTGTGAACTTTCAATGGTTTCTGGCTCATTTCCGTTCTATTCATTGTGTAAAGAGACGCCCCTCTAGGGCATGCTGCATAGATGATAGTTATTTTCTTTGGATTGCACTGTGACATAACAGTGTGCCTTCAATGCCGTGTGACCATCCCATGACTCTGGGTGTGATTCGTCCTCCTTTTGCCTGCTCTCTGGTATCACGTGCCCGGGGGAAGGAGGCAGCTCTCCAGCTTACAGCCTCACGCTACAGCCGCTTGACACCATTCCACCACCAGCTGACTGTTGCAAACACAATGCTAATAATGAGATTTTGAGAGACCATCCCAAATTGGCAGGTATGAAGTTTCTCTTGACCAAGAATTGAAAGCAGCAGTGTGACCTCTGACCTGGACTTTGTCACGAGCTCCTCCCACCACCATATGCCATGTAGAAGACTTTTCAAGTCTTCTCCAAATTTTTTCTTCTGTCTTTTACTTTGCCTTGGCACATGTCCTGTAAAATGTAATGTGGTTTTTGTTTTGCTGTCCATGCGTTTGGTGGCCTTCCTCTCTGGCACTAGACAAGTGTCTTCATGAGCTGACATTGTGGTGTTCAGTAGTCTACAAACTTTTTAATCGCTGTTAATTCCTTCACTCCAGCCTATCTAAACCATCTTTAAGTCATTGCAGCTAATTTAAAAAAAAATGTCATGGCAAAGTTCAAAGGTCAGGAAGAGGTCAGTCACCGACTGTTTTCAAGTCTGGATTAATTCAAGGATCTCGGACATCCTTGGTTAATGTATCCAATTAATGTTTGCCCCTGCTCTCTGGTTGCAAGGTTCTGCATGGATTCTGAGCCTAGAGATAGAACAAGGCAGCAAGTCTTCAGCTGTAGTTCCCAATACATGCATGGTGCATGATTTATACCTTTGTGTGTGTGTATATAATTAATTAAATGACTTTTTTTAATAGATGCAGTTATAACATTATGTGTAAAATAGCAAGTAGTAAGTAGCATCGACCTTTTGTAATTAACTTTATATTTAATATATAAATTGTAAAATTAGATCTTTGCTGAGCTGTTGAGATAGAATTGATGTGGTTTGGTTCCAAGTGTTTGCCATAACCAAGTGCATTCTTTCTTGTTTCAGAATCGCATGCACGAGTCGTTGAAGTTATTCGACAGTATCTGTAACAACAAATGGTTTACAGACACTTCCATCATCCTCTTTCTCAACAAGAAGGACATATTTGAGGAGAAAATTAAGAAATCTCTGCTAACTATCTGCTTCCCTGAGTACACAGGTAACTAGGCCACCACCACAACTCTGTGGGGGGGGTGGGGGGGTGCGGTGGACACAGAACTGAAAAAAGGCAATTAAAATCATTTGGTTATTTATGTAATTTATTTGGAAGTTCCGCGGCTTGAATTTACGTTCTTTGAATGTTAGTGTGAGAACTCGGGCTGGATTCTCGGCTTTGATGTTTTCGGGGCGATAATGACGGCAGGGCGGCAAAGTTAGCGCCCGAGAATAGTTTGCGCCTCAGTAAGTAAGTTTGGGCATCTGGGCCCTGCGTCAGCAGCACAACGCTAAGGGAGGCGATGTACACCTGTCTCGGGCGCTATGATGGGAAAATCCCGAGCTAAAGAGCCGGGCCGTGAGCACTCAGAGATGCCTGGCACCGGGTGGGGGGGGGGGGACTCCTAAAAAGAAAACCATTCAAATATTCCCAAAACATTCCCACAACACAAATCGCAAAAAAAAATTTCAAGAAAAAACAATCACACTTCCCTTAGAAGTCCATTACTCGCCTCTCCGCTGTCGGGATGGTTGGACCGCCCTGATTTCCCTGCGAGGTGCACTTTGCAGGCCAGGCAATAGTCCAAACTCGCGCCAGTGTCGCAACCAAGGGCCGTTGCACACCGGGCAGAGCTCTTCCGGACGGTGCTGCTCCATGCCGCTGCTAAACCAGACCCAAGGATCGCTGACCACCCGGCCAAAACACCTCGCTACCGCCATTGCTGCCGTTCTAGGGTGCAAAATAGCACGCAGAAGACCCAAAAATCCAGCCCGTTAAGCCTTCATACTCTCAACATTCAAAAAATTTACTTTCAAGGCAATTGTGTCAGGAAATAGAACCAGAATATTGTTAGTTTATAAGCAAGAAATGTGATGAGATGTCCAAAATAACCCAATATTCCAAGAGATGATGCACCATGAGTCCATCAACAGAATTCTGAACACTGAAAATACAACTAACCCTTGTCACACGCACTCCCCTTCAAATAGCAGAGATACAGTCATCTACATCTCATGAAAAAAGTTGCTATCATTATGATGCAAGTAATTCCTAATTCCTCTCAATTGAAGAATAATTCAGATAGGAGTCTTGGATACTGTAAGCAGCATGCAAGGTAAGGTGGGCTCATTATAAAGCAGGGTAGAGATTAAGTTAAACATAAGTTAAACTTCAAAGGAAAACTGGAATTGCATTAACCATGATGTGGGCCAATTCAGGGGGCGTGGAAGCGCTGCACTGTCGGAGATGTCGTCTTACGGATGAGACATTGAACCGATGCCCTGTCAGGAGGTTGTAAAAGATCCCATGGCACTGTTCTGGCCAATATTTATCTCTCAATTAACATCATAACAAAACTGATTATTCGGCTATTTATCTCATTGCTGTTTATGGGAGCTTGCTTTGTGAAATTTGGCTGCTGCATTTCTCTACGTTGCAACTGTGACTACACTTCAAAAATACTTCATTGGCTGTGAGGCAGTACTAGGAGAAGGCTGTCGATTCTGAGAGAGATGTTACTGATTCCTCAAGGCCAGAGATCATGGATAGGAAAGCCTCTGGTTAACATTTGTACAAAACTAGAATAATTGCCTAACTAAAGTATCAAACCATTCATGGATAATACATTTCAAGTTTTACCTTTAAGATACTTTTTTATGCTAAATCTCCACCTTGCTTTATAACATGCCCATCTTATCTAGCACAGGACATCATCTACTGAAATAGTCCATACAGTAAGAGGAAGCACAATTTTAGCGATAATAGCATGAATTTATATAGCGCTTTTACCATAGAAAACTATCCCAAGGTGCTTCACGGGCATAATCAAAAACATTTGCAATGTAGGTTCCAGATTTTTTTAAGTGATTTTGCCTCCCTAATTGCTGCCAGTTTGATGGCTTGTTTGTACAGTTACTTAGAAACATAAAAATTTACAGGGCAGAAGGAGGCCATTTCGGCCCATCGTGTCCGTGCCGGCCGACAAAGAGCTGCACGGCCCTCGGTCAGCAGCCCTGAAGGTTACATATAAACCCATGAACAATGGTGGACAGGTAAAGAACACCCAGCCCAACCAGTCCGCCCCCCCCCCCACAACTGCGACACCCCTTACACCAAAACATTCTACACTCCACCCCAACTGGAGCCATGTGATCTCGTGGAAGAGGCAAAAACCAGACAAAAACCCAGGCCAATTGGGGGATAAAAAATCTGGGAAAATTCCTCTCCGATCCATCCAAGCGATCGAAACTAATCCAGGAGATCACCTTGACCATATTCGATTCGCTGCAGGACTTACCATCTGCGCCACCCAACAAGAGGTTATCCAGTCTAATCTCCCTTACCAGCTCTAGGTCCGTAACCCTGCAGGTTACGGCACTTTAAGTGCCCATCCAAGCACCTTTTAAATGTGGTGAGTGTTTCTGCATCTACCACCCTTCTAGGCAGTGTGTTCCAGACCCCACAACCCTCTGCATGAAGAAGCCTCCCCTCAAATCCCCTCTGAACCTTCCACCAACCACCTTAATAAAACTATGCTCCTTCGTAATTGACCCCTCCACCAAGGGAAATTGCAGAGGTCCTGCAGGCCTCTGGTACATCACCCAAGTGGACATTCTTCGTTCTAGAGAGTGATTTTTGATAGGCTCCACCACCATGGAATGCATCACAGCTAATTCGGACCTTGTTCTCAGCACACATACACACACACACGCACACCTGTCACAAGGGGCGATAGGGTTTCAATACACATGCATACAGACCCAGATTCCTCGATTTTAACCTCATCCACAGGGTGGGTTCGGGTTTGACGGCCGTGTTACACCCCGCCCAATTTTACGCTCTATTCTGTAATATTCTAAAGACACTTTGCAGTACCAGTCAGAGACTGTATGTACCTGTCGGGTAACTGCAGATATAGATACATCAAACCTAAATCCCAGTTGCATGTTTTGAACAGTTGCCTGGAATTTCGGCAAGCAGTTCTCCCAATCTCCTGCCATGAATCCAGCGGAAGCTTGGCCGAACCCTTAGAGAAACGGTTTCAATCTCCGTCTAGGCCATTCCTGGGGGGTTTCCCGCCCAAATCGTGGAGGGAGGTCGGGCGAACCTTCTACCCTCCGTGGAACTTCTATCCCAATGCATTTATTTTCGGACAAGGTGTCTATCTGTGTCTCTGCAAAGGTTTTTATAAAAATATTTCCCAACAAGCTTGCAAAGAAGCAGAACAGAAACAGAGAGACCACAGAACGTTTTAGCCCTGTTATTCACTTTTAAAATCTGTAGTTTGATCTGATGTCTAACACCAGAAAAAGTACTGGTCAGAGCAAGGAGAACAACCTTTAAGTGTTGCTGATGCTATTTGTTTTCCTGTGTGTTTTTCTCTCTCTCTCTTTCAGGTCCCAGTGTATTTGCTGAAGCTGTTTCTTACATTCAGTCCCAATACGAGAGCAAGAACAAGTCGCCGAACACGGAGATCTACACACACATCACCTGCGCCACCGACACCAATAACATCCAGTTTGTTTTTGACGCAGTAACCGATGTGATTATTGCTAACAACCTGCGAGGGTGCGGACTGTACTAGAGTCAGTCGGGCGCTGTAAAGGTGGCATTTTTGCAGACAATTCCGCCACTGGTTTTACTTCGGATAAAAACAAAACAGCCTATTGTGCAACTGCTGCTCAGAAACAGAGCGGGATTGGACAGATTTTATCTTCACTTGCATACACACGTGGGCCAGGCAGACAGACCATCACACGTCACGAAACACGCACCTTGCCCATTAGAGCACAGTTATAACGCCACTTTCGCATTAATGTTTTGGGTGTTCCTCAATGCGTAACTGGCAGTATAACTCAGGAGAATACTGACAGCAGTACCATCAGGACATGTGAGTCCCCCCTCCAGGAGGCCGTCTCATGTTGGTTGGAGTTTGCATCGAGTGCAGTATAACTCCATGCTTACTGATACTGAGCCATTCACTCACAAACAACCTTTCATATTGTCAGCCACGCACGCACACGCACCACACACCTGGTTCTAACACTCAGGATGTGCACACACACACACACACACACACACACGCACATTGTGCATGCTTATGTATTTTTTTTTGCAGTCAATATTGGCTTTTCCCATTCTCCCTTCTCACCTTTTATTCATGAAGTTTTCAGTTCAACTAAATTTATCCTTGGATTCACTTTACCTGATAAGTTTCTCAAATGTTTTTTTTAAACACGATATATTTCAGAACCCATACTATTTAGTCACATTTCAATTTGATGGAGAAGCTGGTTTCTTTTAGGTTTTTCTTGGTGCAGTTACTGAAATTAGAAATGTGACTTGCTTGGGCAGAGTTGGCTCCAGGATTGTTGAAGGATTGTCAGCCTTGTGCTGGGATCACTCAGAGCCCAGGGCTGTGTCGAAACACCAGTGACTGGACCCGTGTAATCTGGTCCGCGTGGGACCCGTGTAATCTGGTCCGCGTGGGATCAGTGTAATCTGGTCCGCGTGGGGCCCGTGTTACCGAGTCTGCGTGGGATCCGTGTAATCTTGTCCGCGTGGGGCCCGTGTTACCTGGTCCGCGTGGGGCCCGTGTTACCGGGTCCGCGTGGGGCCCGTGTAATCTGGTCCGCGTGGGGCCCGCGTTACCTGGTCCGCGTGGGGCCCGCGTTACCTGGTCCGCGTGGGGCCCGCGTTACCTGGTCCGCGTGGGGCCCGCGTTACCGGGTCCGCGTGGGGCCCGCGTTACCGGGTCCGCGTGGGGCCCGCGTTACCGGGTCCGCGTGGGGCCCGCGTTACCGGGTCCGCGTGGGGCCCGCGTTACCTGGTCCGCGTGGGGCCCGCGTTACCTGGTCCGCGTGGGGCCCGCGTTACCTGGTCCGCGTGGGGCCCGCGTTACCTGGTCCGCGTGGGACCCGTGTTACCTGGTCCGCGTGGAATGCAGGAAGTGGTGTGGTAGCTGTAGTCAGAGCCCGACAGTATTGAGGCCATGTGTGAATACTGTCCGTGAGTCTGTCCTCGTTGGGTTTTGCATTGTTAGAGCCCAGATGTTGGAACCCAATAACTCTTGATATTTGTTGTAGCTAACACAGTTGGTCAGTCAGGAGTACTGAAGCTCATTTCCAAAACTTTGGTTAGAATCAGACAGCCCAGAAGGAGGCCATCGTGCCTGTGCCGGTTCTTTGAAAAATGTTCAGTGGCAAAATGTGCTGGCAAATCTACAAAATATTAAGTACTTTTAAATACTTCACAATGCTAACTTGTAAACCCTGTGCATGTGAGTGTGTGGGGCGGGAGATCCATTAACAGTAAAAATATTTATTATAAATCAAAATATATACTAAAAATCACTATATATATATATATATATATTAAAGCTGAAATAATATATTACAATAAAATACAGGTGAATTAAATCAAAATAATATAACAACATAGATTTTATTTTGCCTGTCCCAGTTACTGAGATTGGCTTTTCACAGGACGCTGACCTTTAGTGTTGTTTTGGGGAGATTTGTTGTTAGAGATTTTCTGCAGTGTTCTTCCCTCTCCCCAGTCACAGAGCAAATTTCCACATTTCGGGAATGACTCTAGTGCCATAAATACCACAATCGCCTTCTAATTGTTCAGTAGTGCCTGACTGGGCTGCTGGCTGTCTGGGATGGAAAGGTTCAGAAATGACTTTCTCCAGTCCTGTCCCTTTGAGAATTAACAGGACTCCACCCAAAGGTTTGGACAGAGAGCTCTTGGTATGGAAGAGACAACAAACGGTGTTTTATATTCGCTGTTTTACACTGTCATTCCATTTGAGAGTTGCGGACATTTCCTTTGCCTGCTCTATAATTGCAGCTGGGTGTCCATTTGTTCACCAAGAGATGTCAAGTAGCTAGAGGAAGGCAAGGTTGAGACGGTGGCTGGAATTTTATCTTGGGGTTAGGTCGGGAGTGTGGGGGCTGCAATGCGGTCGGGAAAACCCGGACAAATTTAAAATGGTGCTTCAAAATGAGGCACGCAGCCTCATTATAATATTTAAAGAGCCAACCCACCTCCTCTGAGCAGGTTGGTTGCCAATCCTGCCTCCATTAAAACCGGAAGTAGGTGTCTTGGGGTCGGGATTCAGATTGTTAACACTTTAACCTCCCATCCAACCTTGACATACCCATTTTTGGGGGTTAAAATCACCCCCCTGCCCCTATAGTTTCTGAGTCAAGCAATGTTTCATCGAAGGACAGCCTATGTTGTAGAATAATGCCTGGTCACTCCAAGCTCCTGGAGCTCTGAGTGGTTTACTCCCTCTGGCAATGTATGTGATATTACTGCAATAAATGGCAGCACATAACCAAGAGCAGTATTAGAGAACGAACAACCAGGCTCAGCCCCTGAGAGTTCCATCTCTTATTACTGGCTTCAAATATCTTCAGTGATTAATTATATAGCTCTGTGAGCCTGGCCAGGACAGGCCTACGCAGGGAAAACTGGTACAGTGGAGAATGCTGGATAGGGGCCTGATTGTGACAGCATTCGATTACCTCAAATTGCTTTACTTATGGAAAGTGGACAATGTATATGACTGAGGATGGAATGGTGCAGGTACCAGAGCAGGCGCAGCAGTATAGGTTTGCTTGGGACTGATACCATACCTAGAACCAGGGCAATGAAGGGTACTGGTTCATGGTACCAATATCAGCTACTGCAGCTACAGATGAGTCTTGGGTACTGGTCATTTACTGGAAACTGAATCAATATTGGCAGCGTAGGAGTGACGAGTACTGGGCTATATAGCAGTAGCATTGGACTACAAATGGAGCTTGGAACTAAGACCAATGCATTCCTGTTCTAGAAGTTGACTTTCATACTGTTTCCTGGAGTAATGATGGGCTCTGACACAAAAAAGGGTAGAACCCGTACTGCTGCGTACAGAAACAAAAATCAACACAGTAGGCTATCCCAACTGTCCTCTCTGCAGAGGATCACGTTTTATGAATCCAATCTGGAATATACACTGTCCTCTTTCTATGGATGAGATGCAAGAGTTTGTGGTTTGCAGGCACCCTTTGTTGAGGATGAATCATTTCGGCGGTGTTCGATTGTTTCTCCCTCGTAGTTACTCCCTGTGGGGACCTTGTGGAGATATCCTATGCTGCTGATCAGACGATTGTTGCTGGTTGTATGTTGCAGTTCCACTGTCAGTATTAGTGCAAGTCTTCAAGGCCACCTGCCAGCTTTGAACCACTCACACAGGCCCGCCAATTGCCATGAAGGTCTTGAAGACCACTTGTGCACATTTACAATTGGAAGTCCGCCCACTAGCCCTGTACCATTCTGGTATTCTTTTCCAAAGTATTAACCACAAACTGTGTGACCTCTTGCAGTCCTGTCTACCCAGTGCCATAACGTTAATAGGAATGGTGTGCTTCAGGTAAGTGAACCGTGTGGAACACCAGAGTAAATCATTGTCCAAGGCCTAGTTGTAAGGAGGTCCTTACTCTTACAGTATGTGCCAATGTTGAGTGGCAGTCTCTTACTCACCTCTGTGTCGGATTAGGAACTAATGTGAGCTCAAGTGACTGCTTCGGCTAACCTAGTGCTTTATTGGTTATCACGTGAATGAGGCTGTATTTACAGTCATTTTCTAACAAAGTGAGTATTGGTCTGTTTATACATCAGAGCGTGTCATTATTTATTTCTGTTAATGTATTTATTAGTAAGATGTCAATAAAGTGCCAGCTTTTTCCTAGTGTGTGCGTTTGCCTCTTCTTTGTGTCTGGTCTAATGATGCTGAGTGCATTCTTTCATTCATTCTTAGATCTGCAGTTCTGAGATGAGAAATACATTCACTCATTTTCTCCCATTTTCAGGAGATTTAAGGAGTCAAAGTAGCAAAAAAACATCTTTTAATATTGATTTTTTTCAATATGCTAGTGCCAATTAACCATCATTACTGCCCCAAACTGGGGTATCTGGACTGCTCTCTGTAGTTTCCAACAGCAATATCAACTATGCACATGCAACTTGATGTACAGGCACTGACGCAGGTTCCATTAATTCCCCCATTCCCACCACCACCCCAACTCACCCAGAAAACTGGTGAAAGTGACGGGAAGTGCTGGGTCCCTGATCTGCTATTGTCTGGCAAACGTCTGTCCGCTTCCCTCTCTACATGATACATAATGAATGCCTCACAGTCTCCACAGTGTAAATGTATATCAGGGGCCACAGTGTGTTAACTCCACACAATTCTCCCTGTATGTTGGCTCCTCAGTCCAAGGGCTTCTCATTACTGTGCTGTGATTGCCAGCCTCCATGGTAGATTTTGCCATCGGGTTCGGGCTGCCTTCTGTGACAGTGATGCTCGGGCGAATCAAAAATGAAAACACTGACAGGACAAGTACATTTAGCCTCTGGATTCAACCTAGACCTCAGGTCAATTTCCAGTGACACTAGACGATGGAATCTGTCTCGGTACCAACTGCAGGTACAGCCCCAACTCAGAACTGTGACCGACAAAAACAACTTTAAAATATCAGCGCTGGCATTTCACAAATTTACCACTGCAACTCATTCAATCGGGCAGAAATCCTTTGGGTGCATTTCCCCTGCCACGCTAAATTCTACCCCTCTAATAGAGACCTGTCTGAAGACTTTCCTATTCTGCAGTATGGCAGGCAATCCCCCTCCCTGTCATTCTTTCTCACGTGCCAGTTCACTTCCAAGCGACTGATTCCAAAGACTGTTACATTCACAGGTTGCTCCAGCGCCATGAGTTCTGGAGTGGGCTAGACTTTGCAGGAAAGTTACAGTGAGAACGCTTACACATTTAACTCGTATCACATCTTGAGCAGTTTTATATAGAGAGCCCTGGACGGTCGTGTTGCAGTGGGAGTTTGACTGCTCCAGTTAGGAAGGCCTTGTGCAGTGCTGTTTGCATGTGTCTGCTAATGTGCACTGCAAACTGAGTATTTAAGAGGACAAGTTGTGTCTGGTATTGGAGGGGCCTGTTTTCACGTGTCTGCTATCTCAGATAGTTATGGAATTCATTCAGGTGATGTGCTTGTACACATGTGTCACAGACACATCACAACACAATACTGTGGCCTACCTTTACACAGTGTGTAATGTATATCAATGAGTTGGTCACAAGACCGTCTTGAATGGACGGACTGAAAAGTTCCAGTGATTGGTCTGTATTTATTCAGTGAGATTGATGTTGTCACCTATTCGATTAGTTTGTTATTTTCATGCAGTTGTAGCTTTTACAACTGTGGGTGCATTGCTGCTCCAGAAAATGATGTGAGCGCATTTTCTTCTGTGATTGCAAGGTCATCTCCGAGATTTCTTTGGGACTGTCGCTGAACAGTAGTTGGAGAGAGGGCTTGGCAGTGACTGAGTGTGTGATCTGGTAAACATCTTACATCTGTACGTCTGACTGCTAGACTGAGAACTTTCTTGCTTTTGTTCTCACTGTTTGGCAGCTTGTGTAACCACCCTGCCCAATTCTGAGCTCTTTCACTGCAGAGCTTCATGAGCCCATTGTGACCAAGGCCCAGGGGAAAGAATTTAAGTCAGTGGGTTTCAGCATTGCCGTGCTCAAACAGAAGGCAGTGTTATGATTGGGTTAGATGTCATTCATCAGGAAAGGCTGAAGTCTGCCCAGGTAAAATTACCGAGATGATAATTGAACTCTTGGCTGTCCTGTGCATTTCGAAGTGTTGGGTACTGGACCATATACCAGGAATGTGGTGGCACACTTTGCTGCTGAAGAAAGGGCAGCTGTGTTGGTTAAAGGGCAGAATCATTGAGCAACATCTTACGGGATAGAAGCTCCACATGGTCAATGTAGGACCATCCAAAATGACAATGATGTCATAGTCCACGCAATATTTGATATTATGTACAGCAAGCTTAGTGGGGCTGTTATGGATCCCAATCTCAGATGCTGCCCACACCACCACCCAATTGGTCCTGTGATATTTTAACATGATTTATTTTGTAAATTGGGACAGCTTTAACAATCTCCAAACATGGGTCATAAGTAGACTCGTCAGTGATATGTGCGACCAAATTAAAATTTAGGGAAAACCCTACAGAGGTCAACAGAAAAGGCTAAATTCATGAGAGTTTCTACAATGATCAACAGGGAATGCTGAACGTTTTAGATGCAGGAGTGTGTGTGTGTGTGTGTGTGTGTGTGTACTTAGCATTGTGTCTGTCCTCCTGAACATTGGACTGTCTGAGCTTGTTTGCGAGCTTACTTGTATCTAATATCTATTTGGCTCATGTTTATTAACTGCACTCGTTCATACAATTTCCCCTTTCTGATGCTAACGAATCCTCCTTCTTTCTCTCTCTTCTCTCCCTCTCCCTTGCTGCAGAACCGCATGCACGAGTCTCTTATGCTGTTTGATTCCATCTGTAATAATAAGTTCTTCATCGACACCTCCATTATTCTTTTCCTCAACAAGAAAGACTTGTTCGGTGAGAAGATCAAGAAGTCGCCTCTCACAATCTGTTTCCCTGAGTACACAGGTAGGAGTTTTATTGAATTAAACCTTCCCGTCCCTTATCTCTCTAACAGTGACTGCCTCTCTGTGTGCATGTTTGTGTGTCCATCCTGCTTTGTCTAACGAACAAAATTCACTCTCTTCAAACATACTAACCCTTTTTCATGTCAAGGTTGAAGGGCCCATATCATCAGAAGTCTAAGGCCCGCTAACCAGAAATGTGTGTGTGTGTAAACAGTGAAGCATTCATAGCTGTAAAATATCCTGGGAGGGGAGGGGCCGGCCGGGGGGAGGAGGGGCCGGCCGGGGGGAGGAGGGGCCGGCCGGGGGAGGAGGGGCCGACACGGTCGGGGGTGGGGGGGGGTACTACATGTTCCCACATATTTTCAAAGACTTTGGGATAGATTTTGACTTTGTGCAATAGTGTAAAACTGGTTGTAGCAAATCAGCA